>NC_090266.1:912812709-913123310 GCF_040414725.1 Anabrus simplex
TTTGGAACAGGTTGCTAAATGCTAATGTTAGCCATTTAACATTGGAAATGGCTGATGTTAACTTTAATACGCAGTTTAACATTTGTTAATGTTAACATTTGTTGATGAAACGCAAATTTTCTTAAATCGTATGTTAAAATGATTTAACACCTTGTTAAGTACTAACATGTGTTGATGAAACCGGGCCTAAGTGTCTTTACATTTAAGGGAAAAGTTACATGGTGGAAAAGCTTCGGACCTGCCCCGAGAGTTAAACTGCTGAGCTAGCAAGAAAAGAAGTTATTAAACGGCCATTTCCTTGTGGATGAACTGCTGCCCGAAGAAAGACGCACTTCCCGCCCCCTGCTACGTACTTTACACACTGAAAGATGTTACTGAAGTGGCCCGGAGACCCGAAAATCAGCAGTTTATATACTCTCGCGGAAATTTCGAGGCGTTTCAGGAATGAGAACACCCTCCCACAAGAATTTTATTGGTTAGGGTTAAGCAACATATCCCTGTTGAGGAAGATACACCTGATTGGTCATAAATTAATTAAAGAAATTCGGGATTGGCTAAATTCAAAACAAGGGGAAAGAAAGGGTTATACAGCCAACTTAAACAATAACAGAAAGAAATTTAACAAGGAACAAACTTTTGAAATAAAAATTTCTCCAAAAAACAGTTCTTTCACTTCGCACTAGGGTGCACCATTATAGTTCTTCAGTAGTGTCCTCTAGAAGAAAATGTTCACACTTCTTACTACAGGCAAAACAAAAATACATCGAAAACGACCCAGTTCAGAAACTTCAAAATTTCCAAGTAGTGACATCTTCTGAGAAACTTGAAAATTAACACATTAGATAAAGTTCAGACTTCCTCCAGTAGGGGAGTTTCAACTGGCGCAAAGTTTGAATTAGGGACGTGGAGGTGTACCGCCTGGTACATTGTTAACTCCAAAAATAGCCTTCTATGCTAAGACGGTAGCTATGTAAAAGAAACAATCCTCTTTCGTTTGGTATAGACCTGGTATCTCCATCTGCTCCTAAGCCCTCACTACAATGTTGGTCTAAACCCGATAACTGTCAATGCTGCAATTTAGTTTTGGTCGGATCCTGAAAAGAGCACTTATCATGTATAGACCAAACCTTTGTCCACCTTATATAATATAAACAAAGGGAGTTATTAAGTTAGGATCAAATTACATGTTATTGCATAGGTTGGCATTGCTTGTTTTCAGTTGTCAAGCATAGCATTCTTAGGTCATAGCATCAATCATTTGTTAAGACTTCTTGTTTCTGATGCATATGTTGTTTTAACATCCATGAGTGACTTCTTTCAAGGTAAAAGAATGGTAGAGGCTGTACTTAAAAGCCGCAGCAGTAAGGCAGTATTGATAAGTAATCTATTTCTTGAGATACTAGACAGGATAGAAATGAATAAGTATGTAACCTAGAAATGTTCTTCTTATTAGCAGCTAGAATAAATTTGTTACTTTCATTGACCTCTCTCAGGCTCACCCTTGGTTTTGACAACATGAAAGTGGCCGAGGTATGAGTGGTTCTAGTAATGCCGTTCCTTATGCAGCCAGTCCCTGTTATGAATTGAGTGAAAATATCACTCATAGGGTCACTTAGTGCATACATTTCAGTGGGCTTGGCAGACTGATATGTAATAGCAACTTCTGGCTCATTGAGGAAAGTAATGGGAAACTACCTCACTCCTCATTTCCCTAGTATGCCTCTTCAGTGACACCTAGGCTATCTATGACAGCTGATGGTGGAGCTGTAGAAATCAAACCAGTCTTCGGGCTGAATAGCCAACATACATCAGCAGATGAATGTGTTAAATAATAACACCCGTGATAATAACAAAATATTAGGTTAGGAATAATACAATGTGGATACCTTATTGAAATACAAGCTTAAAAAATGTATTTTATATTTTTTAAAATGAATATTCCACTGTATTGGCCATATCTTTTTGAATTTTATGAATCAACACACAACAAAGTCCTGGAAAATAAAGAGAGAGCTGAAGTAAACCAACCAGTAGGACTACCCACAATTTTTACAGTAAGTAATGTGCATATTCTTAAGTCAGTGATCTTGGAATCAAATGGTGATGTAAGTGATAATGATAAATTATGGCAGCCAAGTTCTGGTGATACATCTCCAGATGAAGATTCTGTAATTAAAAGAGGCATTAATAACGCGAAGAAAGTCATTAATGTATTAAATGACAGGCACGAGAATGGCGCTTGTTCCATTGCAACTAAGCCATTCATGATAGGTACTGAAGTTGAATGTAATGTTATTATTAAACGAAGGAAAGGGACAGGGTCAATGCAAAGGAAATTGAGAGAGAAACGTAGAAGACTAGTAAGAGGAGGAAAATTTACTACATCCAGGGATGCCCATAAGGGAATTAGAAAAATGCAAAAATAAATGCATGGGAAAAGTTAATGTTTACTTAAGGAAAGAGCTGTACACAGAATATAGGAAACTCTCACCAGGAAATGAGCAAAGATGTTATCATGCAAGCCTTCTAGAAATAGTGAAAAAATCAAGAATAAGGTCACTAACAACTCAAAAAATAGAGAAATCATGGTTCTTTATAATAGGTATAGAAATAACTGGGTCCAGAAATAAAGTAAAAAATGTATTCTGGCCATATTTGGATAAACTAGAGGATTTCTAAAAGAACTGGCAAAAAGGAGAAAGGGAACTGCTACTGGAATAATAGTTAATGACCAACGCAGGGAACATTCCCCTCCTATTAAATGTTCAGAAGCAGATGTCGTTTATGTACATCAGCAAACCTTGAGTTTCCCAGCGTATGAAATTCATTATTCTCTGCGGCACTCTTCTAAACTTATACAAGCAGAAATTGGAGAATGAAGGCCTATCATCACCAGTTGGTAACCTAATATACAGAAAAATATTTTGGGAGTATAACCTCAAGTTCAAGAAACCTCTCGTTAATACTTGTAAAACTTGCGATAGTTTCCACACAAGATTTCAAGCTTCTCCAGAGGAAGAAAAATCAAAATATGAAAGGCAATTGAAGGATCACCAAGACAAAGCAGATTTCCATTATGAATGCAAACGTCATGACGAAGAATTGGCAATCAATTCTGATAGAAAATCTGTACTGTAAATAGAGGAGGACAACGTCAAAAAAAAACTTGCATTTGCCTGTTGCACATGAGGAACTGGTGAAGATTCAGAAGAAGTAGTATGATGATCTGTTGTCCATGTTAGAGCTTATTCATCTTCTGTACCATAGATTCTACCAGGAACTTCATGCCTCAGAGGATAGCGAGTTATAGTGATAAAGAATTCATTTAAAACCAAGTACTTTGTTTTTCTTTCAGATAGACATACTGTACAATTCTTAAAAGTTATGAAGCATGTAGGCTTCTTAAAAGTGAAATATATGAGACGCCTAGAATCACAACCCGCCAAGTCCATTGAAAATGAAAAATGAAATGAAGTTAATTCAAATGAACTTGCACGTGGGCAATTCAATGGTGCCATGATTATCCTTCCAAAGTCGCTGTTTCCCTATGAAAATGGTGGACAAAAATTGCAGGGTTAACTTCAAAATTCGCTAGATCCAATTGAACTTCCGCCATTGTTAATTTCAAAACCTACCAAGTCGCTTTCGACCAATCAGCACATAGAATTGCATTACCCAGGATTCCTTCATACTGCCATCAGCCGTGTTGTGTTTTTTTGTACTGTGTGGTTAAGTGTTTGTTAAACATTAATACATTTAATTTCTACTTGCATAATATTCAGTGGAATAATGTATGTAATGAGCAGCGATTTACAAAAGTGTTCTCCAAGCAAAGCTCGTGTGAAAAGAGCAAATAAGGAGAAATGGAACCGGGCGAGTTGGCCATGCGGTTAGGAGCGCACAGCTGTGAGCTTGCATCCGGGAGATAGTGGGTTCGAACCCCACTGTCAGCAGCCCTGAAGATGGTCTTCCGTGGTTTCTCATTTGTCACACCAGGCAAATGCTGAGGCTGTAACTTAATTAAGGCCACGGCCGCTTCCTTCCCATTCCTAGGCCTTTCCTATTCCATCGTTGCCATAAGACCTATCTGTGTCGGTGAGACGTAAAACAGAAATGGAATGAAAAGAAAGGTAGCCTATGTGTGGTAAAAGTTATATTTTCATGAAATAGAATACAATATTATGTACAGTACTACACTGCTGTGTGCCAGACTGAGTGGCTCAGACGGTTGAGGCGCTGGCCTGACCCCAACTTGGCAGGTTCGATCCTGGCTCAGTCCGGTGGTATTTGAAGGTGCTCAAATACATCAGCCTCATGTCGGTAGAGTTACTGGCACGTAAAAGAACTCCTGCTGGACTAAATTCCGGCACCTCTGCTTCTCCAAAAACCATAAAAGTAGTTAGAGGGACATAAAGCCAATAACATTATTATTATTACACTGCCGTGATAGTTATACCATAGACCTAATCCAATACATTCTAAAATAAGTACATATTATTTTTTGGGTATTCCTCCTTTGGTCCTCTTGGTATACCAGCCGGTCATCATCCTGGTGGTAGTAAATGGAAGTTATGAAGCATGTAGGCTTCTTAAAAGTGAAATATATGAGACGCCTAGAATCACAACCCGCCAAGTCCATCGAAAATGAAAAATGAAATGAAGTTAATTCAAATGAACTTGCACGTGGGCAATTCAATGAAAATGGTGGACAAAAATTGCAGGGTTAACTTCAAAATTCGCTAGATCCAATTGAACTTCCGCCATTGTTAAGACTTTGAGTTTGCTGGACATAAAGAAGTTCCACTCAGTTTTTTATGCTTCATCAGATAAACAAGACAATTTTATTATTGCACATTCTGTAGCTAAACCAGTCCAAAGATATCGAGTTAGAGATCATACCAGGTCGCCGAAGTATGCGACTTTTAAATATTTTTTTCGTAACAGGAATGGTGTAAAGGTTTTCATATGCCACGAGGGTTTCATGAGCATTTTAGGTATTAAGAAAGACAGGACAGATGGTGTACTGAAAAGACATTACATAAGTGGTTGAGAACCAGCCAAGGAAACAATAGGTTATGATAGGAAAAGTATACAAAATTGTGACCGTAGAAAATCTATTAATGAGTATATACAATCGTACAAGGCAACTGAATCCCATTATGCTTGAGGTAAATCCATTTGCCAAAAATATCTCCCCCAAGATCTTAGTATTAAGAAGATGTGGGTTATGAACAATAAGTCTGTGCCAGGCGATTTACAAATAAAACAGTCATTCTTCAGAAGTATACTAGTAAGGAAAATATTGGATTTGGGACCCCTAAAACAGATGCCTGTTCCTACTATATTCAACTTAAAGAAGGTATGAAAAAGGAAACAAATGAAGAAAAACGTGCACATACCTGCCAACCCTTCCGATTTACCCGGAAACTTTCCGGTTTTTTACTCGTCTTCCGAATTTTGACTAATATAACCCCTAGTACGGCCAATACTCTTCCCCTAGGATAAAGGATAAATTCGTATGTGCTTGTGTAATTTACGAAACTTCATTTTCAAGCGTGAGTGTTTCGTTCGTCGCCTTCGTGTATCTTGTTTCCCGCTCACCACAGCAGCGTGTGCGCTTGATACAGTTGGGGATTCGGGGCGGCGATCGTCCTGCAAGCAAGAGGCTAGCGCGCGGGCTAACGACTCAGTTAATCGGGACGAAAGAATGAGTTTGTTATTGCGTTGTTCGCGCGCTGTTAACATCGTTTCTGTGCGTAGTTTCGACGGAGTAGTAGGCCACGTGTTTTTCCTTGTATTTCTATGCTTTCCCCCTCTGTCAAAGTCGTATGTATTGTTTTGTATGTGGTAGTTTCACGTTTTTAAGTGCATAATTTTAATGAGTTGATGTTTTAAAGGGGGTTGTGTCGGTGACAGTTTCTGGCATTTTCTTTTCTCGTTATGGTAAAAAAAAAAAATATGACAAACGTTAGCTCCAAGTGTTCAGAGATTTCTATAAATTTCCGTTCATTTTACCGTCTGATAAAGGAAACTAATTAACGCCCTTGCATAATTTACGCATCCCAATATTTTTGGGTCCAAAGTGGGGAAAAAGAAATGTTCACGTATTTGACGCTACCACAACTTCGAAAATCCACCACTCAGCTCCGGATGCGTTTTGAAATAAAGATGTCAACTACCCAAGTAGCAGGCTTTCTATTGCGAAAACGGGCATTCCAAACACAGGGCAATGTGCTGTTATTAGCCGTCAGGAAATCCCACTGCACTAGTTTTAGAGTGTTTCGGGTACGGGACACTCTGTGATCTCAAAATTGTTTGTCAGTCCACAGTATTGGAGTAATACTTGCATCATACAAACTCGCGGTGATCACTTACGCCGAAACATACGGGAATAGAGCAGCGGGCAACAAGTATTCGGTGTCCAAATGAAACGTGCACTACCGCGGTAACAGAAGTGCACTTCAAGCGGCTAACAAGTCTCGCAAAGCATTTCGCGGACCAAAAAGCGGCAAGTTTCCGCAAGTAGAGGATTATCTGCTTAAATATATAATTTTGTTACGCAATGTTGGATAAGCCGTTTCTCACGAAATGCTGTATTTTAAAGAATGAGAAATAGTCGCGCCACATGGAATCAGTGGAAAGTTAGCCGAGGCTTGATTAATTTTATGAAGAGAAATGGACTTTATGCCAAAAAATGACGAATGATTTCAACCATTTTCATCGCTTTGTGATTGAGAAGCGTAAAGTGAAGGAATATTTGATTTCCCTTTTAGGAACCGCAGGTCAGACGCCAATCAGTTTCCATATGCCACGAAGTCGAACTGTCGATAAGAAAGGAACATACTATCGTACGCGCTACCGGAAGCAAAAAAACATGATGTACCGGTACTGCAATGCTTTCTGTAACAGCTCATGGCAGAAAGCTTGCACCTTACATTGTTCTAAACCGAAAATCAATGCCTAAGGCAAAATTTTCGCGAGTTATCCACATTTGTGTTCAAGAAAAAGGGTGGATGGACACGTCACTCGTACAAGATTGGATACGAATGGTTTGGGGCAATGTAGTAGAGTCCCTCCTTCGATGCCCGTCCTTTCTCGTGTTGGACAGTTTTTTTTTTTTTTGTTTCTTTTTTTGCCGGTATGTCATTCAGGTCGTATTGTCAGCTCGTAATGAGAAGAATATTTTCTTGTGTCGGTACTTCAAACCTTCGTGTCTAACTTACCTGTTGTACCCTATTTGACTTTTCAGAAAAATCTCACGCCGGAATTTTACGCCAAATGACGATAACCGCAAATGAGTTGAACCAATTGTGTTTATATTATATTTGATGTATCTTTTAAATGTAAATGAATTGTAAATCATTTGTAAATATCTGAATTCTTTGAATAATTTACGCATCCGAAGTTTTTGCCTGTATTTTTCATCAAAAAAAAGTGCGTTTATTACGCGAGAAAATACGGTATTATGCATTTTGTTGTGTGTGTTGGTGTGACAAATATTATTATTCGTATGTAAGTGTCATAAATGAGAGTGATTAGGTACATTTTCTTGTAACCATTTTTATGTTTTCTTAGTTTAAGTTTTTAAATTTAATTGTCAATTTGCATTGTAACTGTGGATATGTATTATCTGCGCACTTTTTAGTGATAGATTTTTGTACTCGTTGGAGAAGTAAGAAGGGTTCCGTTAATACTGCCAACTGAATGGAAATGAAATCTGAATTGAATCGATAATATGATCGATCGATATGAATTTTATAAACCTTTATTATTTTAAGCAAACAACTGCGTCACACACACAATATATAATACTATATAACATTTCCCATTGCGAAACGTGTTCCTAGCATGAATTCTATAGTTTGGCTTTACTGTGTAAACAACAACAGTACGAGTACTTAAAGTGTACGCCAGATGTCGCACAGCGATGATAAGCGATTCTTAGTTTGTGTTTCAAAGGTTGCCAATACGAATCTCGAAGATAACCGAAGTCGACCACTTCAGCACTAGGGTGTAAATCTATCACTAAAAAGTGCGCAGATAATATGCCTTTTATCCTGACCTTTTTTCACCTAGACTGTTGTGGAATATATGTGATGAAACCTAAGAATTAAAAAATCTTCCTATTTTTGGTCTCTAAAAGTTGGCAGGTATGCGTGCAGCATTGGAAACAAAGAAACGAGTACATGGGATGAAAACTGATGTGTTTTATGGCTTTCTCAAGGACGACAAACAAGAACATCTGACGATATCTTTAGATTGTCAAAAAAAATCTCATGCTTCCAAAACTCTCAGATCAATCGACGTATTTCAGTCGCCAGATGAGTTTGTACAACTTCACTGCTGTTATGGGTATCTCAACACCTAAACTACACACAGGTAATGTACACTGTTAAACGTGGAATGAGAGCGAATCCCAATACTGTAGCAAACTGCCTACATCACAAGCTCAAACTTGTGATCTCAGTGGTATAAAAATTGTGCGACTCTTTGCTGATGGATGTGCAGCACAAAATAAAAATACAACTATGATTGGAATGCTCTCTAAATGGCTACTCTATGAAGCTCCTGTACATATTAACAAACTAGAACTTATATTTCCAGTCGTTGGGCATTCATTTCTCTCTCCTGACCGTGTATTTGGAGTAATTGAAAAAGAAATACCTAAGGTAAAAGGAAGTGATCCTGGATCCTCAAGAATACAAGACTATCATTGGCAAACAGTCCGCCTCCGTAGCGTAACAGTTAGTGTTATTAGCTGCCGTCCTCGGGGGGCCCGGGTTCGATTCCCGGTACTGCCAGGAATTTAAAAACTGGCGGGAGGGCTGGTATGTGGTTGAAATGGTACATGCAGCTCACCTCCAATGGGGGTGTGCCTGAAAAGAGCTGCACCACCTCAGGATGAGGACACGAGTTTACTTTTACTTTTTATTGGCAAACATGGAACAGTATTAGACCTTGGAAGTGAAGATGTACCTCTTCAAGATTGGAAGAAAGAAACAGACAAATTCTTAAGAACTCCTGGAAACTGGCACTTCAAGTTCAGTCCCTGTAAACAATTTACTTTAAGACGATCTGCATTGAAAGACCAAGTAACAGTGCAAGGTGAGGTTAACTATAAAATTGACACCACTGTTCCAAAGGTAGTAACAAGGAAGGGTAGAAGAATTTCAATAACTGATCCTGGTATTATAAGACTTGGAGTGCCTCTGAATGTACTTAAGATAAAAGATGTGATCAAACTTTTAGAGAAGCACACTGGGTCAGACTGGCAGTTTTATGTGGATATTATCAATTCAAGAAATAGCATTGAAGGGAAAGACGGACAAGAATAAATTGTGTGTATTAAGGAAGGGGACTGTGACTTAATAGTGTAAAATTTGTATGGAATTAAAAAGTTTAACCTATTCAAAACTGATACTGCTGTTATATTTTAAATATATGCATAAACATAATTCAGGTCAGGTTTTTCATTTCATACATAATTTTGAGAGTTCACGTTAAAATGCTTACCTGGTTTTTATTCTTCAAACTGCTTTTCTTACTTTCAATAGCGCCCATATGTACATTTCAGTTTCAAAAACAGTTAAATCCTAATTAATCTTAAGAATGTTGTTACTTTCCATAAAGGGACAATCATGTAATTTCTTGGAATGCATCATTTGATGACAAAACGAAATATTCATATTCCAAGGATGTTTTTTTTTTTTTTTTTTTTTTTGTAAACAGTTTTCCTCATTTTTCCATAAAGTTTGTTTTGTGAACTTGGCAGATTTTGATTCTAGGTGCCTCATATGTAATTTGATACAAATGTGATAATACTTATTCCACTTTATATTGATTTCCACTTGTACACGATTTACTACAGTCAGTTTGTATTAACAAGATCAATAAATACACAGATAACATGTTCTGATTATGGGCAACATTGGTCAGACCAAAACTTCAAGTTCGAGATGAAATTGGCATTGGAAATTTAACTTATTTCAGACACATTTTGATTGAATGTTGCTTGCCGCGAGTGTAGTACAAAACTTCCACGTGGATTTGTTGCAGTTTATATGTTTTTTAAGTGATTATATTTTTGAGCCCTAACTCATGTTTATACAATTTTGACTCACCCTTCATGACCATTTTGTAATCTGACATTGTAATTCACTATTTCATGTCTCTCATTTAATCACACTGATTTAACATCTTGTATATTGTAAATGTCTGCATGCTTACGCCTATGCCTATTTCCCACATTTTGGCTGAAGATGACGCCAAACAGCGTCAAAACTAGTTCCAAGTGTAAATATATGTTGTAAATAAACTTATAACATTTATTTGTATTGAAAAGGTGGACCCTTTTAAGTTTCTTATCATACGTTCTCAGTTCAATACGGACAAAAAATGAAATTCTTAGATTTAAAAGACCTATCTGTGTCGGTGCGACGTGAAACAACTAGCAAAAAAAAAAAATATGAGAGAAAAATTAAAAACTAACAAATTAACTGTAGAGACACAACAATTAACAACAAAACATAAAGGCAAAAGAAACAACGAGGAAAATTGAAGATTGAACATAAAACAAAGAGAAGAACTTATAGTTAGGCACAGTAAGATAAATACAGATGTAACACATAAGTAACGGTATAGTACAGTAAAAAAAAAAAAAACTACATAATGTAAGAAAGAGGGAACAGCAATGAGAAAAGAAAAAAAGGAATATGAAGAAAACATACTGGGGTAAGTTAAGGAAGAATCGATTAAAGGAGGCATACGAAGAAAAAACGTCCAAGTTCCTGTCAGAAGATAAAGAGTTAAGGAGGGTTGGTATGCAGATAAATGAACTTTGAACGAGAGACAGGCAGGAATACGGAATATGAAGGGGGGGATTAATCCTGGTTTTGCGAGCTGAAACGTGTAAAGAAAAGAAGAATGCAAGTTCAGGAGAACGAAATAAACCGTTAACAGCGTTATATAGGAATCTAAGGTCGGCTACTTTCCTGCGACTAGATAACGGGCGAAGGTTTAACTTATCCAGTATCTGATTACTGCTCAAGTTTCGACAATCACATACTCTGGCTCTAACAATGGCACAGAAGAATGACTGCACGCGGTCAATGTGATTCAGATTAGTGGGTGAAGATGTAGACCAAATGGGAGACGCAAATTCAATAATCAGTAGAATGCAAGATACATAGTAGGCTCGGAGGGCATGGATACCTGTGATGTCAAAAAATCTATACCACAAACCCAGAAGTGACATTGCTCGTGAGGTTATCTTTTGTGTATGGGAGACAAATAACAATTTACTGTCAAACAACACTCCTAAGTCATTTTGTTCTGTTAGAGTTGGGAACGGGTTACCGAGGAGGGAGTATTTACTAAGAATAGGGGATTTACGAAGTGTGATAAATAGAGGAACACTTGGTAGGATTAGGCTTAAGACGCCATGTGGAGCACCATTCAGAGAGTGAGTTAAGCCCACTCTGTTAGGAGTTTACGTCTGATAAAGAATCTATTTATTTGAATATTTTACAGTCATCTCCAAATAGTAGAATTTCACAAGAAACGGAGGATATAGTATTAATGAGATCATCAATAAATAAGACAAAAAGAAGCGGACCTAGGACACTGCCCTGTGGGACGCCAGAATGTACCATCGTAATCTATAATCTTCATTTCCGTATTGACGAATTACACAATTAAAAATAGGAAAGAATTTCCACCAATCAATACTTGTTTATTGCTTATATTAAGCTACAGGACCGGTTTCGACCCCACATACAAGGTCATCTTCAGCTGAACCATGAATACATATTTATATGATGAAGCTTTGATTAAATTGCATTGTCAAGGGAATGTCATATGATGATGTGCATTTAGTCACATACAAATGGGGCATGTCTTAACGTGAATTGGCATATGTCAGTATGTACAATATTGCAACTGTATGTGTCTAAAATATTATGTTGAGGTCCTAAAATTAGTGTATAAGACATATCTTCACTTAAACTAACTTATATATATATATGTACAGGATAAAATACAATATATAAAAAACATTTCGTGCACATGAACAATCGTATCTTGCTTGTTGGTCAATTCATCAACTCTCGTATTTAAGTCCAATTTTCAGTTGTACACTCAGCTGCTGTTCTTGGAGTTTAAAAGATATGGTTGTAAAATTGCATGAGTAAAAGATTTAGTCTTCTTGTGGGATAAAACACTTTCCAATTTTAAAAAGTTGCCAGATGTATGGATAAAATTTGGCTAAAATATGTTCAGCTCTGCTATGTATGTTGCCTTATGTTAGAATCAAATCTTGTTGTCCTGTGGCGTCCGTAAAATTGGGTTCAAAGTAATGGCTCCTTTCCCATTTGTAGTTGTGCAATGGTGTTATGTTTATTATTGTTGGTGTAGCCTATTTTTAATTGAGAATGTACCATAACAAGAGTCGAACTGAATCCATCAAGAACCACACGCTCAGTTCTGGCATTGAGGAAGCTCTGCAGGAGAGTTAAGAAGCGACCATGGATATTAAAACATTCTGAGAGTTTATAGGAAAGAAGTGCGTGGTCTACGGTATCAAAAGCCTTTGCAATATCAATGTAGCACACGCCAAGCTGAGAACCGGCATTAAGAGCAGATGTTGCACGATGGGGAAGAACAGCCAGATTAGTTAGGCTGGAGTCCGACTCGTTGGCTGAACGGTCAGCGTACTGGCCTTCGGTTCAGAGGGTCCCGGGTTCGATTCCCGGTCGGGTCGGGGATTTTAACCTTAATTGGTTACATCCTACGGCACGGGGGCTGGGTGTATGTGTTGTCTTCATCATCATTTCATCCTCATCACGATGCGCAGGTCGCCTACGGGTGTCAACTAGAAAGACCTGCACCTGGCGAGCCGAACCCGTCCTGGGATATCCCGGCACTAAAAGCCATACGACATTTCATTTCATTTCAGTTAGGCTGGAGCTACCAAGAAGAAAACCATGCTGCTGGGACAATATATAAGGAAGTGTGAAAGAAAGAAGACGCTGGTGGATAATCTTTTCACAGATGAGTGACAGTGTGGGTAATATAGAAATCGGATGATAGTTTCTGACATCAGACCTCTTTCCACTTTTAAAAACTGGTGTGATGTTAGTGATTTTACAGTCGTCAGGAAAGTAGCCAGCTAAGAAGCAGTGGTTAAATATAACAGCAATAGGATGGGCAAGAGTCGTAGTGGTATTTTAAGGAAGACAGGACTGAGACATTCCGGACCAGTAGGTTTATTTTCTGGCAGGGAGGAATGTAAAGAATAGACTTCTGACTCAGAGGTGGAAAGATTACTAAGGAACAGAATCAGTACACGGAAAATCTGGAAACTGAACAGGTGCAACAAAATTAGACGCAAAGTAACCGTTGAAAATTTCCGGTCTAATAATACCACTGGCTAAATTATCACCCCAAGTCACTGTGTCTGGCACGCTTTGTATTTTTCCTGCTGTTTATCAGAGACCAGAATCTTTTGCTATTACTTCTCACTTCTAGGCAGGCAGAGTTTATGTAGTCCTGGTAATCCCGTTTTAGAAGCTGTTTATGGTGTTTGCGAAGGTAAGAAAAAGTTTTATAGCTAGCTTCAGAAGGTGACCTTTTCCAGTGTTTCCAGGCTTTTGTTTTATTAATTTCTGCAATTTCGGTGTCACTATTCTTCCAGGGTGAGCATCTGGCGGATGTTTTACGAGTGGGAACAAGGTCACGGATCACAGCACTAGTCCAGTCATAGAACAGGTCCACTGCTTCTTGGACTTCACCGACTTGCAGCAAGTGCCAGAGTAGAAGAGAGAGGGTGTGATTGACAGCCTGCCATTTAACCATTCGCCACATGGGTACACAGTTCCTGGTATAGGGTCGATGACTTTTCAGGGGGCGGGGAGGGGCAATAGAGAAAGTTGCCTCTACAGACTTGTGGTTCAATTTTAAAATATTTCGTCCCACGGAAATAACTGAAGGCTCAACGGAGAAGAGCATGTAGTCAAGAAGACTATCCCCACAGGTGTTCTCAAGGACGTACTGTTGGAGGCTTAGGCCTGTAATATAATGGTTGAGATACCACTTGTCAAGGCTATTAAAAGGGACACCTTGCTCAGTGGAATTCCAAGATATAGAGAGGTTAGTCCCCCAATATAATTACATTAGGATTCAGATTAATGGCTTTCATTACAGAAGAGAGAAAATTTTTGGAATATTTGAGAGTTGATGGAGGTGGTCTGTAAAAACAAGCAAATAGATATTTGGAATGCTGAAATTTCACTTCTACCCAAATGGCTTCACAGTCACTACTTAAATCAGTACGCAGGTTAGCGTGCCATTTGGATTTAACGGCTAGAAGGACTCCCCCGCCCCGAGATCTACAGTCCATTCTGAAAATGGAAAACTTTTTGGAAAGGGGGATTTGCGTGTCTGAAACAAAGCCAGTTAACCAACTTTCAGAGAAGGTGACAATATCAAAAGAAGATAGTTCTTGTAGGTAGAGCTCACAGTCAGTAATTTTGTTTTTAAGAGAGCAGATATTCTGATGGTAAACTGAGATCGCACTATCCACCGCGGGTCCCGGGTTTATCTCCACATCACCAGCTAACGGTAGGAATGTTAACAACGAACTTAAAGTAAGGAATAGAATTAAGAAATGTAATAGATATATACTTCCCAGATATTGTAATTGGAGTTGAATTACGGCTGAGAAATGATATGCAGAAATTTTCTCATGGAACTGGAGTGTGTATCGTAGAGATAGTATAGGAATGGTAGGAGGGGGAGTATTCATTCTGGTCAAAGAAGGATTCGTAAGCTACGAAAATGTTAAAGATGACAAACATGAAATTCTAGGAGTAAGGCTCATCTCTAAAGATAATAGGCAACTTGATGTCTTTCGAGTGTACAGACCGGGAAGGGTTAGCGCAGACGCTGATTCAGAATTATATGATAAAATAATCAGCTATGTGAGAAACGATAAAGAAAGGAACGTGATTATAGCGGGAGATCTCAATTTACCAAATGTCAGTTGAGAAGGTAATGCAAACGACAGGAAGTATGACCATATGGGAAGGGCATCTGATTCAGAAAGTGATGGAACCAACTAGAGGGAAGAATATTCTGGATGTGGTGCTGGTAAAACCAGATGAGCTCTCTAAAGAAACCAAAGTAATAGATGGTATTAGAGAGCACGAAGTTGTTTTTGTAGTAGTTAAAAATAAATGTGAAAGAAAGGAAGATATTATAATTAGGATTATTAGGCAGTACCATATGGCTGATAAAACAGAAATGAGGGATTTTTAAAAAAGTAACGATGATCGGTGGAAAACGGTAAATAAAAATGTAAGACTCTGGGATGGGTTTAAAGCAATTGTTGAGGAATGTGAAAATAGGTTTGTACCTACGAAGGTGGTAAGGAATGGTAAAGATCCACTATATTATAAAAGAGAAGTAAAGAGACTAAAGGTTCGTTCCAACACGAGTCCCTGACCGTCCGACGCATGCACAGTTGAGAGAAAGCGTTCCAACACACACCAAACCAATCACGGACTGATGCATGTACTCAAATGTGGCGTTCCAACATACCTCAAACTGCAGTTACTGACCGCCAGAACTCGTCCGAGGCCTGTGGCATGAACCGGTAGTACGGACATGCGCGAGAGAGGAAACTCACTGGACAGACCACGTGCGTTTCCACTCCTGTTCTGTTCCTTGTTCTTCTTCCATGTGGTTTGTTAACATTGCCATAACCTCTAAGCGGTAATAATTATTTCTAAATTTGTTAATGAATTCTGTTAATGTACTTGTGAATTGAGGAGTAGAAATAACTGTGTTGTACATGTTGTGGAGGGATATATTTGCTATTGCGTGTTTCTCCATTGGTTGGTTGGTTGGTACTAAGTTGTGTGTCTATGAAGAGCATAATTAGTAAATAACGAATTAATAAATACGCAATAAAAATGGAAAGGTACCGGGATTTCGTTGAATCTTCATCCAGTGGAGATGAGTTGGATATGCAGTTATCCGCACCAAGAAAGCGAGAAAATTACTTGCGTAAGTTTTATTGTTGCTAGTGGAATTCTCGAGGTTCTTTCTAATCGCGTCATTCTGATTTCACCGTCCAAACTCGGTAGCGATTATTATAGTTGTTGTTTTTTCTAATGGTAGAAAATGACAGGGTCACGGCCACATAAAAGTTAATTAGTTATTTAAAACTTGTAGGTAATCCTGGTACATCAAAACGGAAACCTGCTTACCACTTGTTCCACTGCTTTCCTCTCACCCTAGTGAGGCCAGGGAGCCAACTGTGTTGTACATGTTGTGGAGGGATATATTTGCTATTGCGTGTTTCTCCATTGGTTGGTTGGTTGGTTGGTTGGTTGGTTGGTACTAAGTTGTGTGTCTATGAAGAGCATGTACAGAGACGAACACGATTACCCAGTTCCCGCGTTCGTGGAATTAATTGGACCTGGCCAGGAATTGGACCCGCGACTTCTATGAAACGAAGGTTGTGACAATGGCCTTTGAAAATAGTGTATTATGATGATAAATAATAAAGAACGAGCAAGTGTATTTATTTTATACCGAGTGAGTTGGGCACGCAGCTGTGAGCTTGCATTCAGGAGATAGTGGGTTCGAACCCCACTGTCGGCAGCCATGAAGATGGTTGTCTGTGGTTTCCTCATTTTTACACCAGGCAAATGCTGGGGCTGTACCTTAATTAAGGCAACAGTCGCTTCCTTCCCACTCCTAGCCCTTTCCTATCCCCCGTCTTCGCCATGACCTATCCGTATCGGTGCGACGTAAAGCAGCCTGTAAATTTATTTTTATGTTTGTAGTTTGAGATTTATGATGCCTAACAAAAATGTGACAATATCAGCAGTTCCCTTACACAGCATTTTCTGCCGATTATTGGGAGCTGAAAACATTTATTTTCTTCCTTACATCCTCAACCATATGCGACAGGCTTCGGCAGCCGGCTCATTTCCTATCCTCACTGCTAGATGGGGGCTTCATTCATTCCATCCCTGACCCGGTCAAATGACTGGAAACAGGCTGTGGATTTTCATTTTCATCCTCAGCCATAATCTCCTTTAATATCATTCAGTATCTCGCTATATTTCCTTAATATATTTAGATATGCATAAACATTTATATTTCATCCAAGTTCTTTTATCAAAGACTACAACATTTCTTTGATCCAGTTTAATTAAATCATAGTCCCTTAACTGTGAAATACATGCCTAAGGCTTCGAGGCAGATATCCCTCCCTAACGAATATAAACCAAGTGTGTGTATTTCATTCTTTATTAATTTTTTAAAATACTTGTTGTACTGTGTTCTATATATATATATAGAATTTCATCAGTATTTCAGTAATTTACCCTTTCCTTTTTCTCACGAATCTACATACAACTAAACAGGGCAAGGTAATACGCGCCAAACTCTTTGTTTACACGTCATATTGCTGTCCAGGAAGTGTTCCAACATGATCAAGTTCGGGACCAGCTGCTGACCAATCCCAAACCGGCGCATGCGAACAGGGCGATGCATGACCTCGCCGGTGACCGTCAGAAACTCGTGTGTTGGAACGAACCTTAAGAAGGAGGTGCAGGATGGAAAGAAATAGAGTTAGAAATGGCTGTGGAAGTAAATTGAAGGAACTTACTAGAAAATTGAATCTAGCAAAGAAGCTAAGGATAACATGATGGCAAGCATAATTGGCGATCATAAAAATTTTAGTGAAAAATGGAAGAGTATATATAGGCAAGGTACTTTAAGGCACAAACAGGTTCCACGAAAGATATTCCAGGAATCATTAATGAACAAGGGGAGTGTGTATGCGAGGATCTTCAAAATGCAGAAGTATTCAGTCAGCAGTATGTAAAGATTGTTGGTTACAAGGATAATGTCCAGATAGAGGAGGTGACTAACACTAAAGAAGTATTAAAATTTACCTG
The DNA here is from genome assembly GCF_040414725.1 of Anabrus simplex. Lineage (NCBI taxonomy): Eukaryota > Metazoa > Arthropoda > Insecta > Orthoptera > Tettigoniidae > Anabrus > Anabrus simplex. The sequence goes on from NC_090266.1 coordinate 912,830,679, forward strand.
TGACAACAATGACATTTACAGTAAGATACAAAAGTTGAAGGCTAGAAAAGCAGCTGGAATTGATAAGGTTTTGGGGGAAATACTAAAGACAATGGTTTGGGATATAGTACCATATCTGGAGTACTTGTTCGATTATTGTTCGCATGAGGGAGCTATACCAAATGAATGGAGAGTTGCTATAGTAGCCCATGTGTATAAAGGAAAGGGTGATAGACATAAAGCTGAAAATTACAGGCCAGTCAGTTTGACATGCATTGCATGTAAGCTTTGGGAAAGCATTTTTTCTGATTATATTAGACATGTTTGTGAAATTAATAACTGATTTGATAGAAGTCAGTTTGGGTTTAGGAAAGGTTATTCCACTGAAACTCAACTTGTAGGATTCCAGCAAGGTATTGCAGATATCCTCGATTCAGGAGGTCAATCGGACTGTATAATGATTGACCTATCTAAGGCATTTGATAGGGTAGATCATGGGAGACTACTGGCAAAAATGAGTGCAATTGGACTTGACAAAGAGTGACTGGATGGGTGTAATAATTAAGAGGGGAATTTTTTCAAGGAAGTATTTTTGGACCTTTATGTTTTGGTAATGAGACAAAGTCTCTCATAGTGCATTGACACTGCCGGTGGCTTCAAGTAGCCTATGCAGTGGCCTCCACGGTATGCACTAGCCATGAGTCTGGTTGGGTGTGCTATTTACCAACTGAATCAGAAATAAGGCTTTTTGCAGATGATGTTATTCTCTACAGAGTAATAAATAAGTTTCAAGATTATGAGCAACTGTAAAATGACCTCGATAATGTTGTGAGATGGACAGTAGGCAATGGTATGATGATGAACGTGGTTAAAAGTCAGGTTGTGAGTTTCACTAATAGGAAAAGTCCTCTCAGGTTTAATTATTGTGTTGATGGGGTGAAAGTTCCCTTTGGAGATCATTGTAAGTACCTAGGTCTTAATATAAGGAAAGATCTTCATTGGGGTAATCACATAAATATGATTGTAAATAAAGGGTACAGATCTCTGCACATGGTTATGAGGTTATTAAGGGGTTGTATATGGATGTAAAGGAGAGGGCATGTAAATCTCTGGCAAGACCCCAACTAGAGTATGGTTCCAGTGTATGGGACCCTCACCAGGATTACTTGACTCAAGAACTGGAAAAAATCCAAAGAAAAGCAGCTCGATTTGTTCTGGGTGATTTACGACAAAAGAGTAGCGTTACAAAAATGTTGCAAAGTTTGGGTGAGGAAGACTTGGGAGAAAGGAGACGAGCTGCTCGACTAAGTGGTATGTAGTACCAATATAAATCGTACTGATTATAACCCTACTCATACTTTATTTTCGTCTTCCACAGATAATATATATCAGCATACACTTATAGACTAGGAAGGAGCCACCACTCTGCATCGCCGGGCTGAGTGGCTCAGACGGTTAAGGCGCTGGCCTTCTAACCCCAACTTGGCAGGTTCGATCCTGGCTCAGTCCGGTGGTATTTGAAGGTGCTCAAATACGACAGCCTCGTGTCGGTAGTTTTACTGGCACGTAAAAGAACTCCTGCGGGACTAAATTCCGGCACCTCGGCGTCTCCGAAGACCGTAAAAGTAGTTAGTGGGACGTAAAGCAAATAACATTATTATTATTACCACTCTGCATCAAGAAATACGTACAACTTACCTCTGTCTATATAACTGGGTTTTGTTAACAATAGATGCTTTTCACCACACAAAGTGAAGACATTTAAATATACAATAAGACTTCCTGAGAGAGCTATGCATTGAATTATTTACAACATAGGACTCTAACAAGAACAAAGATACACGCAAGACTCATACATTCATTTCTATGAATTGTTTTATATTTATTATTTTAAAGGATTTGAACATGTACCGGTACTCTGTATTTTAATGTGTTTAATGTATTTGTAAATATTTCACTAAACAGTTTCCCAAATTGGTTCTAGAATTTGTTTATAAAAACTTAACTTAAGCCTAAATCTAATTTACACATCCTGATACTGTGCAAGATATCATAAGTCAAAACCCAGTTATATAGACGGAGGTAAGTAAGTGCAGCTGTGAGTGGAATATTCTCTTTAAGTATTGGAGGAAGTCATTGACTGTAATGGACAATAGGTTAACAGCTTAGATAAGTACAGAAACACTTCTATGAGTTAACAATGTGCCAGTTGAAGACTAATACATTCCTTATTTGTTATTACTTGTTCATATTATCACCAACTCCCAATCAATACCAAGTTTACTCAATGTAAACAATATTGTTCATGTATATACAAAACATGATTTGATAGAATCTGAGGTTGTTCTTGTAGATGGAACATGTCATTCTTTGTTTAATAGTGTGTGTTTTTTTACAGGTATGTTAGTGTTACAATTAGTGTTTTTGACAGACTGAACGGCTTTAAATTTATATTAATTAAGTCGACACTGGGAAATATGGCTTCCTTCTTAACATTTAAAAGTTACACATATTTATCTTTCATTCTACTTCTCACAATAGATGTGCTTTAGTTGCTTGGTCCACAGGAATGAATGGAGTAGCGCATGCCCGGGGAACAATATGTTAATGAACTACTTCAAATTTCCTCATTATATATACAGTAGTTATTTAGGATGGAAAGTAATATTCATACTTTTTTCTGTGAGTACCGTAACCCATCATTCGATTCCATCAAAATTCACAGAACTGCATTATTGAAGGTAAATAACTCTCATACTTAAGGTCTCACCTGTAGGAAGGTAGCATCATAAGTAAAGATGTATAAGCGAGGATAAAAGTCAGTATGGATGAATGAGATGTTAATAATAATTTTTTTTCACATCCCACTAACTATTTTTTACAGTTTTTGGAAGCACCCAGGTGCTAGAATGTTGTATGCAGGAGTTTTATGAACTAGTATACCTACCGACATGAGAATAGCATATTTGAGCATTTCAGATACCACCAGACTGAACTGGGACAAAAATGCCAGCTGGAGCTCTTACATCTATAATCTGAACCACTCAGACCAGCTGTTTAACACTTAACAATGATCTATATGATATCTATTACCTGAACTTTGTTGCTGATGCTGCTGCTGCATCACATACAGGACCTGGGACATCTCAGCCCTGTGTTACTGTATGTAAAGTACATCTGTACTGGTAATTAATTGGTGTTGGGAATGGCTTATATGCTATGTAATAACTCAGGATTTACCAGGAATTGAAATAGGAAATCATGGTAAACCACAAAATTTCAAATAATAGGAAATTCATGATAATTTCAAACAAATTTTTGCCCATTGTACCCACGTTTCCTCCAAAATTGTTTTGAAAAATAAAGCTTTTGGTGCAAAGTTGCTTGCTGTTTTCTAATTTAACAATAAACAAAATATAATCACAAAAATACTAAAGTTTCATCATCCTTAAATCATTTGATTCTTTAATCAAGATTTTTTGTTCTGGTTACAGAGTTTTAGTTATCTTAAACCATTTTTATGAACTCCTCCAATGACATTTTAACAATGGCTGTACATTTTGTGTGTTTAATATGCATTGCTTCCATAAATTTTGAAGCAGAGAACAAGTCTTGCAACTATTCCACTACCATAAAGGGTATGTTATGTTCTGCAAGAAATTTTGTCAGTTTCATTTCAGCTGAATAAGCCAATTTTTCAACACTTGATACACTGGCCACTTTAATGGTAAAGAAGCTTAAACTGCTTTTGCTGGCACGTATATACCTATGATTTTTGTCACATTATCTCAGCTGTATTATAGATTTTTCATTACCAGCTAGCAATCTGAATTAAATCCTCACAGTACTGACCTTGTTTGAGAAATTATCTTACTCGTACTAAAGGCTAGGATTGACCCTGCAAACTTTAGCATTCTCCTACCTGAATTATTAAAAATAAAAGAACAATTATTTCTTATCTTCATTGCCTGTAGTGACTCCGAGTATCATGGCTCAATTTGTCACTTGTGGTGACCTGTTTTATCATATTTGACATATTCTGCACTTTATGTTTGTAATATTTTTGCAGTTTTTCATTCAAAGGTACATGTGGCAGCACTATATAAATATCAAAACTTGGTACAGTCTTTACGTGTATATGTATGATACGTACCCCATTCAAAGAGAAAAAAGGAAAGAAAGAAAAAACCCACCTAGACCTCCCCCTAAAATATTTTCCCAAAATACTGTTTTTACAGGTATGTCTTATTCTGCCCCTTAACATCAAACGAAACACAAAACAATGTTAATGTCTAAATTTCCCCACTACACCCCTGGAACTCTTTAAAGGCCCACCAGGCCGAAATTTTTTTCCTCTCCCAATTGTTTTGGTACATACATCACATTTTGTTCCCTAAACGCCCATTAAATACAAACAAGTTTTCTTTTAATGTCTAAATTTGTCATAGGCTGTTTGAAATTTAAAATGATTATGAACAGGTTTTTTTTAAATCAAAATTCTTAAATTTTCACCACAAATAAAGTAAAGAATGAAATATTTAAAACAAACATGCACGTATCTCTCTATCTAGAGTTCAATAAACACTTGTTGATTCAAATAACAATCTGAGAAGTCACTAAGCATTAATCTGCATGAAAAGATGGAAGCACTGAACTCATCCTTTGTTCAGGAAAGGCACATAAGTTAAGTTCTCTGGGTTGTATATTCTAGCTCCATTTAAATGTATAAAAAAATTAACTTCGGAAAAGTTTATCCAACAGTGTGAAAATAGTCTGTGGAGCTTCTTGGGAATCAGTTTGAATATCTGGACATTTACTTGGACAGTCTGCTTTGATTCTCCCATTTCTTAAAATGTTATTGGCCTCATGTTCCAGAATAAAATGTACCATTTGTTTATTTAAAATTGGCACCTGAAGATTGAAGTCATTAATTTTTTTGTTGAGCTTTACAACTTGTGGTTGAAACTTCTTGAGCACACCTTCCCATTCATGAGCTTCCTTTGCAGTAAGAGGTACTGGTCCTAAACATGCCCGTCTTTCTGCTAGAGCCTCTCTCAGTTGATGTATTGTGTTCTTTATCTCCCTTTGTAGAGTAATCCATTCAGGTGTAAACCCACTCTCAATCAGCACCTGTTATCATAAAAATAGAAGCTTAAAGTGTACACTTTAAAATATTCATGCGTGTATTAATACAAATGTACCAATGGGTCAAAACATTATAACCAGTACGATATGTTGGATGTGACATCCATAATATCCTAACAGCATATCTGGACAGAATGCACACAATGAGGTAAATTAAAAGTTAATTATTTCACTGTAATTAGTGTGAAAGTTATAGGCAAGAAAAAGATCTGAAAACAGGTAAACTGTCACAGCTGTCCTGATAAAATCATTCCTTATATAGTGCAACTGGTGAAATGTTCACATTTACTTGTGGTAAGTACCAACTACTAGTTGACCGACAAAGCACTGGGCAACCAAGACATACTGATATAAAGTGGAATGGAGATTTTCACCCAGGATACAACTGAACAGAAAGGCAACTATTGCTCGAATTTCCCAATGCATAAATCAGTGTACAGAAAGCATATACTACACATCGACTCATGTTACACTTGGAGCTATGCTGCTGTAAGTCAGTCCGAGAAGCCATGAAATCTCCTGCCCATTGTCACAAGTGACTCCAGTAGAAACATGATCATTGGAATTCCACTTTGGATCAGTGGAACAGAGTTGTCTGGTATGATAAATGTCTTTCCTTTTGTGTAAGGTATGTCGATATTGTTCACCAGGGGAAAGATAACAATAGACTGCAATAAGAGATGACAACAACCTGGTGAAGGTGGCCCATTAAAGTAATATTCTGCATGGAACTCTGGGTTCTAGTATTTTTATGAAGGCTCTAACAACATATTTCTGAGGAAAAAATCAGTAAATGCAGAAATTAAAAAAATATGGATTTTTTGGTATCGTTGTAATCATCTCAATGTTCTGCATCATATACAAATTTAAAAAGCAATAACATGACTTTTATTCAAAATATAAGGAAAAGTCAGATACTGCCTTTGCAAAATTTTCGACATCTACAATGACAAAAAGCAGTAAGTACAGACTGCACTGTAAACAAGCAGTATCTGCAAAAGTACTGCTTTGTTAAGATTGTACTTTCAGCCTGCGCTACAACTCAACAATAAAAGAAGGCAGTAAATACTGGCTACAGTGTAAGAAAACATTGTCTGCACATTGCTACCTCGTTTATTATATTGTTGATAATTATTCCAGTAAGAAATTATCAGCAGGAAGTGTATGCTTCATTAATTTAATGATAAAATCATTCCTGAATATTAACAGATTAAAGTATGGAGTCCTACTCAATGCAACGCCCTTGGCCATTTTTTTATTGTATTTTGTTTTTTACAGAAAGTTAAATGTCTAGAGGGAGAAAATTTTGGAGTTATTGGGACTAACTCAAAAAAAGAAACACAGGAAAATAGAGACAGTCATAACATTATAGAAGATACTGAGCAAAAGAAGGATGATTCAGGAGATGAAGAAGAGACTTCTTCAGCTGTAGGTAGTAGGGAAAAATCAAAGAAAAAGAAGTGCAGAATGGAAGGAAGAAAAAAAAAATCAATTAACAAGTACACGCTCCAAGAGTGGTTGTAACAAGGATTGCAAGGAAAAGTGTTCAGAATTGATTAGCAATGCTCAATGTAAAATTAATTTTTTATGCCAGAAACACATTTTCCTGTTTATTTTATAGTTAATATGTGTTAATTTCAATGTCACCTATAAAGTAGTAAGTAATGAGATACTGATTTAATGTTGACCTCAATTTTCTCAGTTTTCAAGTTCAGGTAGTTACTGCCTTTTTCCTCAGCAGGGTGGTATAGGTACAAAAAATGATCAATCCCCAATTGCAGCCTGCAGATTTCATGCTAGAGACCTCCATCAAGAGTGGGAAACATTTGAAAGGAGTCACTTCAACCATTCTGTCAGGGCCCACCTCATGGCCATGAATTATCAAGTCTATATGGTCTGACATCGTGGTTAGCCAGTTTGAACCCCATTGGTAAAAAAATTTTCACTATCAGAATGTTGGCTGGAAGGGTAGGAGAAGTGGTGGTATATATATTATAATCATAGATTCCATACTAAAAGCCAGGATTTAATTCCAAACCTCTCCACAGTGTTTATATCGAGTTAGGGCATATAGCGCTGTTGGCAGTGATTTGTCTGTCGGATATTGGGGTTAAGCTTTGAGTAGATCCCTTGGTGCTATTCAACAGGAGTAGGCTATGTGCCGGCAACAGATTTAACCCTCTTTATTCTTACTATCATATATTACGTCATTCATTTCATCTCATTAACTCCGCTGATAAGGATGACGTCAGAAATTGCATCCAGTCACAAAAACTCGCTATGAATGTTCATCTCACATCATACCCAACCCTGCAGAGAAATGGGACAAGGGTTGGTCACGCACTTCAACCATTCCATTGTGCTTTAGGATGGTCATCATCATTAAATGTTCTTCCTTTGTACAGTCTGTACTTTCTCCACTGATCAATTTTTGTCTCTGAAAAAGTGTACACCATTTTATAGTCACTTTGGTAAAACTAGGTAACTTAACAATAGTCGTATTTTAGAAAACTGGTTTGAAAGTTTCAGTGAACATAGGTACTGCATATGAAGATATATAAGAGTCTCCTCCAGCACCAATGTGCTATATATCCCCCTTTCTTTATGGTCCAACTTTCACAAATATACATAGCAATGGACAGGAGCGTACCAAATGTGATACAGGCCCGCCTGCCAAAATAAATATTCAGCCCCCTCAAATGAAATGTAACACCTATGAATAAATAATATAAATGTAATTACAGCAGGTAGAACTAACACAATATATTGTCAAATTATACAAAGAAGGATTATTCATTGCTGTAAGATTATTAAAAAATAATGTTTTAATAAGTTTTATTTGACTATCTCTGTGGTTTAACGGCTAAAGCTGCTGAACAGCCAACACAACCCTGCACCACTTAGATATGCGTACTTAACACTGGTTTTATTTTTCGGTAACTACAGAACTATACTCTAAATGATAATGAAGTAACAGTTATAATAATTTATCCAATTACAACCCAGAAAAATATACAAACAAATCGAAAACTGTTCAAATAAAATTTGAAAAGTATCAAACCGCCCGCCTCTGTGTTGTAGTGGTTAGTGTAATTAGCTGGCTCCCTGGAGGCCCAGATTTGATTCCCGGTTCTGCCACGAAATTTGAAAAGTGGTACAAGGGCTGGAACAGGGTCCACTCAGCCTCGAGAGGTAAGCTGAGTACAGGGGGTTTGATTCCCTCCTCTCAGTCATTCTCAAAGTTTTTTTTTGTGTGGTTTCCCTCTTCTCCAGGCAAATGCCGGGGTGGTACCTAACTTAAGGCCACGGCCACTTCCTTCCCTCTTCCTGACCTACCCCTTCCAATCTTCCCATTCCCCCACAAGGTCCCTGTTCAACATAGCAGGTAAAAAAATGAAATGGCGTATGGCTTTTAGTGCCGGGAGTGTCCGAGGACAAGTTTGGCTCGCCAGATGCAGGTCTTTTGATTTGACACCCCCGTGCCAGTGAAATTAACCAATTATGGTTAAAATTCCAGACGCTGCTGGGAACCGAACCCGGGACCCCTGTGACCAAAGACCAGCATGCTAACCATTTAGCCATGGAGCCGGACAGCATAGCAGGTGAGGCCTCCTGGGCGAGGTACTGGTCCTCCTTCCCAGCATCCCCGACCAAATGTCTCACGCTCCAGGACATTGCCCTTGAGGCGGTAGAGGTGGGATCCCTCGCCGAGTCCTAGGGAAAAACTAACCCTAGAGGGTAAACGGACTAAAACGAAGGATAGGAAGAAGAATCAAACCCAACAACTGATAAAGCCTATTAATAACCATTATGTAAGTACATCATGTACCTTTGCGCAAAGGCAGTTTGTTCAAAACTGAGCTGACTGATTGTTACTGCATCAAATTATTGTTGAAATTATACATTCTTGTCAAATAAATGTGTGAAGAAAGTTAAATGATAAGCAAATATCTCAGGTACACTACACATCAAGGACGTATTCATTTTCTAACTAAAATATGATGCTCTGGTATCAATTTTCATTGCTGTAATTATTTTTGAATAATTTGGTGCAGATCCATTCTGAGGACCATGTCACAGTGTTATGGGAGTCGGCAAGCTGTGTTGCATTACTTTCAACACAGTTATAATAACTGCTACTAGATGCAACCAAATGGTAATTCCACTACGTACAAATTGTAAAAACAAACTATTTTGTTGTGATTTGATCTTCTGACCATTTACATGCTAAGTGTCATCAGGCTAGATATATTTTATGTTCTTGCGAGGAGTCTCCGGGGCCCCTTGAAGGCCAGACCCGCCTGCATTACAGGCCCTGCAAGCCCTAATGTTACGCCCCTGGCAATGGAAAGACTAATAACTAAACCATTCTGATCTTAGTGTGCGCAGATACATCATCGAGGTATCTGAAGATTGTATCAAGACTTCTGAATGCTACCTTACCAAGTATTAATCTGCAGTGTAAATTTCTGGACATTGCTATTTAAGACAACATTTATCCACTGCTTTGATCACATTACAATTGAACTTCATGTTCGAGGGTAATCCTGTTGCAAGTATCTTGGTCTTACTAATAATAAGAAAGAGTCCTATTCTTTCATTCAGCTTCTTAACTTTAAGTGTGATATTCTTATAGTCATCTGATTTTCCTCTCAGTTTTAATTACTGTCTTGATGGGATCGAAGTACCTCATGGGAATCAATGTAAGTTCCTGGGTGTTAATATAAGGAAAGATCTTCATTGGGGTAATCACATTAATGAAGTTCAAATGAAGTTTGCAGATCTCTTCATATGGTTATGAGGGTATTTAGGGGTTGTAATTGAAGCCATGTGTGCACAAACGGTCTAACCCTCATTTTCTTGGAAGTGAGAAAATTGTTTTGCGTTTGTCACAAAAAATAGCAACATAGCAAGACAAGCCCTGGAATGGTACCCACAAGGTAGCAGGAGAAGAGGCAGACCAAAGAACACATGGAGAAGTGTAATAGCAGAAGGGATGGAGAAAGGAGGGAAGACCTGGAGCGAGATCAGGACAATGGCGCAGAACAGAGTCCGGTGGCGGAAGTTCATTGATGCCCTATGCTCCACTTAGGGGATACAGGAAATAAGTCAAGTAAGTCAAGTCACTTATGCAGTATCTATTTCCTACTGGGGTACAAGTACACATCTCAAGGTATTTTATCAGTAAGATTCAAGAGCACAGCAGTGAAAATAATGAAACTGTATTAACACAACGATCAATTAATCAATTTTGCAATTGACAGTATATACATGACAGAGACAACAGCAAATTACAAACTCAATAAATAATTTACATACGTTTTCCCGGAAATTATTTTTCAGAAGAGGGATTCTTCCTTCATTAGTTTTTGATCGAACATGGTTTACCATAAACAAAATACATATTATAATATTATAATCATAGATTCCATATTAAAAGCCTGGACTTAATTCCAAAACTCTCCACAGTGTTCATATCGAGTTAGGGCATATAGCGCTGTTGGCAGCGATTTGTCTGTCGGATATTGGGGTTAAGGTTTGAGTAGATCCCTTGGTGCTATTCGACAGGAGTAGGCTATGTGCCGGCAACAGATTTAACCCTCTTTATTCTTACTATCATATATTACGTCATTCATTTAATCTCATTAACTCCGCTGATAAGGATGACGTCAGAAATTGCATCCAGACACAAAAACTCGTTATGAATGTTTATCTCACATCATACCCAACCCTGCAGAGAAATGGGACAAGTGTTGGTCACGCACTTCAACCATTCCATTGTGCTTTAGGATGGCCATCATCATTAAATATTCTTCCCTTGTACAGTCTGTACATTCTCTACTGATCAATTTTTGTCTCTGAAAAGTGTACACCATTTTATAGTCACTTTGGTAAAACTAGGTAACTTAACAATAGTCGTATTTTAGAAAACTGGTTTGAAAGTTTCAGTGAACATAGGTACTGCATATGAAGATACATAAGAGTCTCCTCCAGCACCAATGTGCTATATATCCCTCTTTCTTTATGGTCCAACTTTCACAAATATACGTAGCAATGGACAGGAGCGTACCAAATGTGATACAGGCCCGCCTGCCAAAATAAATATTCAGCCCCCTCAAACGAAATGTAACACCTATGAATAAATAATATAAATGTAATTACAGCAGGTAGAACTAACACAATATATTGTCAAATTATACAAAGAAAGGGATTATTCATTGCTGTAAGATTATTAGAAAATAATGTTTTAATAAGTTTTATTTGACTATCTCTGTGGTTTAACGGCTAAAGCTGCTGAACAGCCAACACAACCGTGCACCACTTAGATACGCGTACTTAACACTGGTTTTATTTTTCGGTAAATACAGAACTATACTCTAAATGGTAATGAAGTAACAGTTATAATAATTTATCCAATTACAACCCAGAAAAATATACAAACAAATCGAAAACTGTTCAAATAAAATTTGAAAAATATCAAACCGCCCGCCTCTGTGTAGTAGTGGTTAGTGTAATTAGCTGGCTCCCTGGAGGCCCAGGTTTGATTCCCGGTTCTGCCACAAAATTTGAAAAGTGGTACAAGGGCTGGAACAGGGTCTACTCGGCCTCGAGAGGTAAGCTGAGTACAGGGGGTTTGATTCCCTCCTCTCAGTCATTCTCAAAGTTTTTTTTGTGTGGTTTCCCTCTCCTCCAGGCAAATGCCGGGGTGGTACCTAACTTAAGGCCACGGCCACTTCCTTCCCTCTTCCTGACCTATCCCTTCAATCTTTCCATTCCCCCACAAGGTCCCTGTTCAGCATAGCAGGTAAAAAAATGAAATGGCGTATGGCTTTTAGTGCCGGGAGTGTCCATGGACAAGTTTGGCTCGCCAGATGCAGGTCTTTTGATTTGACGCCTCCGTGCCAGTGAAATTAACCAATTATGGTTAAAATTCCAGATGCTGCCGGGAACCGAACCTGGGACCCCTGTGACCAAAGACCAGCATGCTAACCATTTAGCCATGGAGCCGGACAGCATAGCAGGTGAAGCCTCCTGGGCGAGGTACTGGTCCTCCTTCCCAGATTCATCCCCGACCAAATGTCTCACACTCCAGGATATTGCCCTTGAGGCGGTAGAGGTGGGATCCCTCGCCGAGTCCGAGGGAAAAACTAACCCTAGAGGGTAAACGGACTAAAACGAAGGATAGGAAGAAGAATCAAACCCAACAACTGATAAAGCCTATTATTAACCATCATGTAAGTACATCATGTACCTTTGCGCAAAGGGAGTTTGTTCGAAACTGAGCTGACTGATTGTTACTGCATCAAATTATTGTTGAAATTATACATTCTTGTCAAATAAATGTGTGAAGAAAGTTAAATGATAAGCAAATATCTCAGGTACACTACACATCAAGGACGTATTCATTTTCTAACTAAAATATGATGCTCTGGTATCAATTTTCATTGCTGTAATTATTTTTGAATAATTTGGTGCAGATCCTTTCTGAGGACCATGTCACAGTGTTATGGGAGTCGGCAAGCTGTGTTGCATTACTTTCAACACAGTTATAAAAACTGCTACTTGATGCAACTAAATGGCAATTCCACTACGTACAAATTGTAAAAACAAACTATTTTGTTGTGATTTGATCTTCTGAACATTTCCATGCAGAGTGTCATCAGGCTAGATATATTTTATGTTCTTGCGAGGAGTCTGCGGGGCCCCTTGAAGGCCAGACCTGCCTGCATTACAGGCCCTGCAAGCCCTAATGTTACGCCCCTGGCAATGGAAAGACTAATAACTGAACCATTCTGATCTTAGTGTGCGCAGATACATCATCGAGGTATCTGAAGATTGTATCAAGACTTCTGAATGCTACCTTACCAAGTATTAATCTGCAGTGTAAATTTCTGGACATTGCTATTTAAGAAAACATTTATCCACTGCTTTGATCACATTACAATTGAACTTCATGTTCGAGGGTAATCCTGTTGCAAGTATCTTGGTCTTACTAATAATAAGAAAGAGTCCTATTCTTTCATTCAGCTTCTTAACTTTAAGTGTGATATTCTTATAGTCATCTGATTTTCCTCTCAGTTTTAATTACTGTCTTGATGGGATCGAAGTACCTCATGGGAATCAATGTAAGTTCCTGGGTGTTAATATAAGGAAAGATCTTTCTTCATTGGGGTAATCACATTAATGAAGTTCAAATGAAGTTTGCAGATCTCTTCATATGGTTATGAGGGTATTTAGGGGTTGTAATTGAAGCCATGTGTGCACAAACGGTCTAACCCTCATTTTCTTGGAAGTGAGAAAATTGTTTTGCGTTTGTCACAAAAAATAGCAACATAGCAAGACAAGCCCTGGAATGGAACCCACAAGGTAGCAGGAGAAGAGGCAGACCATGGAACACATGGAGAAGTGTAATAGCAGAAGGGATGGAGAAAGGAGGGAAGACCTGGAGCAAGATCAGGACAATGGCGCAGAACAGAGTCCGGTGGCGGAAGTTCATTGCTGCCCTATGCTCCACTTAGGAGATACAGGAAATAAGTCAAGTAAGTCAAGTCACTTATGCAGTATCTATTTCCTACTGGGGTTCAAGTACACATCTCAAGGTATTTTATCAGCAGGATTCAAGAGCACAGCAGTGAAAATAATGAAACTGTATTAACACAACGATCAATTAATCAATTTTGCAATTGACAGTTCATACATGACAGAGACAACAGCAAATTACAAACTCAATAAATAATTTACATACGTTTTCCCAGAAATTATTTTTCAGAAGAGGGATTCTTCCTTCATTAGTTTTTGATCGAACATAGTTTACCGTAAACAAAATACATACCCTGCAGTCTGCAATAAGGACCTAGTCACAATCAGTAATATTATCAAAAATACTTTAATCTCCATGAACTGTGCTGCCAATATCACACACAGGCTTAAGCTTCTTATAATAATGATGGCAGACAGGTGGCACGTAATTTAGTAGTTCCAGTCATCATCATCATCATCATCAATGCCCCACTCCAGTCACCCAGGTGTGGTTAACAAGCCTCCTCCACTCCTTTCTGTCCTTCCACTTTTCCTGCTCCATTACTTTCACCACATCCAGTCCAGCTTCTCTAATGTCCTTCCAAATCTGATCCATTCACCTTCTTCTTGGTCTTCCAACTGGTCTCTTTCCCTTAACTTCTCTTTCCAATTCCCTTCTTGCTACCCGTTCCTTTCCCATTTCTTTTTACATGTCCGAAACATCTCAGTCTTGCTTTCTGTATGTTCTGCACTAATGGTTCTATATTTAGCTCTTCTCTGATTTTAATATTTTGAATTCTATCTCTTCTTGTCCTTCTGACTGATATTCTTAAAAATTTCATTTCTACTGCTTGGATCTTACTCTCTTGTCTCTTACTAGTTACCAGCACTTCTAGTCTGTATGTTACAATTGGTATGAAATACTGTTTATATAATGTTAATTTCATTCTCTTGGGTACTTTGTCATCCCATAAAAGCTCTCTGACTTGATGATAAAATGTTGTACCTTCGCTTAGTTTGCTATTAATTTCAGGGTTGATTTCATTACTTCCATTAATAATGCTACCAAGATATGTAAACTGTTCTACATTCTCTAACTGCTCTCCGTCTATGTTCATTTGGCTTCTCTTTTTCTCTTTTCCACAGTGCATGACTACAGTTTTCTTTTTACTAATTACTAGGGCTCGGTGTTTAGGAAAAGTCATATTTTTTCCTTTGTCTCTATGTTCATGTATGATTGGATTTTGGTGCAAATCTGGTGATTATCGTCACAACTGAGTGATTTTTATTTGTCATATAAATGCATATTTTGGCTATTTTTGTCATAAGGTCATATTTTGAGCTATTTTCGTAGAAACATCATGTTTCGGTCATATTTCGGCGGTTTGACGACAGCTGTAGCTGTGCAAAATTACCTTCAACTTACCAAATACAAACTAGTATTCACAAAACATTTTCTCGGTATCACGTTTGCAGCTAATACAAGTGGAATACTCTGCCTCTTCTATCAAGATTGTGCAGGAATTGTTTTCTAACAGTTTGTCAGAAAGTCTGGCATATATTAAGTCTAATTTTGGAATTATATCCAGTGCAATTCCTCGTTTAGAAGCTGAAATAGGCCAAAATGGACCGTATTGCGATTGACCTATCTAAGGCATTTGATAGGGTAGATCATGGAAGACTACTGGCAAAAATGAGTGCTATTGGACTAGAAAAAAGAGTGACTGAATGGGTGGCTATATTTCTAGAAAAGAGAACTCAGAGAATTAGAGTAGGCGAAGCTTTATCTGACCCTGTAATAATTAAGAGGGGAATTCCTCAAGGCAGTATTATTGGACCTTTATGTTTTCTTATATATATCAACTAGCAAGTAACCCGTGCTTCGTTACGGTATTATACTGAAATTTATAATTGAATGCTTATCGTTTTGTATGTAACCCGCCGATATTCGCTATCTGACTCGTTTCCTGAGATATTCCGCCAAAATTCACAATCTGACTCGTTTTCTGAGAGATTACGGCAACGTTCCTCCCATTTTTCAATCTTTTTTTCCAGCAATCGATTTCGTACTTCCCGGGCTAGGTTCAGGTATTCCACCCGGTCAGTTGGGTCCCTAAATCTTTGCCATGTTTTCCTATAAGCATTTTTAATGTGGATCAAATCCTTGAGGAGATCCGGTGTGGTGTCGTCTTGGGTGCCTTGGCGGTATTGAAACGGTGGCCGGACTGCAATCATAGTCATTACCCATCCAGGACCCGTTTCCAGCGTGGTCCGCATATTTTGACGATGGTCCAGAACATTATTATTATTATTATTATTATTATTATTATTGATGTTCTGGACCCCACAGCAAGATGCAAGACCTCTACTGGGCGGTAAATTACATCTGCTGCCACTGTCATTGGTAAGTGCGCAGGACTTCTGGCAATACGAATGACATACTTCTGTGCATTATTGACCTTATTATAGAGCTGAACAATTGCACGGTCAATCTTATACCTATCGTTTATTTCAAATGTGTTTAAATATTTATTTATATGCCAGAAAAATCTACTCTAATCTAAGAAGGTTCTCCAAAGGAAAAGATGGCTCTTGAAAATGAACCCAGGAAAGGTTAAAAATGATCGGTTTATAATCAGAATAAGTACATTGAAAATTCACAGCCTGTTTTCAGACATTCAGCCGAGTCAGGAATGGAATGAATAAGCCCCCGGCTAGCGGTGAGGATAAGAATTGTGCCGGCTGCCGAAGTCTGTCGCACTCCTCTGGGGCAATGATTAATGAATGACAAATGAAATGAAATGATATTGGAGAGTGTTGCAGAAATGAATGATGACGGGGAAAACCGGAGTACCCAGAGAAAAACCTGTCCTGCCTCCGCTTTGTCCTGCACAAAACTCACATGGAGTGACCGGGATTAGAACCATGAAACCCAGTGGTGAGAGGCCAGCGCGCTGCCGCCTGAGGGATGGATGTTCCTTATAAGTACATTAGGAACAGTAAAATCAATTGGTCTCACCTCCGTTTTCACCACACCGCGGTTAAGTTGATAACCCCCCCCCCCCCCAAAAAAAAGAAGGCGTGTTTCTTTATGTTTAAAGGATATTCCAATTACCAATGTTCACATGTGTTACCTTCAGTTCTGAGATATAAGTATTCCCATAAAAATAGTTCAGTTTTTTCACTTACTTTCACACTCACCCCCCCCCCCCCCCTTTAAGTGAATTTTCCGGCAAAATATATTTGTTTCTTTAATAGTAAAGGATCTTCTAAATATCAATTATCTTCAGTTTTAGAGATATGTGTCCTCATGAAACAAATTCAACTCCTTTTCACACCCGCCCCCAAATATGACCCCCCCCCAAACGCATCGTTTTATTTTTAAAGAAGATCTAAATACCAATACAATTAATTCAATTAATTTTTCAATTTTTCACCCCCCCCCCTCCTCACTTCATTGGATTTTCCGAGAATACCTGTTTCTTTACTTTAACAGGAGATTCCAAATACCAGTTTTTACGTCTGTAACATTTTATGTTTCATAGATATACTGTAGATATAGTCTTCTAAAATTTCACCCCAATTTATCACTCCTGTTTAATGCCCATTAATTAGGTTTTCCAAAAAGAAAAAAAATAAATATTTGTGTATTTTTAAAGGAGATTCCATATACTAACTCTCTGGTCTGTAGTATCTTCAGCTTCTGAGATATAAGTATCCTCATCCCCTTACTCACACTTTTCACCCCTCCAATTGGGATTTACAGAAAACAAAAAATACACGTTCTTTTATTTTTAAAGGAGATTCTAAATATCAAATTACCAGGCGAGTTGGCCGTGCGCATAGAGGCGCGCGGCTGTGAGCTTGCATCCGGGAGATAGTAGGTTCGAATCCCACTATCGGCAGCCCTGAAGATGGTTTTCCGTGGTTTCCCATTTTCACACCAGGCAAATGCTGGGGCTGTACCTTAATTAAGGCCACGGCCGCTTCCTTCCAACTCCTAGGCCTTTCCTATCCCATCGTCGCCATAAGACCTATCTGTGTCGGTGCGACATAAAGCCCCTAGCAAGAAAGAAATGAAGAAATATCAAATTTTACATCTGCAAACTTTTGAAGTTTTGAGATATAGATACACAAATTTTTAAAGTACACCCTCCCCCCTTTTTACCCCCACTATTTCGATTTTCTAAAAACAAAAAATACATGTTTCTTTATTTATAAAGAAGATCCCAAATACCGATTTTCAGGTCTGTATCATCTTCAGTTTCTGAGATATAAGGATCCAAATTAAAAGCATTCAACCATTTTTCACCCCTCTTCACCCCTCCTATTGGGAATTTCCAAAAACCAAGAAATATGCGTTTCTTTATTTTGAAAGTAGATTCTAAGTACCAATTTTTATATCTGTAAACTATGAAATTTTTGAGATATAGATACACTCATTTTAAAAATTAACCCCCCTTTCAACCCTCCACTATTTGGATTTTCCAAAAACAAAAAGTACATGGTTCTTCATTTTTAAAGGAGATCCCAAATACCTTCTTTCAGATCTGTAATATCTTCAGTTTCTGAGATATAAGTATCCTCATTAAAGGCATTCAACCCATTTTTCACTCTTTTTTCACCCCTCCTATTGGGATTTTCCGAAAACAAAAAATACGTGTTTCTTTATTTTGAAAAGAGATTCTAAATACCAATTTCTACGTCTGTAAACTTTCACAGTTTCGAGATATAGATACACTCATTTTAAAAATTCACCCTCCTTTTCATCCCCCATTATTTGGATTTTCCTAAAACGAAAAAATACGTGTTCCTTTATTTTTAAAGGAGGTTCCAAATTTAAATTTTCATGACTAACCTCTTCAGTTTTTGAGATATAATTCTCCTCATGAAAGGTGTTCAACCCATTTTCCCCCTTTTCACCCCCCTTCATGGGATTTTCCGAAAACAAAAAATTAAATGTTTCGTTATTTTGAAAGGAGATTCTAAGTACCAATTTTTACATCTGTAAACTTTTTAAAGTTTTGAGATATAGATACACTCATTTTAAAATTTCACCCCCCTTTCAACCTTCGACTATTTGGATTTCCCAAAAAACAAAAAGTACATGTTTCTTTATTTATAAAGGAGATCCCAAATACCGATTTTCAGGTCTGTAACAACTTCAGTTTCTGAGATATAAGGATCCTTATTAAAGGCACTCAACAATTTTTCACCCCTTTTCACCCCTCCTATTGGGATTTTCTGAAAACAAAAAAATACATGTTTCTTTATTTCGAAAGTAGATTCTAAGTACCAATTTTTACATCTTTAAACTTTGAAAGTTTTGAGATACAGATACACTCATTTTAAATATTCAGCCCCCCCCCTTTTCACCCCCATTATTTTGATTTTCCAAAAACAAAAAAATATATGTTTCTTTATTTTTAAAAGAGGTTTCAAATTTAAATTTCTGTGACTACAACATCTTTAGTTTTTGAGATATAAGTCTCCTCATAAAAGGTGTTCAACCCATTTTCCCCCTCTTTTCACCCCCATTCATGGGATTTTCCGAAAACAAAAAATACATATTTCTTTATTTTTAAAGGAGATACCAAATGCCAATTTTTATTACTCTAAACCTTTAAGTTTTTGAGATATAAATATTCTCATTTTAAAAATTAATCTCCCTTTTCACCCCCGTAGCAACTGAATATCCGAAAATCCTCCCTTAGCGAGCACCTACATGTTAATATGAATGTACCCCCAAAATTTCATTTCTCTATGTCCAGTAGTTTCGGCTCAGCGATGATGAATCAGTCAGTCAGTCAGTCAGTCAGTCAGTCAGTCAGTCAGTCAGTCAGTCAGTCAGGACAAGTTATTTTATATATATAGATGATATGTGTAAAGAAGTGGAATCAGAGATAAGGCTGTTTGTAGATGATGTTATTCTGTACAGAGTAATAAATAAGTTACAAGACTGTGAGCGGCTGCAGGGTGACCTCGATAGTGTTGTGAGATGGACGGTGGGCAATGATAAGATGATAAACGGGGTTAAAAGTCAGGTTGTGAGTTTCACAAATAGGAAAAGTCCTCTCAGTTTTAAGGGACACTGGGACTGAGTTTTAAGCATAATTTATCCAATATTTCGATTTTTCGATTTTCACATAAGGCTCTACCCCTGACCATTGCGGATAAATTAGCGGTATAATTTTCCACGTTCCGCCATTTTTAAAGGCACAGCGGGACATTTAAATGCCTGCTGCACAGCCATTTAAACGCCCCTTCCTCTTCGATTCTCACCGAACATTATCCTGCACACGCATTTATGCGTTTTTCATCACATAATTTTGAAATGTGGTGTATGGCACCAACACAGTACTGAAGGAGGAGTGTGTAAACCACATTGCTAAGAGAATGGGAAAAGGTTTGAGACAGATGCTACAAACTTGGAAAGTGAAGGGTGTGCAGACAGGTGGCCATTCAGGTGGTCTTACTAATACTACAATTACCAAGCTTACCAGCTATTATAGGAATTATATTGTACAAATCACACTTAATGGTGCAAACATAAAAAATGCTATCTCTGCCACACTCTACTATTACATATCCACTGACAGTAAGCCCCAACATAAGAAATGCCCCCAAGGCTTAGATGATTGGTGCTTCTATAACAAAAGCATAGCAGAAGGTATGGTACCTCAGAGTCATGATAAAATGTCGGTAGAACTTTCTGAGCCATTAGTGTGTAAGATTATGCCTGTGTATCATGAAGTACTATCCCGATGTGTCCGTGGTACCACGCAGAATTAGAACGAAAGTCTACATTCTAGCATCTGGAGAAAGTGTCCAAAGGAAATTTTGTATCAAGAAAGAGACTTGAAATTGGTGTATGCAGTGCTGTGGCAGAGTTCAATAAAGGGTGCAGTGCAACAATACACTTGAAGTCGGATATCAAAAGAACTTCAGTCTCTCATGTGACAGAAAAATCAGTCCTTAGGCTGATGCTCGCAGAAAGTATGAAATACAGCGATCGTCCTCTGAGAAGAAAAAATCAACTCGACGAAAGGCGAAGGTCACAAAAATGAAGAAAGAGGCTGAAAAACGGAAGACGGAGAGTGTTACTTATGCTGCAGGACAGTTCTAATGAGTAAGTCAACTGACAACATTAAAAAATCTGCATGACTTTAGAAAAATGCTATTTTCTCAGTTTCACATTTTCAGATGTATAAAATGTCATACCAATTACAGATATGATGCTATTACCTTGAAAATGCACATGAATATTCCTTAGTACATTATCCATAAACGTGTGCATCACTTTTATGATTGAAATTCTGGTTTGCTCGTAAAAAATTTTCAAAACTTAAAATTTCAATAATTTTACAAAAAATAAACTTCAACAGGGGAAAAAGTCCTATCTCCATAGTAAATAATACAATCTCAAAAACGATGCACAGTTTCATTTATATAAGAATAAGGTACTAGATCATTACTTAAAAAATGTGCTATCTGGATCGCTTTGATATGCTTAACATTTAGAATATTTGAATAATTTGCATATAAATATTGGAAAATAATTAATATCTATGAAACTAGTAAAGCTACACTGATCAAATTTAGTACAGATATCCACAATAGTACATAGCTTGAGCCAACCAAATATTAAGGTGATATCTTAATTTTTACAGGAATTAGAAATTTCAGTCCCAGTGTCCCTTAATTATTGAGTTGATGGGGTGAAAGTTCCTTTTGGGGATCATTGTAAGTACCTAGGTGTTAATATAAGAAAAGACCTTCATTGGGGTAATCACATAAGTATGATTGTTAATAAAGGGTATAGATCTCTGCACATGGTTATGAGGGTATTTAGAAGTTGCAGTAAGGATGTAAAGGAGAGGGCATATAAGTCTCTGGTAAGACCCAAACTAGAGTATGGTTCCAGTGTATGGGATCCTCACCAGGATTACTTGATTCAAGAACTGGAAAAAAACCAAAGAAAAGTAGCTCGATTTGTTCTGGGTGATTTCCGACAAAAGAGTAGAGTTACAAAAATGTTGTAAAGTTTGGGCTGGGATGAACTGGGAGAAAGGAGACGAGCTGCTCGATTAAGTGGTATGTTCCGAGCTGTCAGTGGAGAGATGGCGTGGGAGGACATCAGTAGACGAATAATTTTGGATGGTGTCTTTAAAAGTAGGAAAGATCACAATATGAAAATCAAGTTGGAATTCAAGAGGACAAATTGGGGCAAATATTCGTTTATAGGAAGGGGACTTAGGGATTGGAATAACTTACCAAGGGAAATGTTCAATAATTTTCCAATTTCTTTGCAATCATTTAAGGAAAGGCTAGGAAAACAACAGGTAGGGAATCTGCCACCTGGGCTACTGCCCTAAATGCAGATCAGGATTGACTGACTGATTGATTGGTTGATTGATTGATTGATTGATTGATTGATTGATTGATTGATTGATTGATTGATTGATTGATTGATTGATTGATTGATTGAAAATTCATGCATGTATTGAAATTGTGAGAACTGTTGAACTTTCAGTACATCAATCACATCACATGGAATAGTTGGCGACAGTCTAAAACGGAAACTTTAAAACTTGCTTGGTTTAAATGACACTTTTCGCTGTGTGTGCAAGATAAATGATGTTCTTTACCAGTACATTTCAAGACGAGTGCATACTCGACAGTAGTGATTTAACATTATTTAAATATGCACTAATAACGTCTTGTGTCATAGAAAGGAGCTTCTCTTTTTACAATAATGTGTTAAGTGATAATCGGAGGTCTTTTGCGCCTTCTGCTTTGAATATGAATCTTGTCATACACTCGATTCCATCTGCGGAGAAAAATGAGAAAGGTATGCAAGTTGGCACTATGTGCCCTGCCGCCCTACCGTAATGTATTGAAAGACATCTACTTAATTCATTTCGTTGTGCTCAATTTAAACGTTAACGCATTTGAGTAATAGTAATGTAATCTGACTTAAACGTTCCAATATATTTAAAAATAGATTGATTTCTAGTTTTCTCGTATTTCAAACCACCGATGTAGGGTGCAAACATGTCTTGACTTTTAAAATATTGTGTGATCTGATAATCTTAGCGAACTTAGAACTTTATAGGTATGTATTCACAAATGTTTGATAAGTGAATGAAGCACAATAGACTGTGAAAAACTGCTAAACATGTACACTCAGAGTTTTTTGCTAGTGGCTTTACGTTGCACCGACACAGATAGGTCTTATGGCGACTCAGAAAATTAATATGAAAGTAAGAATAACGAATTTATTTAACAAATATGTATTGATCACTTATTTTAAAATGACCATATTTAGATTAATCATTTTCGGGTCATATTTTGTTATTTTACGTCATATTTCATCAATTTTGAGGTCATATTTCTCCACTGTTGAGGTCATATTTGCTTGCTTATTTGGGCTATTTTTTATGTCTTAAACACCGCAGCCCTACTAATTACCATTCCAAACTCCTTCAGATTTTCGTTCCAAACATACAGTCTCCTTTTCTCCCTTTCCCCAAATCTCCAAATCATCTGCAAATACCAAAGCATTCACTTCATCACTACTGATACTCTGTTTTACACATTTTATGATTTCATCCATCAGTATAATAAACAATAATGGTGACAGTGCACTTCCTTGCTTGAAACCTATTTTTTGTATAAAATGTTTCAGAGTCACCACTCCCCACTTGTACACTGCTTTTACTGTCATGATATAACATTTTTATCTTGTTAATTAATGATTTTGGTGCATTCCTTTTTAGTAGGCATTCCCATACATATTTCCTCTTAACTGTATCATTAGCTTTTTCCAAATCCCCAAATACAAATATGATTTCCTTGCTCCTTTCCAGATGTTTCTCCACTAACGTTCACACTGAAAATAAATACTTGTGTTGAATCACATCAAATCTAGCTATTTCTGTCAACAACCAAAAAAAAAGAAGCTACCATGGAAATTTTTTTGCCTGGCCAAAGCAGGAATCTAATAATAAAAAATAAGTTGGCGTGCCTCCTGTGGTATGGATTCTACATAATGCCCTAAACATTGTTGTATTATTATTATTATCAACATTATGGACACCAAAATTGTATGTCCAAAGTTGTCTTTTATAAAATGCAACTCCTACTGTTAAGTGAGGTGTTGGCAGACATTGCTGCATGTCAAAGGCAATCACGTGAACTGAGCTATCTCATTTTGCCAATTCACTGTAATACTTTAACTCCTCATAGGCCTTTTCAGCCTTTATTTATATGTACTTTCAATTTTTCCTCCAGAATAGTCTTTTCTTCAGCATTATTTTCTGATTAAACCTGCACTTTAAGACTATCACATTCTTTGCATGTATCACTATATTGAGTTTGAAATGACAGGTTGAAATACTTAAAAAATATATGGCGATGTACATAGAGAGACGCAGCTTTGACATTTTCCTGCTTACAAGTTTCTTCATACAAAGAGTGCGTAATTTATATAGTCAGTTCACTATTTAGGTATTTCCTGTTAGGGTTTTTTCCTTGAATAAATGCTGGTCTGAGTTGAAAAACTTGCGATGTGATTTCTAACAAACTGCACATCTGCATCACTTTTTATTTAGGACAATTATTATAGTTTCCTCTCATGGCCATCTATAAAGAAAACACCAGATGATATACAGACAGTGAGCAGTGTGTCAAAGCAAAGGAACACAGTTTTTATTACACATGCTGATAAAGATAAATCATTTCCTTGGGAATGCCTGAATATTTCTTCTGCTGAATCACCCTCGAAAGTCTGCCATTGCTCACTCCAAATGTTGTGAGGAATGCCTTCTTTCAAAGTTGGACTTCCCTCAGATCAACTACAACTTTGTACACACAAAAGACATTTGCCTCCTACTCATGTCTCCTACACATCATCATAGGCATTTATTCATCAACGAATATAAGGTAAATAAATACAATGTAATTTGGACGTATTAATTGTGTCGTCACAGATGGCTGAAGAGTCCGATTCTGGATGTACAGATTTTATTGAAGTGACAGCACACACTAGTTGTTGCAGCAGATATTTGTTCAAGAACACCATCCCTCGCTTTCGCTTGTTCTTTCCTGAGGTTCCTCCTCTCATCTTCTAATTTTCTCCTACCTTGTTCTAGATGTTCAACTCCATTGTATACAATGCTATGCCATTTGGGCCTATCCTCAGCTGTAGTTTCCCATTTGACAGTTATAGTTATGCTGGCCATTCTTTAGTTGGGAGTACATGATTCTGTTTGGGAGGCATGTACCTGTACATGGCATGCGGATGATATGGCTAGCCCAGCGTAGCTGATGCCTGACTCTTTTCCTCCATCCTTGTAGTGTTGGCTTCTTCAAGGATACTAATGTTTGTTCAACGATCTTGCCATTTAACTTTCAGTATTCTCCGCAAGCATCGTTGATGGTATTTTTCCAAGCATTTTAGGTTTCTACTGTAAGTTGTCCAGGTCTCGCAACCACAAACGTACAGTTTGGTTCTCACACTGATACCATGTTTGTCAAACACTCTTCTTAGGAGATGACCAAAAGTCGCACTAGCATGTCTTAAACGATATTAGATTTCTGTATCAGTGTTTGGACATTTCTCCCATGATCTACCCTATCAAATGCTTTAGATAGGTGAATGACGATACAGTCCATTTGACCTCCTGGAGTCAAGCAAGGTTGTGTAATTGCTCCAACATTGTTCTCAATATTTGTTGTAACTATACTACACCTTGTGGATGATAACTGACATCAGGTGTAGAACTTGTGTATAGAACTGACGGAAATCTGTGTAATGTGAACAGATTGCGAGCTAAGATCAAGATGTCCTCAGTGTCAGTTATAGAGCTTCACTACACAGATGACAATGTTATTTTAGCGAACACAGACGAAGATCTGCAATAAATCCTAAATGCTTTTAATCAAGCATATAAAAGTATCGGACTGGATATTAATATTAATAAGACTAAGATCCTTTACCAGCCAGCACCAAATTCCAATAAGAGAACTCTGGCTATTACAATCAACAGCCAAACTCTGCAGAACATAAATCATTTTCCTTACGTAGGATTATCCTACAAGTTGAGCTTCAGTGGAATAACCTTTCCTAAACCCAAACTGACTTCTATCAAACCATCTGTTAATTTTGCAAACAAGTCTAATATAATCAGAAAGAATGCTTTCCCAAAGCTTACATGCAATGCATGTCAAACTGACTGACCTGTAATTTTCAGCTTTATGTCTATCACCCTTTCCTTTATACACAGGGGCTACTATAGCAACTCTCCATTCATCTGGTATAGCTCCTTCATGCAAACAATAATCAAATACGTATTTCAGATATGGTACTATACCACAACCCATTGTCTTTAGTATATCCCCCAAAACCTTATCAATTCCAGCTTCTTTTCTAGTTTTTAGATTTGTATCTTACTGTAAATATTGTTGTTGTCATAGGTAAATTTTAATACTTCTTTAGTATTAGGCACCTCCTCTATCTGGACATTATCCTCGTAACCAACAATCCTTACATACTGCTGACTGAACACTTCTGCCTTTTAAAGATCCGCGCATACACACTCCCCTTAATGATTCCTGGAATGTCCTTCTTGGTTTGTGCCTTAAAGTACCTATACATACTCTTCCATTTTTCACTAAAATTTGTATGACCACCAATTATGCTAGCCATCATGTTATCCTTACCTGACTTCTTTGCTAGATTCAATTTCCTAGTAAGTTCCTTCAATTTCTTCTTACTTCCACAGCCATTTCTAACTATATTTCTTCCCAACCTTCATCTCCTTCTTAGTCTCTTTACTTCCCTGTTATAATATAGTGGATCTTTACCATTTCTTACCACCTTTAAAGGTACAAATCTATTTTCACATTCCTGAACAATTGTTTTAAACTCATCCCAGAGTCTGTTTAATTTTTATTTACTGTTTTCCACCAATCACAATTACTTTTTTAAAACCCCCTCATGCCTGTTTTATCGGCCATATGGTACTGCCTAATAGTCCTAATTTTAATATCTTCCTTTCTTTCACATTTATTTTTAACTACCATTAAAACAGCTTCGTGATTGATCACTAATACCATCTATTACTTCAGTTTCTCTATAGAGCTCATCTGGTTTTACCAGCACCACATCCAAAATATTCTTCCCTCTAGTTGGTTCCATCACTTTCTGAATCAGATACCCTTTCCATATTAACTTACTTGCCATTTGTTGGTCGTGCTGCCTGTCGTTCGCATTAACTTGCCAATTGACATTTGGTAAATTGAGATCACCTGCTACAATCACATTACTTTCCTGATCGTTTCCCACATAGCTGATTTTCTTATCAAATAATTCTGAATCAGCATCAGCGCTACCCTTTCCTGATCTGTACACTCCAAAGACATCTTTGTTTCTTGGGAAATGAATCTGGATCATTTTGCTAAGTGTTGTAGGCTTTCTGCTTTTCATCAATTAGGTCACATATTTCTCTGTCTTTCTACATTTAACACCACCAATTTCCACACAGCCACCTATATAGATATTTTGCAAATCATGGTTCCCCATGTTCCAAAATTCTATAAAAACTTGTTTGTGGTTATTTTTCAAAACATTCACAAAACACTTCTGCGGGCATTAACACGTTCTTCAGAATAATGTCACATTTGTGCGTATTATATTCCTTGCTACTTTACCTCAGTCCTTTTTCTTCTGCAGTAATTTCACGAGTATCTTCACATCTTCACTTTCCTTGCCGTGACTCATTAGTTTCTCATTGTTTACTGCCACCATTTTCTTGTTTACAAAGCTCATCATGTGTGGCAATATTTCAGAGATATATTCCCCTTATAAGATCGAGTGTGATGGAATGCTGCACTTTCAAGCAATGTTTAGGTTTTCCAGTAATCTTATTCTTCTAAAATAAAAGCCTCTACCAATAACCTAATTGTTCATTCACAAGAATAATCCTTTATCATCATGGTTACAGAGGACATATTTACACAAAGGTTCACTGTACGCACTTGGTTACATATCTTGTAGGGTTAGACCCTATTTGCGCTCCACCCTTCAACCTTGGTAAATAAGTGAGAATTTTGAGATAATTTATTTACGCACCACAAGGTTCTCTGATGTTAATTTTTTTTTTTTTTTTTTTTTTTTTGCTAGTTGTGTTACGTTGCACTGACACAGATGGATCTTATGGAAACAATGGGATAGGAAAGGGCTTGGAGTGGAAGGAAGCGTCCGTGGCCTTCATTAAGGTACAGCCCAGCATTTGCCTGGTGTGAAAATGGGAAACCATGGAAAACTATCGTCAGGACTGCCGACAATGGGGTTTAAACCCACTATCTCCCTAATGAACATTCACAGCTGCGCACCCCTAACTGCATCTGATGTTAAACCATTCATTAAGAGTTACTGTAGTTCCTGTTCCAACCAAGAGATAGCAGCACATATCTCAAAAATTTTATTTTGAGGCTTAGACTGTTTTTGCGCACATGGCTTCAACTGTAACTCATCTAAATGTAGGATATTCAAATTTATTAGGAACATTATGACTCACTTAACACAACCACTAACAACTCTCGAACTATAGGGCATAAATTATAATGAAACTAACAACTACAGCATTTACTGGGGCAGAGCTAAAATGAATTCTCTAATTTTACAATTAATTTCAACAAATATATCACAAAAACTTGAAAAAAATAGTTGAGTTTTGCCTAAAATGAGTACTCCTTTTCTCCTATGGTGACAATCATGTGCTGAATAGTCTCCTAATTTGCTTATACCCTTAACTGACACTATTTAAATTCTGAAAACGAACTTGTGTAGCATACCATGTTTTCACTCCACCAATAAAGGTTATCATAAGTTTAACTATTAAATTCAATAAGAATTAACAATTATAAAAATATTATAACAGAACTCACAAAACACAATTACATTACCTTCTCCCTCATTTTACAAAAAATACACTATATCTGTACACTTCACTTTAAAGATTGTCACTGTACATGCCTCATTTGGTAATATCCCTTATAATATGCCCAAACACATACAATTTACACTCAGCATTCTACCTAGTAAGCACAAGATGCCTGAACCACCCTTATGATTGGAAGCCACTTATTTAATAAGTGGGTCCCTAACCTAACGCACACTTCTTCAATCTTGAGGATTGGGCCTCCCCTATTGCCACAACCATCTATAGAAGTTGGTTTATTGTTCCCCCACAGCTCCAAGACATCATCAGCCAGGAATTGCAGCACCAAATTAACTGACGTATATTCACATTTCAGAAGGCCAGGCCTCTCCTCTGATTGGTGATTTAGAAAGTACAAAATTACTGTCTCATTTTAACCTCATATCCTGCGAGGACCAGTCCTTATAAGCATCTGGAGCATATGGAGTTCTTATCCTTAAAAGCGAGTGGTAGGTAGGTGTTTATACATGCCAGAACTCCTAGCATCTTTCAATCATTGATACCCTGTTTAGAATTAGTTTGAATTCTCATTGTCCTGATTGGTCACTGTGAAGTTTACACACAATGCGCTTAGTGCTGCTCTTCTGTTTTACATTGATTGGTTACAGTCTTAAACCTAGACGTCCTGTCTTTAACCAGCTTTTTCAAACCATACGATTCATCACTTCGTGGTTTAACCAACGAGTCTTTAGTGTCTCTCCAGGTGTAGCTACAGATTCCCCATTGCAGAATGATGAATAACATTGTGCCCGTTCGCATCTCGTAGACCGTTTGCAAAATGGCGGCGTAGGAACGTATGGCCCATGCGATCTATGAGATACTATGAATTTCTAGATAGTGCGATGTCATAGAAGGCCACATGTCTCGGAATGAACCAATTTGGAAGGCACTACGGGACAGTAGAAACTCAAGGTGATTGCTTTTTTTTAAAAAAATATAGCAGCGAAGGGATTGTTAAAAAACTTCACTTAAAAATTTGCATCGCAAGGGGGAAGACGTATCTGCCAAACGAGCTTCATATTGGAAGAATATATAAGAATTGAGAAGAAAATATCGAAGAATAAGGATTGTCGTTCTAAAACTGACGGAATAATTCACCAGCGGATGATATAAGAAGAGCCGAGGAAAAAAAAAAAAAAGTAAAATAGTGATCTAGATCTAGCAGGATCACATTTGGTAAAGAAGGACCAACTGTAACCGAGGAGAAATAATTTCCAACGGGAAGAAGACTATCCTAGCCCAATTCAAGAAGGAGGAGAGTAAATTTCGAGTTCTACAGAAAAAGCTGATATATAAATTCTTATATACGGAGAACTTAATGCCGACCAAAGAAAATTTTACATCCCAAAGAACAAGGAAAAGAATATCAACTGAAGAGATATCATCGTAAAAATGGAAAATATAATGACAGATTCCTTCTCCAAAATGAATATCTTTGCTGCCTACAGAACTGAAATGATGTGTGCCTGCTAAAAATACAAGATGGACCGAACTGGAGAAAGGTACATCCCAACCAGATGACCAGCACATGACGAGGATGTCCAGACCATGATGAGGGAGAATCTCAACCCACCAGAAGGCGGTTCTGAACGAGAGGACGGAGGATGACCAGACCTGGATTCCAGCCGCGGGTCTAACCACATCCGAGCACTGGAGCGACAACTGGACCAGATATAACATCAAACGAGCTAAGTCTTTACATATTTTTAGTTGCGTAGTTTTTTTTGAACTGCATGCGCACTCTAAGTTCGGCATGTGCTGATTAGTTGGTAATATTAACCGTTTAATTAAGAATGCAAGTGAATTATACAAGTGAAGTGTGAGATATTTAAGGCTATAATATAATATGGCAGTGTAGAATAGATTTTTATTACATTATATACGTGCTACCGCACTTGGTCAGAATAAGTAGAATGTGGCATGAGTAAATGAATGGAGTGTTTGTATTAAGAGCTGATAGCAATGAGTTAACAGATATTGTGGAACTTCGATAGATCTCGTATTAATTTGCACAATGTTTACGTCATGTTTGGCACGCGCGTCAGATATGTATTTGAGTTACGTACTCTTTGCTCTGTAACATGAGGGCATTGAACTCTGTTTTGGGTTTGAATATACATGGTTATTGAAATGCATTTAATAGAAAAGCAATTCTGAGATACTTAGCATAGCATTATAAGAGTAATCCGCGATATGTTTGTGGTAAAGATTATGCAAATGAAGTGATAGTTGTGTATTGAAATGAAGTTGTAATATGGTTATTCGACGGAATGTATTTATGAATATTGAAATGTGGATGTTTATTTATGTGCTTTGGTGTGGATAAGAATGCTATTTGCTGAGGAAACGCTATGTTACATTTATATGAGGTGTGAATCCCAAATAAATATCCTCAAGACAAGACAATTTATATGAGGTGAGATTTCGTGTCAAATGAAAAGAGTACGTGAAAGAGAGCACATCGCGTGGAATTGAGATTCGTGACAGAATCATATGACAGTTGTAGATGCTGTATGTTAAATACAAGAGTACGTTGATATATTATTTAACTATGTTCATGGCCAAATGTAATCATGATATTCTTTGATGCGGTAACACATTTCCAAACATGAATGCGTATTATTTTCATTCTGACTGACCATATGAACTCAGTAGCTTGCAAGGATGAGAAATACTATGTAATATGAGAAAGGGAAAGCACATTGAGCCGGAAATAGATGTGTGTGTGGATCAGAAACTGCGTACATAGTTAGATAATTTGTTTCTTTTGACACAGAGATTATCTGAATTGACGTTTCTTGAAAAATATAATGAATAGGTAAATGGTAGGCTAGGAGCCAGATGTCACAGGCACTAGGGAAGTATTGCCTTAGCCCCTAAGCTGTTATTGAAGCGTATTTAAGAGGAAGGACCAAACAATATGAGTTCAAATTTATGAATGCAGAGTTATGAGATCAGATTTATGAGTTAAAAGTTAAGCTAGGGTTTATTTTCAGAGACATATATCCAAAGATATGCTCAAATTTATATTTACATTCTGACTTTAACCTATTTAGTTATTTTTGCGCTTCATTCTGGTAAACTAAACGTTTTATTAAGACGTAATTGATTTGAATGTGAAGAGAATAAGTAATATAATTAACATGACAGTATTTACGTCAACCTAATGAAGTATTTCAATGGAGGATTGTGACTGCTCAGTGATCAATTGTGAATAGTAAGATTCATTTTGATCTCATTTCGGAATGTGAATGTTAACATGAGCAGGGATATGAATCTCAACATGAATATGAGTATGAATATGTGTAAATAGCTTAACGTTGCAATTACTTTTCTTTTATTTGAGCCAGCGCTGACTCTGAGCTATTATTCAGGTATAATAACATAAAAATACTACCCAAATTCACACTACTTTTTTGTAGATCGATATTTTATTTAAATAAATATTATTATATTATTTTTCTAGAACGAATGTGTTATGAATTCTTTCTCTTACGCTTAGTTTGTAAGTTAGTTGTTAAGTTGAGTAATTTATTGATTGAATTGATGCATGGTAAGAATTTTTCGAGGTTATCGGTAGTCGGTACTTTCTTAGGTGAATTAATTCTTCGGTGATACGTCTTCGGTGGACCGGTATTCTTCTGAACTCACGTAAAACGCAACTTAACGTAAAATCTCAGATTTTACTTGACTGATGGATACCCTGAGAAGAAATTGAGCTGCTGGGAAAATAATTTGCTGACCATGCTACCACGGGGCACAACATTAACTCGTATAATCAGTGCATTTTTGTAAGGAACTTCTGCATAAACTGAATCACACACTTTGTTCATATCTCCAGATGTCCATTCTTCTTCTCTTCCAAAGGTACTAATTTTACTACTGGCCTACTCTGAAGAGATTTTCACTTCCATCTGATTCTCTTCTCCTAAATATGCAAAATCTTATCACACCTTAAAACCTAGCATTTTGTCTTGCACAAAGCCACTCGTTTCTCTGAAAGACATTTTTCTGAGTTAATGTCAAACAATCAGGCTCGTCATGGTCAGAATTGTTTCCCTCCTGAACTGCAGTAAATGTATCAGTATTTGCGATATTTTCTTCACATTCACTTGTTTTACTATTTGCAGGTGTTTTATGTTTTTAAAATTATTTATAAACAATGAAATCAGTTTAAATTCAACAGATTTAATATACATTAACCCCAGATTAACTATGATTGTTAGCTATTTACTAGTTGTTTGCTACTGTGTTTGTATTAACGGCAATTGGTTCAATATAGATACCATTAGATTGTCCTTGCCCGGGCAAGTTGGCTATGTGGTTAGGAGTGCGCGGCTATGAGCTTGCATCCGGGAGATAGTAGGTTCGAATCCCACTGTCGGCAACCCTGAAGATGGTTTTCCATGGTTTCCCGTTTGCACGCCAGGCAAATGCTGGGCTGTACCTTAATTAAGGCCATGGCCGCTTCCTTCCAACTCCTAGGCCTTTCCTATCCCATCATCGCCATAAGACCTATCTGTGTCAGTGCGACGTAAAGCCACTAGTAAAAAAAAAAAATTGTCCTTGCTGCAGGATGAGAAAACCAACCCCCTAATCTATTTTATTTCAGTAGTCAAAACTGTGGGAGGATAAGAAAGAGCAAGCTGAAGATTATCTCTTTCATTTTCCTTAACTCTGAACTGATGGCACAAAATGGTTAATAGGACAAGAAATATAATTTTAGAATGGCAGTTTACAGAAACTTCAATCATGTGCTCGTATGCATTACATATAGAAACATAACGAAAGTGGAAGAAACAAACGTGATTTAAAGCTATAAACCAACACTTCATAGAAAATGTGATAGGAATATTCTGAATAACATGCAATTAATTTTTTTGTTTCTTTCAAGAAAAAGGTGCCAGTACTGCATAGCATTTGGTTACTGCCACAAAAAGAAAAAACATTGCTTATAATATATAGAGAGACTTCCTGCAATGTCACAATAAATACAAAATCACATCATAATTATATACTTTCACATTCCTTAAAAGTAAAACATGCTCATAATGTACTTGTACATATTGCCATGAGTGAATTAAATTACATTATTATTATAGATCATGCATTTGCATATATTTTTCTCACCATTGTTTGAATATGCTGGTAAATTATTTATGTAAGTCATTAATATCCGAACAGAATATGATCACTTTTATTGTACATAAAAGTGCATATTTTTTCTTCTTTAACAGATGCATCATATTTTGCGTTTTATGCCCTAAAATGGCATATTAAAATGATATCATTTTTATTATGCTTATAAATGCATGCCCTGGCATTTTCTACTAATGTGTAATGTGTTCTGTGAGTGCAAGGAATGTGATTGATGACAATGATGACTCATAGATATGAGGGCTCATTCAGATATGAAAAGAAAGCCTCCGTGGCTCAGGCGGCAGCGCATTGGCCTCTCACTGTTGGGTTCCGTGGTTCAAATCCCGGTCACTCCATGTGAGATTTGTGCTGGACAAAGCAGAGGCGGGACAGGGCTCTGGGTACTCTGGCTTTCCCCGTCATCTTTCATTCCATTCATTTCATTTCATCTGTCTGTCATCAATCATTGCTCCAGAGGAGTGCGACAGGCCTTGGCAGCCGGCACAATTCCTTTCTCTGCCGCAAGATGGGGGCTTCATTCATTCCATCCCTGACCCGGTCAATGACTGGAAAACAGGTTGTAGGTGTTCATTCATTCATTCAGATAAGAAATGAGCATTTAGCTGTGCAGTATGAAGGAGTGGGAGATATGCTTCAGCAAGGAACTTCAGGATAGAAGGCATAACTCACCAACGATTACTTGATACGCGAAGATGGATATTATGTGTCTATGATGCAATCCCAGTGTTTCCCCATACACGCTTGGGTATCTGTGTTGCCAGTCTTGCTAATTAACACTAAACCAAGCAACTTTGAGTTAATGCTTAGCTACAAGAAATTGAAAATTCAATACTGCTTGTAGAGGGTATTAGCTACTTTTTGAAGACCTTTAGCTACAAAAAACTGACTTATCATTGTTGGTATAGAGATTTATCTATTTTTCCATGGCTCAACAGTGACTTCCTCTTTAAGTTGACAACACTGTTGGGAATCACAGTGTGAAGTAAGTTTGTTTGTTTGTTTGTTTGTTTGTTTCAAAGTTAGAGCTCACGGCCCTCTCTTACACTTAACCATAACACACAGTACACAGTCACATGATTTAGAAAAATAGCATTGTTAACAGTCTCTAAAAACGACCTAAATTAATGGAGTAATATTAGCCCATAAGTTGTTATAATTGTTTTTTTAATAATTAATATTATCTATCTACATCACCTAGTTCTAAATCATACTTGCACTCATACACACAACATTCATACAAGCTTGATCACGTATTTAAGAGGAATTCTCGACAAGACCGTTTAT
The DNA here is from genome assembly GCF_040414725.1 of Anabrus simplex. Lineage (NCBI taxonomy): Eukaryota > Metazoa > Arthropoda > Insecta > Orthoptera > Tettigoniidae > Anabrus > Anabrus simplex. Next base: position 912,865,772 of record NC_090266.1, read on the forward strand.
AATATAATATAAGAAATTTATTTTAACTTCAACCTATTCAATACAGTACAAGATATTAATGTATTAGTTATACATCGTTAAAATAGCTGAGACATGTTTCGCTCCGTCTGTGAGGCATCATCAGTCATATCAATATCTCAAAATTCTACCAGACGTCTGCCTGTTTGGAAATTATAAAAATATGTTACATGAGTGAATACATTAAAAAACATTTACAAGATCTTATCATTAATAAAATGTAAAACTGATTTTTAAAATGTTGCACTAGTTGATGAATTTTCACTTAAAACAAGGCCGTCATACGTACAATATTGACAATAATGGTAGTTTAAAGTCTTATTTGATGCTAAGTTCGAAGACAGTTTAAAATTCATATACAAATATTGTGAATAAATGCAGAATACATATAATTACAATTGCTGTACACGTATTCTACATTGTAAAATGTTGTGGAAAAGCATTCCAAATTTGTATTAATTTCCATTAAAAAAATTTTTTGACCTCAATATTACGTTCCTGATGTAGTTTAATCAGAATTAGCTTCAAGGTGTGAAATTTTGTGTGTGATATTATGACCAGCTCGTGTAAAAATGTTGCATTACGTCGTAATTCAACTTGGATGTCTATCTTGACTAATTATATTTTAGACTCAAACAAATTAGTTTGCCGAAGTATCCATGGGCTAATCACCTCCGTTGGACACTCTCTATGAAGACGGAGTGCCTAGTGCATGTAAATAACAGTTGATATTTGGTTCAAAAATGAACCTATGTTGAAACAAGTTAAAATAATGGCTTGAATGAGGGCGGTTGAAATGTCATTAAATCTTCCCAACTGAATATTGTTTTAAAGTTTTTCCATGTGTTTCAGTTGTTGGAATATGGGATGTCAATTTATTGGCTGAATAGGTGACAGTTGAAAAGTTGTGCGATGTAATTGATGTTGAGCTGTCTTACGTATGTGAAAATCTGAAAGGAAGGATAAGTCCTTAATTAGATGAGTGAAGTGACGGGAAAAGAGAAAGAATGAATGCATTAAAGAATTGAGACTGTGAAGTTAAAACTTACCTTAAGTGTTGTTGGGCTGTTACCTTATTAACGTACAACACGAGGAGCAAGACGTTAGTGACAGCCAGTGCTTCACAAACCTCTTAGCAAGAAGGTAACAGCCCAACAACACTTAAGGTCGAATCAAATGGTCTTGCCAGATACTTTGTTACATTCATTGATGACTCTACATGTTGGAGTGAAGTTCGTTTTCTACGAAAGAAGAGCGAAGTACTTGATGAATTCCATGCCTTCAAAACCATGATTGTGATGCAGTTCGACACGAAGATAAAGTTCCTGCAACCCGATAATGGAACAGAGAATGTCAACAAGCAGGTTAACGACTTATTGAAGAGCTCTGGCATTAAATGTCGATTGACGGTCCCAAACAACCCTGAGCAGAACGGGATAGCCGAGTGGAAAAACCGCACCCTAGTTGAAATGGCTCAGTGTTTACTGATCCAGTCTGGCCTTCCACCTTTCTTCTGGGCAGAAGCAGTGTCAACTGTGAATTACATCAGGAATCACTGCCTGACAACTGCATTGGATGGAAATACCCCCTTCGATGCATGGATGGGAGAAAAGGCAGATGTGGAAAACTTTCAGGAATTTGGCTCATTGGTCTACTGTTTAAATCGAACCAAGAGCACAGGCAAGTTTGATTCACGTGCGCGAAAGGGTGTGTTCCTGGGCTTTGCTGAAGGTTCCGAGACCTTCAGAATGTGGATCCCTGAGGAACGTTGAGTGGAGATTTTGCGAGATGTCCAGTTCCTGAAAGAACTTCCAAAGTTGGATAGTTGCCATTATGAAGATTTCCACCCAGAGCAGATGACAGATATCGTTGAGACTGTTGACAAGAGAACAGAAGAACATGTGTCGACAGTAGAAACATTTGACATCGTGGTGACCCGGGATGACTTTATCAATGTTCTAGTTTAGCAAGATGATATACAACCAAACTTGACAGATTCAGAGGACAAACCAGATTTCTTGAGCATCAATGTGGATCCCACTTACAGTTGAAGTTGCAACGTCGATGAAGTGCAGGCTAGGTAGGCCTAAGAAGTTTCTCACGAGAAGCATCAGGTTACTGAAGAGGAAATCAGAGATCATCCAGATGTTGTGTGCATAGCGTAAGTTCACAATAAGTCCGCTATCTCTGGTCCCGATGAAGAAAAGTGGTTGCAGGCGATGGCCGACGAGTTTTTCTCAATACTGAAGAATGATGCCTGGGACTTGGTGAAGCTTCCAAAGAATTGTTCAACTAAGGTCAGGTTGAATGGAGAATCCCACCTTCCAGATAGTATTGAGAAACAAATACGGCACTGATGGCTTATAACTATACAGAAAGCTAGGGTTGTTGTGAGGGAATTTTATCAACATCCTAGGATGGATTACAGTGAGGCCTATGCTCCCGTTGCGTGACTCAGTCCATTTGCCTAAGTATAGCTCACGCAGTACAGTGCGGGATGCACATGCGACAATTTGGCATCTCCACTGCCTTCCTTAATGGCATTATTGACGAAGAGATTTGGATGGAAGTTCCTGAGTATACTGAAAGAGTTTTAAAGTACATCATTGAAAGGAAGTATGGCAGTGAAGATGTAATCGACAAGGCCAAGATGATGTTATCCGAGGTACAGAAAGGAAACAAGAGTATGCCACATGAAGAAAACGCTATATGGGTTGAAACAGGATGGATGCTGTTGGTACCAGCATTTGGATGAAGAGTTATGGAAGTTCGGAGCAAAGCCAAACTGCAGGGACGCGAGTGTCTACGTAACAACTATGGGGGATGACCTACTGATAATTACCATCTGTGTTGACGGTATTATTGTTCTATGTCAGAATTCCAGAAGAATCGATGACCTCTACGGATTCTTGAAGAGGTCTTTCGAGATTAATGATTTGGGTGACATATCATACTGTCTGGGAATCGAATTCAATTGCACTGATCCGAAAATCACCATGAGTCAACAAGGGTACATCTTGGGCAGACTTGAACGCTTTGGAATGTCATCATGTTGCCCAGTCTCCACGCCACTTGATCCTGGGACAAAGCTATTGAAGATAGACACTTGGAACATCGAGGATGGAGAGAAACAGCCATACCGCGAGCTCGTCTGTGCACTCATGTACCTGTCTGTTGGGACACGTCCCAACATATCTCATGCAACCAGTGTTCTAAGTCAATTCAGTGACTGTTTTGGTGCCCACCATTGGCAGGCTGCAAAACGTATGCTATGTTACCTCAAGGGGAAATTGGACTTACGCATCACCTTCACAGTGAGAGGGGGCAATCTAGCTGGTTATGTTGATACTGACTGGGCTACCTGCATTGATGACAGGAGATCCTACACTGGATATGTCTTCACAATGAGTGGAAGTCCTGTTTCCTGGGAGTCAAAAAAACAGCACACAGTTGCGCTTTCATCTACAGAGTCTGAGTACATGGCTCTCAGCGATGCCTCCAAAGAGGCAATACACCTTATGATGGCTGTCTGAGGAGATTAGCAAGAATCTACTGCCAGCTGTCAATCTGCACTCACCGAGTGAGTTGGCCATGCGGTTAGAGGCGCGCGGCTGTGAGCTTGCATCCGGGAGAAAGTGGGTTTGAATCCCACTGTTGGCAGCCCTGAAGATGGTTTTCCATGGTTTTCCATGGTTTCCCATTTTCACACCAGGCAAATGCTGGGGCTGTACCTTAATTAAGGCCACAGCCGCTTCCTTCTAACTCCTAGGCCTTTCCTATCCCATCATCGCCATAAGACCTATCTGTGTTGGTGCGACGTAAACCCACTAGAAAAAAAAAAAAGCTATCTCCACATTGACAATCAAGGAGCATGGAAAATGGCCCCGAGAACCTGTGTTCCACTGACGCACGAAGCATATTCGTGTGCATCATCATTTTGTGTGGGAAGCTCTGTCTGCAGAGGAAATCAACTTGAAGAACCTTGTGACAAAAGAGATGCTAGCTGATGTGCTCACAAAAGGTCTACCCAGTGTCAAACACTGGAAGTGTTTGAACAATGTCAGTCTCAAGAAGTGGACTATTCAGGCGATCATCACTTTGAGAGGGGGTGTTGTGTATGATTCAAATTGAGCCACCCTCTAGTGCTGCCTTCTGGTATTATTTGGTGTTTTGTCCTTGACTATGGGCAGCCATATATGTACAGTTCAGTTCGCGCTGCTCACTTGACCTGTCAAGATGTATTCTTTGTGTTAATCTTGTTCTTTTCTTGTGTACAATAAACCCACACTCTAGATTAATGGACATTGTGTTTCACCTCACAATCCACAACATTATTAATAGAAAGACTAGGTAAACAAACGATAGTGATTTGCTACCTGGGCAACAGCCCAAAATGCAGGTGAGTGGTGATTGATTGATTGATTGATACAAGTTTTCTGCATACTCTCCCCACCTCCATTTTATCCCTGCTCCATCATTGTCATTTGTCTACTGGCATTCTTGACCATTCCAATGTTTGGCTGAAACTTCCTTCTTAGTGTAGAAATATGGTGGAAAATCTTTGTGTTGCCTTTTTTAATCTCATCTTCTATGTCAGTACAAATATTGTTGCAGTACAGTTATCTGCCTTTTATTCTGAATATATATGTTAATTAAGTATTCTATAAATTACATTATATATTACTGAATAGATTGAAAGTTGAAAATGAAATGGCGTATGGCTTTTAGTGCCGGGAGTGTCCGAGGACCCTCCCGAAGGTATCACCACCTTGACGAAGGCAAAATATATTTTGCCGGGTGTTTATTGGAGGCTTGCGTGGTCAAATGATCCTTAAGAGCTATGCCGGCGGGAGCATCTGCTCCTGGTAGGGCCACCCAAGCCGGACAGGTCTAAGGTGATGATCCAGACTAAGAGTGATACCCTGGTCCTCCAGGTTGGGGGTTGAGCGTAGGGTTAACTCCCCTACCTCGTAAAAAAACAACTGTTACGGATACCTTAAGAATGAATAAAGCAGGACTGGAAAACTTGGTGACGAACTGGCGAGAAAAACGGCTAAAGAGAAGGAAAAAGGATATTATATTAGCAACGTGGAATGTTAAGACATTGAAGAGACCTGGCAAGTTGAAAGAATTAAGAAATTAAATGGATAAGTATGGAGTGAAAATAGCAGCTCTACAGGAACTGAGATGGAAAGGGCAAGGGATGATGATGTCTGGACAACATATCTTGATGTACAGTGGAGAAAAAGCAGGCAGTAATGGCACAGGATTCCTCGTACATAAGTCGGTAAAGCAAAGCGTGATCAACTTTACTCCAATCAATGATAGGATGTGCTCTGTGAGAATTAGGGCAAAATTCTTCAACGTAACTGTGTTTTGTGTGTACACCCCTACTGAGGAGGCAGAAGATGAAAAGAAAGATGCATTTTATACTAAATTAGAGGAAGAAATTAATAAAGTTCAAAGGCATGATGTGAAAATTATCCTTGGAGATTTAAATGCAAAAATTGGAAGAGAAGAGGTGTACAAACACTTAGTAGGGAAAGAAAGCCTGCATGAAGTAAGTAATGATAACGGATTCAGATTGACTGATTTTGTGAGTGGAAAGCAGATGATAATTAAAAGTACTTGGCATCCTAGGAAAAACATTCACAAGGAGACCTGGATTTCACAAGATGGTGTGACAAGAAATCAAATAGACCCTGTTATCATAGACAGTCGACATGCATCAGATATTATGAATGTTAGAAGCTGCAGAGGTGCTGATGCAGATACAGACCACTATCTTGTTAGTCAAGTACAGACAAAAAATAGATTTGGCAAGAATGGAAAAAGTAACAAGAAAGGCAAAGCACAATATTGAAGGTCTAAAAAATGAGGAATTGCAAGAGAAATACAAAAAGGAAATGGCTGAATCTCTGGAAATAAAAAGGGAATTATGGGAGAAAGGAGAATTGGAAGATAAATGGGAGATACTGAAAACAGCTATCAGTGAAGTTGCAGATAGTACCCTGGGAAAGAAGAAATTGGTAAAGAGAGCAGAATGGTTTGATGAGGAATGTTCAACATTAATCCAAGAGAGGAATGATGCTAGGAACAGAATGCTTCAAAGGAGAACAAGACAAACAGTAGAAGAGTATAGAGAGAAACGAAGAAGAGCAGATAAGATATGTAGATATAAGAAAAGAGCTTTTGAAAGAAAGAGAATCGAAGAACTGGATGAAATGAAGGATAGAAATGAGGTATGAAAGTTCTATGAAAGAACAAAAGACCTTAAGAGAGGATTTCAACCAAGAGCTGTTTTCTTCAAGGATAAAGATGGAAACCTTCTAGGTGATAAAAGCAAAGTGCTTGGAAGATGGCAGGAGTATTTTTACGAGTTACTCAATGGAAATAATGAAGATGATAGAGAGGAGGAAAATATAAATGTTGATGGGGAAGAAAGAGAATTGGAAGAGGAATCAGTAAAACAGCCAGACTTAGAAGAGGTCAAAGCTGCAATTAATGCATTAAAGAATAATAGAGCCCCAAGTGAAGATGGAATGGAGTCAGAGCTGTTGAGATATGGGGGAGAGGGAATAGAAAAGGCTGTTTATGAATTGATTAAGGAGGTTTGGACAAAGGAGGAAATACCCAAGGATTGGACATTGGGTATAATTTACCCAATACATAAAAAGGGAGATAAGGCAGTATGTGGAAATTATCGAGGGATCACCTTGCTGGACGGAATGTACAAGGTTTTTGGTAAGGTACTAGCCTTAAGATTGGAATTATGGATGGAAAGAATATTAGGGGATTACCAAGCAGGTTTTAGAAAACATCGCTCTACTCTGGATCAGATATTTATATTACGACAAGTGCTAGAGAAATTTTATGAATATGACAAACAGCTACATCAGCTGTATGTGGATTTTAAACAGGCATATGACAGTCTAGATAGGGGTAAAATTTACAAGATTATGAAAGAATTTTGAATCCCAAGGAAATTGATTAGATTAACAGAAATGACTTTGAAAACAACAGTATGCAAGGTGAAAGTGGAGCAAGATCTGTCAGAGGAGTTTTTAGTGGAGAGAGGACTAAGACAGGGAGATGTACTTTCCGCACTGCTTTTTAACCTAGCATTGGAGAAAGTAATCCATCAATTGCCCATCAACCCAGGGGGAATCATTTTGAACAGATTAGTACAAGTGATAGCATATGCTGATGATGTAGCAATAATTGCAAGAAATGAAAGAGCTCTTGAAGAGAGCTACTCAGTATTAGAAGAGAAAGCATGGGACCTAGGACTAGAAGTGAATATAAACAAAACAAAATATATGAAGATGGGAGATACAGAGGGAGTAAGAGGAAGGACCCCAGTAAGATTGAATGGGAAGGAATATCAAAGAGTCACATCTTTCAAATATCTAGGCTCTATAATAACAGAGGACAATAAAACCTCCGTGGAAATACAGGAGAGGATAACAAGTGGAAACCGATGCTTTTACGCCTTGCAAAATATGTTTAAATCCAGGAATGTCAGCAGGAATATAAAAATTAAAATATGCACAACAGTACTAAGACCAATAGTTATGTATGGATCAGAATGCTGGGTGATGACCTCCAGAGAAGAACAGTGGCTGTTACGGAGGGGAAAGGAAGATATTGAGAAAGATATTCGGTGCAGTAAGAGAGCAGGATGGGTGGAGAATGAGGACAAATGTAGAGCTGCAAGGACTGTTTGGCCAGCCAGATATTGTTACTAAAATTAAGCAGGGAAGAATTAGGTGGGCCGGTCATGTTCAGAGAATAGCAGAAACCTGCACCGCTAAAAAGGTGTTTATAGGGAAACTTGATGGAAGGAGGAGGAGAGGAAGACCCAGGAAAAGATGGATTGATGATGTTGAGGATGACCTTAGAAAGTTAGGAGTTAAACGTTGGAGAAGAAAAGCTGAGGACCGAGATGAATGGAGGCAGGTGATAAAGGAGGCCAAGGACCTACAAGGACTGTAGCGCCGACCAGTAAGTAAGTAAGTGTCCGAGGACATGTTCAGCTCACCAGGTGCAGGTCTTTTGATTTGACGACCTGCGCGTCATGATGAGGACGAAATGTTGATGAAGATGACACATACACCAGGCCCCATGCCAGTAAAATTAACCAATGGTGGTTAAAATTCCCGACCCTGCTGGGAATCGACCCTGCCGAGAATCGAACCCAGGACCCCTCTGACCAAAGGCCAGCACACTAACCATTTAGCCATGGAGATGGGCGCTTGAAAGTTTATATTTTAATTTAAATGGGTACAGTACGTCAAATGATGTACTCTGTATGATAGCTAAAACTGTTTTATGATCTAGGCCATTGCATGAGCGTGGGCAGAGCCAAGGAGCCGGAAGCAGCTGACGTCTATCTAATAGTTTGTGCTGTAAAGACTAGATGGCGATATGTGGAGTCAAGGCACAAGCATATCTACAGCATTGTACCAGGCTGAGTATATTATGTTTATGAAATAAAATTGCACAGTATGGTACAGTGCATTCTGCAGTTAAAATACTTATTACTCATTTTGTAGACAGTAGTACTGCTTTCAAACAAATGTTGGAGGTTTGGCATCGTCAGATGTTGAAAGATGAATTCGCCCATTTTCCCAAATTGTCAATGCGGAAATCTATTTTAACTCAAGATCAATTGCAGATATTTTCAGGTACTCATGCGAGTCTTGTGAAAGAATTTTCCATCCGATTTAGAGATCTGGATGATTTATCTTCTTTCTTTCTTAATCCGTTTACCCTCCAGGGTTAGTTTTTCCCTCAGACTCAGTGAGGGATCCCACCTCAACCACCTCAAGGGCAGTGTCCTTTACCGTGAGACTTTGGGTTGGAAGGATAAAACAGTGAAGGAGGACCAGTACCTCACCCAGGCGGCTTCACCTGCTATGCTGAACATGGGCCTTGTTGGGGGGGATTGGAAGGGATAGAAAAGGAAGAGGCAAGGAAGAGGGAAGGAAGCGGCCTTGGCCTTAAGTTAGGTACCATCCAGGCATTTGCCTGGAGGAGAAGTGAGAAAATACGGAAAACCACTTTGAGGATGGCTGAGGAGCGAAACAAACCCTCTCTACTCGCTTGATCTTCCGAGTCTGAGTGGACCCCATTCCAGCCCTCATACCACTTTTCAAATTTTGTGGCAGAGCCAGGAATCAAATTCAAGCCTCCGGGGGGTGGCAGCTATTCACACTAACCACTGTACCACAGAGGTGGACACGATTTATCAGTTGATCTGAAAGTTTTTGCTGTGCCTTTCCCAACAGCTATTGTAATTGATTACATTACGCCTGATTTACAGTGGGAGTTGCTTACAATTCGATGTGATAGTGAACTGAAGGGTAAATATGAATCACCAACAAGCCTATCTCATTTTTGTGAACATTTTTCCAAATATGCACAAAATGGCTTCCAAACTTCTATTAATGTTTGGCTGAACATATCTGTGTGAGAAACTGTTCTCTCTAATGAACATAAGTAAATCTGCACAAAGAGCCACTCTAATTGATGCACACCTCACTGCTATTCTTCGAATTGCATTTGCAAGATCAATTGCATAAAATATAATTTGCCTTCTTCAACAAAAAGTTACGCACTCCTCCTCATCATCTGCTGAATGAAATTTCAGATATATAAGAACACATAGGCCTGTGTTTTGTTTATGGTGATTTATATTTATTCATGTATTTGTTTCTGTATTTAACCTAGAGCTAGTTTTTCATTCATTGTTTATGCTGTGTTCTTAACCAGTTTTTATGTTGGGCTAATGTTTTCTCACCGGGCGAGTTGGCCATGCGCGTAGAGGCGCGCGGCTGTGAGCTTGCATCCGGGAGATAGTAGGTTCGAATCCCACTATCGGCAGCCCTGAAGATGGTTTTCCGTGGTTTCCCATTTTCACACCAGGCAAATGCTGGGGCTGTACCTTAATTAAGGCCACGGCCGCTTCCTTCCAACTCCTAGGCCTTTCCTATCCCATCGTCGCCATAAGACCTATCTGTGTCGGTGCGACGTAAAGCCCCTAGCAAAAAAAAAAAAAAGTTTTCTCAGGATTATAGGTAGTAGTCAAAGGAGTATTTACGCATAACCTAATGAAAGAAATAAAATTAAACATATTTACTTAGCACCATAATCTAATGCACTGAATAGAATGAAACATTTGACACAACAAAAATGTTAAAAATTTAAATCATTTTTGATACGCGGCTTGTTCCCAGTTGTAACTCCAAGTTGTGCAAGGAGCTAAAGGGTTAACTTCCATCAGAGCACATACTCTGCTCTTTTTCCTGCCTGAGCTGGAGCTCTGCTCATTGAGCTGAATTTTGCCCACTTCTGATCTATGCACTCGGACCATCTATTTAGGCAGTAAGAAAAGTGCCATTCACAGGGTGTAGGAGTAGACACAAAGCAGTAACTACTCGACCTGTATGTTTATCAGACACTGAAAGGACCATAGCCAAAGTGAACTTTAACAAATGTTCATGTGTGAACAATCTGTGATTGTTTACATATCATAACTTACCATATTCAGTGTGAGTACAAATTTGATGGAATTCATAACATGTACAAGACAAAGATCTATCACAAAAATGTTCTAATTAAGGGTGATTAAAAAGTAAAGTCAATTTAGTGACATATGTTTACAGCTGGGTCAGGAACTCTAGCTACATGTGGTTAATTCCTCTGGTTCTGGGACAGGGTGTTTGTGTACATCTTAATGCACTCATCTTCATATACATACAACACACCACACTAGCAACCAGCACATAAACACACAAGAATGAATCTATCCTTCCATATAGGGTTGGTATCGAGAAAGGCATCTGGTTGTAAAATCGGGTTAAGTCCACATTAAGTGCTGACTCCAAGTAATTGGAAAAAGGCCAAGAAGAAGAAGAAGAAGACAATTTGATGAAACATGTCATTCCTGAATAATTACTTTCAGCTCATGAAGTGAGTCCTTGTTAATTACTTGGTCATTGTGTCATGAGTACAAACACTTCTGAAAATTAGAAAAATAACCTAGAAAGAACCATTTACTTCAAATCTGGGCATTCAAATTTAGAAGCAATGTTAGATGAACAAGTACCTAACAGAGCTCATTGAGATTACCTTCTGATTACCCAGCATCTAAAAATTAACAAGCAACATAATAATGCTTCCAACTCACAAATAAACATCTTTAACATCTCTTCTACATGTAGATTTCATGGGAATGTTTCAAGTGGATACAAACAAGTTTCAAAACACATATTTACAAGTAGAAACAGTTTTTCACAGCAAAGCTACACAAACTTTGAACAAACATTTACCTCATTTATTTTGTGAGTAACGAAGTCCACATATGGGTTGTTGCCTTTAGAAGGTAATGGTTTACCAGCTCCAGGTAAATTCTGGAAATCTCCTCTGGCCATTGACTCTTGAATCAGATCTTCCACTAGTCGATGTATTTCCGAGCTGAACAAAATGAGAATAAAATATAATCATCTCAAGAAGATTGCAAAGAAGATGGATTCTGACATCAACTTTCCATCAAAGGGAACAATATTGGAGATAAACACCAATCTGTCAATATAGGTTGTCACTTTATCATCCAGATAAAACATTTTAAGATATCATTTTCTTCACAGTATTGCAATTTTCAAACAGATGTTCCAATTATAACTATAGTGCACTATTTGACGACCTTCCAACAGAGTTGTACATTAAATAACAAGAACTGTAACAAAAATGAAGTTTTTCAGAAATATTTCATTCTAATAACCTCTTGAATTTTAAATTTCAATCATTTATTAATATACTCATGTTTCCAAGCCTATTTTTCTTCTCAGTAAACTAATAGGACATACAGATCATGGTAAATTTGACATCCGTCAGCAGCGTGATTATCATGGCTAGGAGTTAGTTTTAGTTGAAGTTAAAATTTTGTTATATGTTTAAGAATTAGGATATTTGGAGTGCTTTAAGACATAACTTGCCAACCCATGCTCATTGAGCAAGAGTGCCCTTAGCCGGCTCAGTGCTCGACTTTTTGGACTGTTTGCAGGCAGAGTTCGAAAGGTGATTCAGAGAAGTGCAGGAAATGCAAAATGAATTGACAGTTTATATAACACCATTTTCCATCCTGCCTGAAGATGTCACAGCCAACTACCATAGGAGTTGATCAGGTTACACTGCCATACAATCCTCAAGAGCAGTACTGTTCTACAAAAGATCTTCTACGATTTTATTAATATTTGTCCCAGCAAGAGCTGCCATGGCTATATGCACAGGTATGCTGATTTACTGTAATGTTTGGCTTGACGTATGTTTGAGAACAAATATTTTCAATAATGAACCTTAATAAGTCTAAAAGAAGATCATGCATCCAGTGAATGCAAAACATTTATTCCAACATAATTAAACTGGTAGCATCCAGGAGGTGCTAAGTTTCTACTTCAAAGAGATGAAGAAAATTGAGTTAAATTCAAAAAAGATCCAAATTTAGGTTGGATTATGTGAGCTAGAAAAACTAACACTTACACTTGTTTGGGTTAAATTTCAAACATAGAATTCTTTTGAATTTGAGAAATAATAATTTCTGTTTATATTTTTCCTTAAATATTTTTTCCTTTAAAATTCTGAAACTAGTGATTTTGTGAGAAAAATAATTCACTTTTACACTTTAAAATAACAATCCTTTATTTAAAACTGTGTTAAATTAGAAAATATCAAAATGTTATTATTGATTTAGTGGGATAAAATATAATTTGCATTTATATTTTGATAAAATAATTACCTTTGTTTATAAATGTGTTAAAATCAGAAATTTCAAAATTTTGTTTTGATTTTGGGAGACAAAACAACAATTAACTTTCTTTTGCAAATAATCACCCTTGTTTAAATATTTAATTTTTGTTTATTTTTAAAAGGCAGTTAAGTTCACTTTATGTCTAAATTCATGTTTATCATGAGGACGTAAGGTGAGACAGTCTTTCCCATATTGCTCTTTGGGGTGAACCTGCCTTACTCTGCTGTTCAGTCACTCCGTCATATCTATCTCACTCAGGGCAGTTACTCAGCTTAGTTGCAGGTCGGCTGCTCAGAGTTGCCCAGTGAGCAGTTGAGCTGTGAACATATGGTTTAACATACATTTTATTTTCCTTATTTGTCCATATTTTGGGGCATGATACATATTTTTACAAATTTAGAAAGCGTGCATATCTTTATAAAACTGAAAGTTTTATTTTAAATATGTTCCATATTTTGTGGTTACAAACTTATTCTTGTCAGATAACAATTTAAAATGTATTTTTTCTAGCATCTGTATTTCAAACCTGGGTTTTTGAATTTCTGTAGAATGTTGAAAACAAGTTGTGAGGTATGCACATTCTTTGGTTTATTGCTGGGCCTCAGTTTTGGCTTTATTAGTCAACCCCCATTACAATAGAATTTCTTAATGTGACCACCTCATGTCTGGTCCAGGCAATTAGCAGAGCATTCCAGTTAGATTAACCTGTTCTTCTCAGTACTTCATGAACCATCAACAGTTGCGTATGAGCTATGAGTGCATCTTCAGTGTAGTGATATATCCACTCATTCAATGTATTAAATAGTTAAATTGCCACAAGATTGTGAGTTCTCAACTGTAATATTACAATTGTATGTAACTGAATTTCCAAATGAAGGGCTATCAACAGATGGTAAACTAATTTTGTGTAATGCCTGCCAGAAAACTCAGTGATAACCAAGAATCGAGGGTATAGCAATATGTGAAAAATCAATGCAACATTAATTGGTGAATCAAGTGTGGACCTAGATCCGGATTTATCTCCTGATGATGTTGCAAGGTTTAGTGTATCACTTCTTGTGATGATGAAGCAAGTTCAGCAAGTACAAAGCAATTTTAAGAGAATAGACACAGTTTCACTTTAGAAAATTTAAAACAGTGTTTTGTTAACTACTGCTTTGCAAATAGGCGCTTCTCATTAAAAGATTAAGATGTGCCCCTACCACAAAAAAAAAAAAGTACCTACAGCTCAAAATAAAATCCCAATTATACATGTAAGGAGGTTATAAATTTTATTCCGTGACTTTCGTTTAAATTATTGTGTAACATGTATGTAGTCCATATTTTACGCCATAGTTTGAGAATTTTTAGCCTATATATGTACATATTTAGCAATTTTTTATTACATATAAATCCTAGCCCTGGTAATTATATTTTATGTGAAAGTGGTTCATAATATACACATTTCATGATATTATTCATTCTCAACTTATATTTCCTAATATTGGCTGTTCCAAAGCAGGTTTCTTTAACTTTTCGTCAGTATTCCGAAGTAAATCAATGCCTCTATACTCTATTGGAATGTCGAAATTGAATCTCCTATGTGTCTCCTGATTTCTAAATTATCTAGAAAAACATCACATCACTGCAATCACTAGGTAGCCACTTCATCTCAAATAAACATGAAGCATGTGAAAGATCATATTCAATACATGGAGCTAAAAGTAAGGCAGTGGCCAAAAGTATGAGACTCATCTGATATAATATTCTTGGATACTATTCTATGGCACTACAGCACTGATAAACCTTGGCCTACCAAGCAACTGCTGCTCAGCCCAATAGCCTGCAGATTACAAGGTCCCACATGGTCGGTGCAACAAATCCTTTTGGTTGTTGTTTTAGCCTTTCTAGACCAGGGCTGCTATAGTAAAGTAAATTCGTGTCCTCATCCTGAAGTGTTGCAAATCTTTTCAGGCATACCCCAATGGGGATGAGCTGCATGTACAAATTCAACCACATACCAGCTCTCCTGCCAATCTTAAGTTTCTGGCAGTACCAGGAATCGAACCGGGGCCTGAGGATGGCAGCTACTAGTGCTAACCATTATGCTATGGAAGAGGACAGGGCTGCTATAATACTATGAGATAACTCCTCAAATGTTCTCATGTAGGCTGGGTGGACCTCAAACCAACCCTCAGATCCAAGTAAAAATCCCTGACCTGGCTGGGAATTGAACCAGGGGCTTCCGGGTGAGGCTGACATACTAACCCTGCCTGCAGAATACTGAGACATTGTAATAATCATGTCTAGCTCAATTTTCCTCATTCAACTCCAAATCAATCCTTACTTTAACTACAGATAGATATTTTAACGTTATCAATACTGTTTTATCATTAACTTTCTGGAATCCTGTTCTATAAGCAGGCAGACACTTAGAAGGAGTGGATGAATATAAACAAATTATTTTTATCCTAGTTTACTCTTGAGAACAGAAAAGACATACCTGTAATGTCAATGAGGAAATGATGAGGGAGAAAGAAAGTGAAGTAAAGTGAAGGTAATTCTTTACCATCACATTCATTTTCAATTTATTTGGGTTAGAAATTATGGTCTTTAGAACTTATAATCAATCAAGGTATGTTTTTACTTCTTCCCTTGTTTCCATGCAGGGTCATAACTCTCTTTTTTATTTTTGCTTGATACAGAGTTCTTTTCCAGGTAAAGCCATGAACTTATCAATGACTGGAGAACCATTACTATATTTGATGTAAATCATGTGCTGTCTGTGTCATCTGGTTCCTTGGATGAATGTTCAGCATCGAGGCCTTTGGATCGGAGGGTCCTGGGTTTAATTCCTGGCCAGGTTGCGCACTTTAATTGTATGTGGTTAATTAATCTGACATGGGATCAGATGTTTGTGTTTGCCCCAGCACACTCGTCACCATAAAAACACATTCACTCACACCACACTACACTACACTACACAACCAAACACCACAGATACAAACAAAAGTGAATACATCCCTTTACATAAGGTTTGCATCAGGAAGGACATTCAGCCATAAAATGGGGCCAAGTCCACACATGCAACAAAAGTTCACACCCACGAGGTGTGAGAAAGGTGACGGGGGGGGGGAAGGAAGAATATGCTCTTTGTTTCATTTTGCATATCTTTCCCTTGGATCTCAGTCCAATACACCTGAGGTGAATTCTCTGGTTAAAACTTTATGAGCTTGCTCAGTGGATTATATTCAAATTCTGAACATCGTTCAGGAGGATAAAAAGACTCTATTGTGCGTTATCAGTTTTCAGTTTTTGAAATATGGCTATTAAAACACATATTATGAAGAAGTCTTGGCATGATACAGTACAATATTCAATATATATATATATAAGGTTATATATATATAGCGTTTTCAAGGTTTTTTAATAAACTTGAACATCAATTTTATTGGAGTTACAGGATTATGATACGAGATTTGAATGAAATGGAGCTCTTAAACTGGAATGAATATAAGAATTTGTTTTTATAAGAATGTGAACTGCGTGTTAATATTATGTTGATGGAAGAAACATTGAAATTAAGCCCCTTTATTCATGCACATTTTCTACACAATGTTACAATAAATGGTCAATTGTTTCATGACACTGAACTTTATGACATTTTTGAGTTAATTATACATTTACATTGTCCTTTAGAGCACACTTTGACTGAATGGTCAGCAAACGGGTCTTCATTTCAGAGAGCCCTGGGTTTGATTCCTAGCCAGGCCGTGGATTTTAACTGTGTATGTTCCATTCCACTGACTTAGGATCTGGGTATTTGTGTTCATCTCACACTTCTCTTCAGCTACACACAACACACCACAATACTAACCACCATAGAAACATGCAATAGTTAATACAGCCCTCCACATACGGTTGGCAATGAGGAGGGCATCCAGCAATAAAATCGGCCAAATCCATATCAATTGCAGACCCCAATAAAATGGGGAAAAGTCAAGAAGAAGAATTATCCTTCAGAGCACACTTGAGGTAAACATTCGTAAAACACGTGGAAATCACTTGCTCATAGTATGTTTGAGCTGCTGTAAATGAATGAATATTTCAGTTTTGATTTTCAATAACTTACAGTACAGCTGGGATACCCATGTCTATAACTTTGATTATATGCTCTGAAAGAGCACTTCTGTCAGCTGTAAAATTCAACTTGATGTCAATCGTACCAGATGAACTACTTCCACAGCCACTGAATATCAGTGATGGTAGGTTTCCTTGGATGAACAGACTAGTATAAAGAAACTTTGTGACAAGATTTAAAGAATTTGTAATCCAGATATTGGACTTCGCATGCTCTCAGCTTCTGGTAGGCAGTGGCATATGCTTCTACCTTACCTGCCTGTGAGAAAATACAAGTATATCAAAACTCAATGGCACAACTTCAAGAATAGATTCCTCATACAGAGAGGAGGAATAAAAAGTACGAAAACATGGGTTCGGGAATGTATTACTACAAAGTTATGCAACCGATTAGCAAAGTTAGTACAATCTCACACTCCCAATACTGTTACACTGTTACGAATACATCTGTAACACCAGCTGGAACACTCTGGTCATTACCAACATTGTTGCACTCTTACACTGAACACGTCCATAACTGCAGCTGGAATACTCTTGTCACTACCAACACCACTGCACTGCTACACTGAATATGTCCATAAGGCCTGCCGGAATGCCCTGGTCACATATCAGAGGAAATACTCAAAGTGATCTCCTCCTGCCTGAAAACCAGCTTCCACTCACCGTCGCATTGATCTCCGCAAACAACCAAAAATGCCCACTGTAGAGCATACTGTCTGACAGGCTGCCTCAATCTGCACATGGAGAATTGATTCATCAGCAATGTCAGTGGCATACATGACTGACTTTACATGTCCCCACAAGTCTAGGGGGTTTAAGTTGGGAGAGCATGGTGGCCAAGGAATCAGCCCACCTCCACCTATCCTACAACCAAGATAAAGTGTATTAATGTGTCTGCAGAAAGACAGACTGAATTGTGTGGAAGCACCATCGTGCAGGATGCTCGTGCTAGTGGCACAGTGTCCAAGTAATCAGGCAATGTAGTACACAGGAAATCTGTGCAGGTCTGTCCAGTAAGCCTGCCCAGAAGAACGTCGAGTCCCAACAAGCAAACACCAACAATCCCCTCCCAGATCTTAATGGAGAAGCTTCATTGGCGGGATGATTGGAAAGATGCACAGGGATTTGTGCCCACCAACACACGCTGGTTACGGAAATTCTGGACTCCTTCCCTAGTGAATGTCGCCTCATCCATGAACACCACAAGAGCTGTGAAGTTAGGCATCATATTACTACACTGTTCCAGGAACCATCAGAAGAACATCACTCTTGCGGGATAATCACAGGAGACAAGGCTTGTATATGTTGTAGATGATATGGATAAAAGTGGTGTTCTCATAGCAGTCTCCTGATTGTTATGCACGACACATTCCTCTGTAGACCAAATCTCCTTGTGCTGACTCAAGGTCTTTGATATACTGTGTTGAGTACATCATCTTCCTTCTTCTGAGGGGTTGTACTTCTTGGCCATCCTCTGGTGCCTGGTGGCCATGCAAAACTGCTGTGTTTGCATAGGCATCAGGCATGTTCATCTCTACTGTTTATACTGATTAATTCTGCCTGACTGGCCAAGCAAGAAAAGAGTGGGGTGTGTTTTAATCCTGGGTAGGATACGAATTCCTGTCCTGGCCAAGACGAAGTGCAATCGCTTAATAATGTAACTGATATAGTGGAGCCTGTAGGCGAGTGTGACCTCTTGCACTATCATTATTACATCAATATAGCAAGTGTTCTCCCCTCTTTGAAGTAACATAAAGCACCATGCCAATTGATTTTTAATAACAATTATTATAATAAAATACATTAATGTGGATGTGATGATTTCAACACAAGTATTGCTGTATACAAAGTAACTGAATAGATCTCATAACTACTAAATTATTGCATCAATTTTTTAAATAATCAAAACTGAGCATACTGTTATTTTCTATGTACAAACCATTTTCATCTATGATATAATACATAATATTCATTATTATTAAGCAAACAATAACATTCTTTTCCTCTAAATAAATTAATATAACTATATAAATACTGTAACGAAATAAGTATTAATTTATTATATTTAAAGAAAAATGTTAAAATACATTGAAATGCCATATCAATGCAAGAATCTACAGTATGTAAAGTAGCTGAAGAGATCTCATAACTAGTATATTTTTATATCAATATTTTTATGATGATGATGCTTGTTGTTTAAAGAGGCCTAATATCTAGGTCATCGGCTTCTGATATCATTGTTTTAAAGGAGCATAACAAAACACAGTAAACTGTTCTTCATGTAAAAAGCAATATGTCTCTATATAATATTGACTCATCAGTGAACAAACACCAGGATCCTGGTGTAGGGGTAGCATGCCTGCCTCTTACCTGGATGCCCCAGGTTCGATTCCCAGCCAGGTCAGGGAATTTTACTTGGATATGAGGATGGTTCAAGGTCCACTCAGCCTACGTGATTTTGAGGAGCTATCTGATGGTGAGATTACTGGCCCCCTTCTAGAAAGCCAATAAACGGTCAAGAGAATTTGTCACACTGACCACATGTCATCTTGCAATCTGTACGCCTCTGGGCTGAACAACGATCGATTGGCTGTTGTGCCTTGGTGTGGGAAGTACTGAACAAACAATAATAAGCCTACATAGGAGAAGTAATCATATATATTGTTCCTTTAAACAAATAAATATATGAATATGTATACAAACTAAATTTATGAACTTAAACGTAAAAAACAAAATATAAATACCGCTGGTTTTCAGTTATATGTTTTCTTGGATAACAACAAGGCCATTAACCTTATATGACTGTTTACCTCCTACTAAGAGCCCTGAACAGCTGAAAACTTTCTCATAAGGGGCACTTGTAACTGGGTTTGCTTTGACTGGCAAAATGGCAGTCTACTCTACTCTTTTTCCACCACAGAAGTAAATTATCATCACCAATCTGCAGGTCTACAATTATATTACAAGTTATAAATCTCATCGTTGGGTCCATTTTGAACAACATATACCTTTCTGAAAGAATATTTCTTGAGGGTCCACCTTTTCAATACATTACAATAGGCACTCACTAATCGCACGTTCAATAGTCCGACATTTACAGTAATCGGACGTTTTCAATGCTTTTTATGTGGGAATGGTCAGCTCTATAGTCAGACAGTTTTGATGGGTGACCGCTCTGTAATCGGACAAATGCAAGTTCATTGCACTCCACCCCTACTACTCCTATTGCTTGGCCCCACTACAGATAGGTTATTATTAGGCAGTGTCAGTCAGTCTTAGCAAAGTGTAGCATCATAACCTTAACGTGTGTGTACTTAACTGTTAAGTGACTGTAAGTGTTACAGTTTAGTTCAGTGTGTTTAGTGTTAACGGGAGTTTACATAAATAAAGTACAATATACTGTACAGGTTGCTAACATAGCTCGAACACATAATATTCCGCGCACTACCATCTACTCGATCAAGAGTAGCAGAGAGAACATTGAGAAGTTTGTAAAAGATGCTGAAGGTGGTTCTTCTTTACGGCAAACTGTGAATGCAGGTGAATTTTCTAAGATGGAAGAAGCACTTTACTCTTGGTTTATAAAAGAACGTGTTCACCACACCCCCATTAATGCTGAAGTGTTAAAAGAAAAATCTTTAATTTTTTATGACAAAATTTATGGAAAAGATTATTTTAGAGCAAGTGATGGTTGTTTACAAAATTTAAAGTGCGGTATGGTATTCGTCTGTTGACTGTGACCGGAGAAAAATTGTCTAGTGATGATGCAGCTGTAGAGCTGTTTATTAAACTTTTTCTAGAGCATGTAGATGAACTAGGTCTTACAGGTGACCAGGTGTACAGTACAGATGAAAGTGGATTATTTTGGAAATTATTGCCACAAAAAAGTTACGTTCATCAAAATGAAGCTTGTGCACCTGGTTTCAAAGTTCCAAAAGACCGAATAACCATTTTACCCTGCTAAAATGCCACTGGAACACACAAATTGAAACTTTTGGTTCTTGGTAAGGCTTAGAATCTGCAGTCATTTAAAAATGTAAATTTGCCTGTCACTTATAAAGGTCAAAATAAGGCATGGATGACAAAAGAAATCTTCCATGAATGGTTCCATACTAATTTTGTACACCAAGTATGCTCATTTCTCAAAAAAAAGAATTTTCTGAAAAGGCGCTACTCGTCTTTGATAATGCACCAGGACATGGACCAAATAATGTGTTAATGTTAAAAAACGGATGCATTAAGGCTCTTTTCATGCCTCCAAACTGCACTCCCCTGTTACAACCAATGGACCAAAACATAATCGAAATGGTGAAAAAGAGGTTACAAAAAAAAAAAAAATTTGCTTGAGGCTGTTAGCTGTAATGCTGACATCACTGTGACTTTGAAATCAATCAACTTGAAAGACCCAGTATTCATGGTTGCAGCAGCCCGGGATACTGTACCTCAATCAGCACTAATATCGTCATGGAAGAAGTTATGGCCTTCACTGGACTCAGCTGAAGAAGGGCAAGATTCTTTTGATCCAGAAGATTTAATGCCATTAGCAGACCTGATAGAGTCAGCAGTAAAGCAGGCCCAAGACAAGGAGCTTCAACAAGTCGACATTCAAGATTGGTGTGACGAAAATATAGACTTTCAAGAGGCAATAACTGATGATGAAATTATAGCAGAGCTAGATTCATCAAACCGAGAAGAAGCTGAAGACTCATTCGAGGTGTTACCAAAGACAACTGTAAAAACTGAAGTTGCGCTCTCTGCCTTCGAAACCTGTATCAAATGGGGAGAAGAAAACTCTGCAGCAACCAGCACTTTATCTACATTACGAAAGTTGAAGAGTGATGTACTTGTAAAAATATATAAAGGGAAGAAACAATCTACAATAGATAATTTTTTCATTTACAGTAAAATGAAAACATGTGAGAAGAGTACGTACAAATAATACTGTAACGAGTTGGCGGGGTAGTAGGATCAATTAACACTAGACTGGTAGCTTCAATACTAAGATTTATTAGCTACACATAACTTTTGCTCATAACATACACTTACGCAGTTTGCCCGCTCTCTCTCCCTTCATTTCTCACTTGTTCTCACACTACACTGTTTTACACTCACACATAAGGTCCCGCGTCGCATGGCTACACGTTCTATCCTTCGGCGACAATCCGCACTGTAGCACACTAGTCCGATAATCACGGCAGTTCACATACTCCACTACACTGGCAGTCGCTCACGACTGAACCACATCAACTTCTAACTCAGTCTAACTCTCACCAACTCCAGGCAGGTCATTCCTCTCTTATATATCTGCGCTGGCCCTTCTAGAATAGTTTGGATGCTCGATGGATCCTCCAGGAATCTCGCGAGATGGAACACTCCAGATTAATTGTGGAGTCATTTCCATACTCCTCTGTTACGGGACCGCGGGCAGAAGCGAGCGGGGCATGGCGTAGCACTTAAGTGCTGTTCGTGATTGGCGCAGTTGAAGCGTAAGGGGTGGGCCTATACGGTGCTGGGCTGCGCCCACTGCCAGTTGGCATGGCGGACACTATAACCATTACACTGCCCCCTCCTCAAGGCTGCTCGTCCTGAGCTGCTCCACAATACAGTGCCAAACGATCCAGGTGAACAACCATCATCTTCCCTTGGGGAGGCCGTCGGATCCGGTAGACGACGTCGCTGATCCTGGTGACGATTGTATATGGGCCTTCCCATTGTGGCTGCAGCTTCGGTGACTTCCCTTTCGTCCCCACTGGACGGTATAGCCACACTCTGTCATCTTCCTGGAAACCCGCAGAGTTCGCGAGCAAGTCGTAGCGGGCTTTCATCTGGTCGCTGGCTACCCTTAGATGACGTCGGGCATAATTGTGGATGTCGTTGAGCCGATCCACCAACTCCCATGTATAGTCTGTCGCTTCATGCTGCTGGTCTGGTGCAGACCCGAACATTAGATCGCATGGCAGACCATGTTGGCAGGTGTCATGTCCGTCGTCTCATGGGTGGATGCTCGATAGGCCATCAAGAGAAGGGGACCCTCTCATCCCAGTCCTTCTGGTGCGCAGAAACCACCTTCCTGAGGTGCTCCTCGACGGTTTTCACAAAACGCTCCACCATACCATCTGACTGAGGGTGGAGAGGCGTCCTACTTGTCTTCCGCAGTCCCAAGCCTTGCAGAACCTCTTGCATCAACCTGGACTCAAAGTTTCTGCCTTGGTTGCTATGAAGTTCTCTCGGGACTCCGAATCAACAGAAGAAGTTCTTGACCAAGACGTCGGCCACTGTCGATGCCTCTTGGTTCGGGATAGCGTAGACCTCCGGCCACTTAGTGAAGTAGTCCATAGCCAGGAGTAGGTAAAGGTTCCCGGCGTCAGATTTGGGGAATGGTCCAACGACATCAATGGCCATCCTCTCGAATGGTGCTCCAACATTGTACTGCATCATTTGGCCCCTACTCCTGGTACGTGGGCCCCGGCTCACCGTGCAGGTGTCACACAGCTGGCACATCCTCTCAACATCGTTCCTCAAGTGCACCCAGTAGTAACACTGTCAGGCATGATCTAATGTCTTATTCAATCCCAAGTGGCCGGCAGTAGCGCCCACATGCAACTCAGTCAGCACCTCTTTTCTCATGCTCCTGGGGATTATCAGCTGTGCAGTGTGCTTCTTTCCTTGGTTGATTCCCACGTGCGGGTAAGTACCCCGTGACTAACCATGAGAGACGACCACTGGGCCCAGTACGCCTTATAGGTTGGACTGCGTTCGGTGATGTCTTTCCATTCCGGCCTCTGCCCCGACTCTACTTCTCATAAGATCAGCCCGATGTCGTCGTCCTTCAGCTGCTCCCTCCTGATGGCATCTCGATCCCATCTTTCAGCAGCGGTGGCCTTCATGGCCCGGACGTCACCAATGCCTGCCTGTCTCTCCAATTTCTGGCAGTGTGTACAGTTCACAGGGCACAGTCTTCTCGATAGAGCGTCGGCGTTGCAGTGCTTCTTTCCTTGTCAGTGCTCGGTGGTGAAGTCGTACTTCCGAATGCATTGCACCCAGCGAGCTGTCTGTCCTTCCAGGTTTCTGAAGCTTAGGAGCCAGGTCGATGCGGAGTGGTCGGTGCGCAGGCGGAAAGGCTGCCCATACAGATACTTGTGGAAGTGCTCCAAGGTCTTCACGATGGCCAGCAATTCCCGATGCGTCACGCAGTAATTTCTCTCAGCTATTGACAACGTCTTGCTGAAATAGGCAATCACCTTCTCCTGGCCGTCTTGCGCTTGTGACAGTACCCCACCAATTCCCACGTCGCTGGCGTCGGTATCGACGATGAACTTCTCCCCAGGCTTGGGGTATCCGAGGATGGGTGCCGTACGCAGAGACTTCTTCAGCTTCTGGAAGGCAGCCTCCGCCTCGCTTGACCATTGGAAAGACCTCCTCTCCTCGGTGAGCCATGTAAGAAGCTTTGAGATGTCCGCGTAGCCAGCTATAAATCTGTGGTAATACGTGCAAAGGCCGAGAAAACTCTTTAGTTCTCGCTTGTCCTTCGGCACCGGCCAGTCCCTGACAGCTTCTAACTTCTCCGGATCCGTGGCTCCACACTCCGACGACAAGATGAGGCCCAGGTAGCGGACCTCCTCCTGGAACAGGTGGCATTTTCCGGGATTTAACTTTAGGTGAGCCCCACGTAGCCTCTCGAACACTTTCCGCAGGTTCTCCATGTGCTCTTTGAACGTGCGTCCCACAATAATTATGTTGTCCAGGTACACGAGGCAAGCGTCGTGAGTTAGCCCCTCAGCACTGCCCCCATTAGTCGCTCGAAAGTCGCCGGCACATTGCAGAGGCCGAAGGGCATCACAGTGAACTGGTAGAGCCCTTGGCCGGTTGAAAACGCCGTCTTCTCCTTGTCTTCCGGATGGAGCGCTATTTGCCAGTATCCAAACTTCAGGTCCAGAGTCGAAAACCACTGGGCTCCAGATAACGTGTCCTGGGTGTCATCTATCCGAGGTAACGGGAAACAGTCCTTCTTCGTGACGTCGTTCAACTTCCGGTAATCGACGCAGAAACGGAGTTCACCATTCTTTTTCTTCACCAGGACGACTGGCGATGACCACGGGCTGTCCGACTCCTCGATGACTCTCCACTGCTTCATGTCATCTAGCATCTGGTCGATTTCTACCTTCTTCGCCAGGGGTAATCTACGAGGTGACTGTTGGATTGGAGCGGTGTCGCCGGTGTTAATGCGATGGTACGCTCTGTCCGTCTTTCCGTTGTCACCTCCGGTAGCAGTGAAAATCTCCTGAAACTCATGGATTAGTTCGTTAAACTCCCTGAGCTGTCTCGCCTCTAAATGTTTCCGGGCGTCGGATATAATCTTCCAGAGCTTATCCAATCCTTCGCCTGCTTCCAGGGTTTGTGCGTCTTCGTCGTACACTAGCATGACGCACGTGACTGGTTCACAAGTCCCAGGCTCGTTTCCGCTGGGTACCCTCTGCTCCCGCGACGTCGAATTCAATATTCGTACTGGCACGCAGCTTCGTGCCGGAACGAGCGCCCTGGCCAGGTAGAGTCCTTGATCGGTGGTCGGCGAACCGGGTTCCACGAGCACGCTGTCCCCTTGTATAGGTTCCTCTAACCGTGCCGTAACCATAACCTCGCTGTTGGCTGGTATCCCTTCGTTGCTGGCCAACGTTAACCACACTACTCAAGGTTGCGTCCCTGGGCGTCGCAGCATTACCTCTTGTTTGCCGAGCCACAATACACGTCGTCCCACGTCGACAGTCACCTCGTATTTCCGTAGCGCGTCTGGGCCCAGGATGACCTCATCCGTGATGGCGGCGACGAAGGCCCAGACTCGTAGGCGTCGTCGTCCCAGCGTCAGTTGAAGTAGCGCCTCCTTCAATACAGGGATGGTGTCTCCTGAGGCCGTTCGCAGCAGATAAGGGCGGTGGGGTTCCCTCTCTGGCTGTCCCTCAGCGATGTTCGGCCTGGCGATGGTCAATGCCGCCCACCTGTCCATTGTGACTCGGTACGGCCTGTCTCCGAGCCACCCGTCGGCGATCAAGCTGTCGTCGCTCCGCTCGGTGACCACATTTAGCGTGAAATGAGGGGACGGTAGTGACGGTGCCGACGAGCCCCTCTCCTTGTCGGCCCATACTCGTTTCCCTGAGCAGGGGCCGCCTCCATATGGCAGCTCCTCCGCAGGTGGCCACGCTCCCCGCAATTCCAACAGGTGATCTCGTTGGTACGTCGGCGTGCGGCATTCTCCCGTAACGGCACGGGTTTCCGGCGCGTCCTCGCTTCTCACGGCTCGCATTCTTGGTGACGGTGCCGCCATTTCCTTCACTGCCTCCACCCTCAGGGCTAATGTCAGGGCCTCTCTGAGGTCATGCTCCCCGCTGAGCATCAGCTTTTGACGGATCTCAGCACCGCAGAGCCCATCAATGAATGTATAGGCTGCCTCCCGCTGAATGTGGTCCAGAGGCAGCCCACCCAGAGCCCTGTGGGCTAGCTGCTCCACATCTTGCGTGAATTCTTGCAGCGTCTCATTAGCGCGCTGGGTCCTCTTCCTCAGCTAGACTCGGTAGGCGGCTGCCGGCTGGAGGTCACCGTACCGGCTGTCGAGCGCTCTAACGATCTCATCGTAGGTGGCACCCGGCTGAAGGCTGTGTAGTACTTCCGCTGCTGGTCCTTGCAGTGCGGCGATTAGGTACACGGCCCTTTCCTCCGATGTCCAACCATTGTGCCCGCACACGGTCTCGACTAAACCATACGGTCTCGAATTGGGCCTGGAAGGTCCGCCAAGATGTTGTCCCATTTAATGTCAAAAACTTCATTTTTAATCTGTATTGAATCCAGATTTACATTTAGGAGTGAGGGTAATTGTTTCCACCTATTCAATACTACAACAGTGTAACGTCATTAATACATCACGTATTTATTAGATTTCAACATTTGGGCCTGCAAACACAAATGCCGAAACCGGTCCCAATGTTGAAATCTAATAAATAAGTGATGTATTAATGATATCACACTGTTGTAGTATTGAATAGGTGGAAACAATTACCCTCAATCCTAAATGTAAAGATGTTGTCCCGTCGAAGCACGGGGGTTTTACTTTCCCCCGCACACGGTCTCGACTGAACCACACGGTCTCGAATTGGGCCTGGAAGGTCCGCCAAGATGTTGTCCCATTTAATGTCAAAAACTTCATTTTTAATCCGTATTGAATCCAGATTTACATTTAGGAGTGAGGTAATTGTTTCCACCTATTCAATACTACAACAGTGTAACGTCATTAATACATCACGTATTTATTAGATTTCAACATTGGGCCTGCAAACACAAATGCCGAAACCGGTCCCAATGTTGAAATCTAATAAATAAGTGATGTATTAATGATATCACACTGTTGTAGTATTGAATAGGTGGAAACAATTACCCTCAATCCTAAATGTAAAGATGTTGTCCCGCCCCGAAGCACTGGGGTTTTACTTTCCCAGCGCTGGAGATGCTGTTGCTGCAGGTGTGTAACCATACGTATGTACGATCCCCGAGTTTTTAGGTTAGAATATTTTCGTATATAGTTCGTAATGTTAAAATCATGTAATTTTGTTTATTTAGAATGTAAAAACGTAGTATTATAAGAAGAATGTGTAATTAGGGAATATGGCACATGTGCATTATTATATTTTGTATAAATTTCCGTTTGGGTAAGAGTCTGTAAATATGGCCTAGCCGTAAGGATTGTGCAACCGGGAAAACAGCGACTATATCGGGAAGGACGGTTGAGGTCAGTTGTGTGTGTGTTGCAACTAAGTGGCTTGGAAACACGGGGTACGGTAGGTTGTATCGGTTGAAGAATTGGAGTGGATCAATGTGGACATACATGAGTGGACGTTCTATGTCACATCAAATACTCGATAGCCAATGCGAGGGCTTTGTTTTGAGCGAGGTTTGGGTTGACTGAGTGAGGCGGGAAGAAGTGCCTGTGTTCAATCAATACTGATCTGCATTTAGGGCAGTCGCCCAGGTGGCAGATTCCCTATCTGTTGCTTTCCTAGCCTTTTCCGAAATGATTTCAAAGAAATTGGAAATTTATTGAACATCTCCCTTGGTAAGTTATTCCAATCCCTAACTCCCCTTCCTATAAATGAATATTTGCCCCAGTTTGTCCTCTTCAATTCCAACTTTAACTTCATATTGTGATCTTTCCTACTTTTATAAACGCATTTCAAACTTATTCGTCTACTAATGTCTACCACGCCATCTCTCCGCTGACAGCTCGGAACATACCACTTAGTCGAGTAGCTCTTCTTCTTTCTCTCAGTTCTTCCCAACCCAAACATTGCAACATTTTTGTAACGCTACTCTTTTGTCGGAAATCACTCAGAACAAATCGAGCTGCTTTTCTTTGGATTTTTTCCAGTTCTTGAATCAGGTAATCCTGGTGAGGGTCCCATACACTGGAACCATACTCTAGTTGGGGTCTTGCCAGAGACTTATATGCTCTCTCCTTTACATCCTTACTACAACCCCTAAACACCCTCATAACCATGTGCAGAGATCGGTACCCTTTATTTACAATCCCATTTATGTGATTACCCCAATGAAGGTCTTTCCTTATATTAACACCTAGATACTTACAGTGATCCCCAAAAGGAACTTTCACCCCATCAACGCAGTAATTAAAACTTTTCCTATTTGTGAAACTCACAACCTGACTTTTAACCCCGTTTATCAACATACCATTACCTGCTGTCCATCTCACAACATTTTCGAGATCACGTTGCAGTTGCTCACAATCTTGTAACTTATTTATCACTCTATATAGAATAACATCATCCGAAAAAGCCTTACCTCCGATTCCACTCCTTTACTCATATCATTTATATATATAAGAAAACATAAAGGTCCGATAACACTGCCCTGAGGAACTCCCCTCTCAACTATTACAGGGTCAGACAAAACTTCACCTACTCTAACTCTCCGAGATCTATTTTCTAGAAATATAGCAACCCATTCAGTCACTCTTTTGTCTAGTCCAATTGCACTCATTTTTGCCAGTAGTCTCCCATGATCCACCCTATCAAATGCTTTAGACAGGTCAATCGCGATACAGTCCATTTGACCTCCAGAATCCAAGATATCTGCTATATCTTGCTGGAATCCTACAAGTTGAGCTTCAGTGGAATAATCTTTCCTAAAACCGAATTGCCTTCTATCGAACCAGTTATTAATTTTGCAAACATGTCTAATATAATCAGAAAGAATGCCTTCCCAAAGCTTACATACAATGCATGTCAAACTTACTGGCCTGTAATTTTCAGCTTTATGTCTATCACCCTTTCCTTTATACACAGGGGCTACTATAGCAACTCTCCATTCATCTGGTATAGCTCCTCCGACCAAACAATAATCAAATAAGTACTTCAGATATGGTACTATATCCCAACCCATTGTCTTTAGTATATCCCCAGAAATCTGATCAATTCCAGCTGCTTTTCTAGTTTTCAACTTTTCTATCTTATTGTAAATGTCATTGTTATCATATGTAAATTTTATTACTTCTTTGGCCTTAGTCTCTTCCTCTATCTCGACATTATCCTTGAAACCAACAATCTTTACATACTGCTGACTGAATACTTCTGCCTTTTGAAGATCTTCACATACACACTCCCCTTGTTCATTAATTATTCCTGGAATGTCCTTCTTGGAACCTGTTTCTGCCTTAAAATACCTATACATACACTTCCATTTTTCACTAAAATTTGTATGACTGCCAATTATGCTTGCCTTCATGTTATCCTTAGCTGCCTTCTTTGCTGGATTCAATTTTCTAGTAAGTTCCTTCAATTTCTCCTTACTTCCACAGCCATTTCTAACTCTATTTCTTTCCAGTCTGCACCTCCTTCTTAGTCTCTTTATTTCTCTATTATAATAGGGTGGGTCTTTACCATTCCTTACCACCCTTAAAGGTACAAACCTGTTTTCGCATTCCTCGACAATTTCTTTAAACCCATCCCAGAGTCTGTTTACATTTTTATTTACCGTTTTCCACCGATCATAGTGACTTTTTAGAAACTGCCTCATGCCTGCTTTATCAGCCATATGGTACTGCCTAACAGTCCTACTTTTAAGACCTTCTTTTCTATCACATTTATTTTTAACTACCACAAAAACGGCTTCATGATCACTAATACCATCTATTACTTCAGTTTCCCTATAGAGCTCATCTGGTTTTATCAGCACCACATCCAGGATATTTTTCCCTCTGGTTGGTTCCATCACTTTCTGAATCAGCTGTCCTTCCCATATTAACTTATTTGCCATTTGTTGGTCATGCTTCCTGTCGTTCGCATTTCCTTCCCAACTGACATCTGGCAAATTCAGATCTCCCGCTACAATCACATTTTTTTCCATGTCGTTTCCCATATAGCTGACTATCCTATCAAATAATTCCGAATCCGCGTCAGTGCTACCCTTTCCTGATCTGTACACTCCAAATATATCAAGTTGCCTATTATCTTTAGAAATGAGCCTTACACCTAGAATTTCATGTGTCTAATCTTTAACTTTTTCGTAGCTTACAAATTCTTCTTTCACCAGAATGAACACTCCCCCTCCCACCATTCGTATCCTATCTCTACGATACACACTCCAGTGCCGTGAGAAAATTTCTGCATCCATTATATCATTTCTCAGCCATGATTCAACTCCTATTACAATATCTGGTAAATATATATCTATTAAATTACTTAATTCTATTCCTTTCTTTACAATACTTCTACAGATCAACACTAACAATTTTATGTCATCCCTACTTGATTTCCAGTTCCCTGTTCCCTTATCACCGCTCCCTAGGCCATCCCGTTTCCCTGAATGTACCTCCCTATTACCCTTCCAAACAAATTTCCTAACTTATATGTACCACTGCGGTTTAAATGAAGGCCATCTGAGCGCAGATCCCTATCTCCTACCCACCCATTAGGATCTAGAAATTTCACTCCCAGTTTCCCACATACCCACTCCATAGTCTCATTTAAATCCCCAATCACCCTCCAGTCAGTATCCCTCCTACACAGTATTCCACTAATAACAATCTCCGCTTTCTTGAACTTCACCCGTGCTGCATTTACCAGATCCCACACATCTCCAACTATGTTGGTACTTATATCAGCTTGCCTTACATTGTTGGTACCAACGTGAAACACTACCACCTTCTCCTTCCCCTCCTCCGTCTCTTCTACTTTCCTCAACATCTGCCTCAACCTAATTCCTGGATAACATTCTACCCTGGTTCCTTTTCCTCCACACACTTTCCCCACGTGTCTAATGATGGAATCCCCCATGACCAGAGCCTCAACCCTCCCCACCTCATCTGATCCCCTTCCCTCCTGGTCAGCCCTATCTTCTCTCACTGCTGCAGAAGCTACTTCCTCCTCCCTTTTCTCCTTCCCATGACCCTGTTCCACCTGTCTTGTCCTATCCTCTACTCTACATTTCCCTTTCCTACCTTTTCCCTTCCTCCTCCTTCCACGCATCTCAGCAACAGTTCCCTGTCCCTCATCTTCCCTCTGTTGTTCTACCTGGAGTGACTCGTACCGATTTCGCACAGACACCTGTCCTGAATTCTGATCCTGAATAGAGCCCTTAGCCTGCAATCCCCTTCCCCTTAGAACATTAGACCACCTGTCTTCTACAACTCCTCCCTTTCCTTCCCCTCCCTCTTGTACACCTACTGTAACCTGTACATTGTTTGAGGGAATCCTATCTTCCTTCCTGTCTTCTGTGAGAATCCTAATTATCTCCCTCAAACTTTCCAACTCCTCCCTCATACCCCTCAATGCCTCACCACACCCACAATAAGTACACTCGCGCTCCTTAGCCATTCTTTACGGGGGGGAAAATTAAATTAAAAAAATAAAATAACTTATTTGCAAAAAATAAATGAACGAAGGGATATATTGTCTGGTATAGTACTGTACACAACAATAAGGTAATTAATATACGACTACACTACAATACTACTTAGTCGTGCTCTATTTTTTAAATTCTACACCCCCTAACAGGATAAAAACTTCTGTTAATTACTGAATATCGAAAGTAATACACAAGAACTACACAATTCCAAACTGCAATTAAGCCTATCCTAATTACAACAACAGTATTTTAGTAAGAGTTTCTACGGATACCTCTACTACACCAGTACTACACAAATATTTTACAATAATAAAATAAGCACACTCAATTCTAATAGGATATTACTCGTATACTACTGTACAGTACACTACAGTAATTTTTAAACTACTTTCAGACGTATCCTAATTACGATACCGGTACCGTACCGTAGGTCACTACTAAGCACAACAGAAATGAAATTTGCAAGAACTACTGTACTGAAAGATTACCAACGAAGCTAAATGCTTAGACAAATTATTATTAGTATTACGGTCTAATAGATATACACGAAAGTTAACACACGAATATAGCAGGCAAGATACGGCACTATCTAAATTTACTGTATCTATACTACAATGTATCTACACTACACTACACTGCGTTTGGTTAAATGCTTAACTATCAAAAGGTTTGCCGTACACGAAGAAAAACACGAATATAACTGGCAAGATACTATCTAATATATTATACCTTATCTTCACTACAATTCTACTGAAATGTGGTTATGTGATTATTACAGCTGGTGGATTACTATTATTTTCCGTACTCCACGGGACGGAGAAAAAAAAGTGTCCTTAAATAGGCCTGCTGAAAAATACGAGGTTGTCTACAATAATTTCTCAAATATTTCTATCAAAACTACTACTACTACTACTACTACTACTCCAGGGACTTGAACTGCAATTACTGGGATATATGAACTTTATTATTATTAGCTAACCGCTAAAGATCGAGGGAGCGAAATATAAATTACGGATACTAACTACCTACTCAGAAGTACAAATGAATGGAATACAAGGTCAGCTGATTTTTATTTATATTTACTTGACTACACTACACCCTTTGTTCACGACTGTAGCCAACAATGCAATATTTGAATATGAGGAGCGACAATAATCAATAACAATACAACGACTGTTAACTATTACCGTGTAATCTCTTTAACTTCTTTTTAAATGGAAGTTTACAGGCGTATCGTGTTTTTTTAATGTAGTAAATTATATCCTTCGCGATAGTTTGAACGGATATCTATACGAAATACCGGAGAAGTTGCTGCAGAAGTTACGGTAATATTCCTTATGATAATCTGCCTTTGTAAGTACAACCAACGAATCTACAGATATTTACAAATATTTTTAAAGTTAATAGTATTACCTAAAGTATCTCCTAAACCTAAATTCGAAACAAGATACACCTAGCTAGCCTACTTAACCTAGAAAACGTAAGCGTTGCTACCAGTAAACTTTTCAGGACGCTATAACCGCGTGTAGCAAGCCTATATAAGTGTGTACGCGTGTGCGGCGAGGAAACCGGCAGATACTCCTTGTATCACCTCCCACTCCTCCCTGCTATCTCTTTCTTCTTCTTAGAAATAATAGCATGTCGGAGGCCATGTAGATTGAGTCGATGGTCACGCGGGGGGAGCGGGCTTCGGGCCCCCCCCCCCCGAAAAAAAAGCGGCGAGTCATTCTCTTTCTCATTCTGATTCTGACTCTGATGCTGATGCTGATTCTGTGTGTTTCTCATTTGTACCGGTCTGCGGGAGCTACGTATTTGCGCAGTTTGCTATGCGATCTGCGATTGTTCGTGAGTATCTGTTACGGAGTGAACATAGTATAATCACAACGACTTACCGGCTGTGCAGTGGACTTTCTGTAAAAGAAAGTGTTTGTTTGTAACTTGTCAGCCGAGTATGCAGCTTCAGTTGATGGAGAATTTTGCTGTTTGCTTGCCTCCGGACATATAACGCTTTATGTCCAGCCGACAATTGTTGGACAGGATTCAAGACGTCGACGAAGAAGTGTAAATAAGGTTAGGAATGCTCTTCGTAAAGAAGGTTGCATCCATATGTAGAGAAATAGTCGTCGTACTTTTCTCTATCAGATTAGGATTCACGGTAACAGTGGAGTGCAGTGGGGCTCTTACCTGGAGGTATGTTAAAAGTATAATGATGTTTTATTTTTTATTGGTGATTTTAGTGGTTTGTAATTTGCCTTTGTAGACGGCAAACACGAGTTGGTCTCGTTTAATGATATTTTATTTTTTAATGGTGATTTTAGTGGTTTGTAATTTGCGTTTGTAGACGGCAAACACGAGTTGGTCTCGTTAAATGATATTTTATTTTTTATTGGTGATTTTAGTGGTTTGTAATTTGCGTTTGTAGACGGCCCACACGAGTTGGTCTCGTTAAATGATATTTTATTTTATTGGTGGTTTTAATGGTTTGTAATTTGCTTTTGTAGACGGCAAACACGAGTTGGTCTCGTTAAATGATATTTTATTTTTTATTGGTGATTTTAGTGGTTTGTAATTTGCGTTTGTAGACGGTAAACACGAGTTGGTCTCGTTAAATGATATTTTATTTTTTATTGGTGATTTTAGTGGTTTGTAATTTGCGTTTGTAGACGGCCCATACGAGTTGGTCTCGTTAAATGATATTTTATTTTTTATTGGTGATTTTAGTGGTTTGTAATTTGCGTTTGTAGACGGCCCATACGAGCTGGTCTCGTTAAATGATATTTTATTTTATTGGTGATTTTAGTGGTTTGTAATTTGCCTTTGTAAACAACAAACGAGTAAATCTCGTGAAGATATGATTTTGTTGGGTAGTATTGTGTATATTTGCTCTATGTAAACGGCAAGCACTAAGTGGGTTGCATAAGTGTTGATTTTTGTTGTGTTTGTCACATATTAGTTCTTATTCTGGGAGTAAAGTCATAGAATCAAACATAAAGTGAGTTTTTTGTCAGTGGAGTAAGGCTGAACCTGGTATGTTACCCAAATTTAATTTCAGGGGTTATATAGCAACAGGTAAGGTTATAAAGTAAGTCTGGAGCCTCGTCAGCCTGATGACCGTCGCCTTGGGAGAGGGAGTGGCTCGTTGCTCTACATAATTAAATATTCCTGCAATTGTTTTGCAGGTGGCGCCCATTATCCTTGTTATTTACACTTGTTTGAGTCAACGTTTATCTGTTCAGTATTTCAACAGCTTGCAGTAGTTGCAGGTGGCCCTAGCACGAGTCTCTATGGCTGTCACTCTCATACACAGGGCACTTACTTCTTTCAGGTCTCGAACCCCTGACTCCACAACCTGCGATATTTCTTTGATCTATTTTCAGCCAGTTCCTGTATGTCCTGCATAATGTCACTCCCAGTGGCGGCGCGTGACTTTCATCACTGGGGGTTCAAAAGAAGAAAAAATTGCCTCCCCCCCCCAACCTCTCCTCTCCCCATCTCCGCCAGCTTCTCTTCCGTCGTAGGCCGTAACCTCCTAAACTAAGATGACATAAGTTCTAGAAATGTGATCAAATACGAGAGGAGCAGAAAATACGGTAGGCCTACATGCCGAGTTTTACCACATGCAAAATAAGAAATGACTGCTTCATTGAAGTCCGCAGAGTCTCGAACAAAGTTCCTTTCAATTGACAACATAGCAAGAGGAATAAGTCTATCCTCGGTCATTGTGCTGCGCTAGAAAGTCTTTATTCTCTTCAGGGTAGAGAAACACCTTTCTGGTTCCGATGTCATGGGAATAGTATAATAACAACTATATTTAAAAGTTTTCATTGGTATTACCTTGCCGCTGTTCTTTGCCTCAATGATTTTTGAGTTAAGTTTCTCTCCAAAAGGTAATTATTCCAAAGAAGGCAAATTAATAGGTGTTTAGTAAGTAATGATATATTTGGGACAAGATATTAATTGGAATTTGACAGTTTAATGTGACTTTTGGTAGTAACGATGCTTCTCAACACTAGCGCTAGTTAGGTGCACTATTCTCTGTTGCCTAGTCAAATTCCCGTAAGGCCAACAGATGGCAGGCACATACCCCAACCCCAACAACACGGCTAGCTATAGTCTTGAGACAGTGGCCTATTGCGCATGCGTAAAGAACAGAGATCCGTTTCTGCGATATCCTGGTCTTGCCTTAGTGATGGCTTTCGTCCCCCCGCACCTCGCCACTCCCTTCGCATATGTACGGACGGAGGGATCGCCTTTGCAAGGGGGTTCATTCCAGACAAGTATCCAGCCACAGACCTTGCGCAGCTCACATGAATTGAAAGCCAGTACGAGTATATTACGGATAGAGGGACTTAGCAAGAGCTTCGAGATTGACAAGGGAGTTATGAAAATTACATAGTTGAGTACAATTTGATATAAACTGGAGGTTCATTGCTCCATTGCGCTATACCAGAAACCGCCACTGGTCACTCCTTAATTTTCTTTCGAGAGAGAGCATTTCCTGTTCTAATTTACCTTGTCCACTCTTAAGTTCACTTAATTCCAGTTTCAGTTCTCTCTTGATTTCACCCTGTTTGGATGAGAGTTCGGTGAACTTATTGAGGAGAGCCTGAAACTCTTCGCTATCCATTTTACGATTCACTAGAAATTCCTAGTTACGAAATTACTGCTACCAGTCGATCCCGATTCTGACACCAGTTGTAACGAGTTGGCGGGGTAGTAGGATCAATTAACACTAGACTGGCAGCTTCAATACTAAGATTAATTAGCTACGCACTAAACTACACAATACTACACGCAACTTTTGCTCATAATACACACTTACGCAGTTCGCGCGCTCTCTCTCCCTTCGTTTCTCACTTGTTCTCACACTACACAGTTTTACACTCACACACAAGGTCCCGCGTTGCATGGCTACACGTTCTCTCCTTCGCCGACAGTCCGCACTGTAGAACACTAGTCCGATAATCACGGCAGTTCACATACTCCACTACACTGGCAGTCACTCACGACTGAACCACACCAACTTCTAACTCAGTCTATCTCTCTCACTAACTCCAGGCAGGTCGTTCATCTCTTATATATCTGCGCTGGCCCTTCTAGAATAGTTTGGATGCTCGATGGATCCAGCAATCTCGCAAGATGGAACACTCCAGATTAATCGTGGAGTCATTCTCATACTCCTCTGTTACGGGACCGCAGGCAGAAGCGAGCGGGGCAAGGCCTAACACTTCAGTGCTGTTCGTGATTGGCGCAGTTGAAGCGTAAGGGGTGGGCCTATACGGTGCCGGGCTGGGCCCACTGCCAGTTGGCATGGCGGACGCTATAACCATTACAATACATATTATTATTTTACTTAATTTTAAAACTATAGTTTTTCAATAAATGTACCCTACTTTATATTAAACTCTATAGCCTAATCAAATTGTGTGTTTTTAAAAGCCAGACTCTGATATTTTGGATGACTTCCAGTAATCGGACAACTTAATGGTCTAAGACATGTCTGATTAGTAAGCACCTATTGTATATGCTTTTATTGATTTACATAAATAATGTTGCATAATTACTATGTCTTAAGTAGGACATGCTTCGCCTAATTTTTAGGCATCTTCAACTGCTTTCCTAATATCTAAAATCAAAACTGTTTACTAGGATCCTAGGCTTTATTTACAATAGCAATGCTTACAATAATTAGACTAGCATGAGTTGTTCTGTCTAAAGACTTGTGCTTACACATACGGTACATCTTGTAAAAAGATTTTTAACATGATTGTCAACAATAGACTTGATAATTACAGAGCGAACGATAATGGAAGAACATCTGGAAAGGAACAAGGAAATCATCTTCGTATTTTTGGATTTGGAAAAAGCTTATGATACAGTTAAGAGAAAACATGTGTGGGAATGTCTATTGAAACAGAATATAACAAAATTATTAATTAACAAGAAAAAAATGTTGTATCATGAGAGTAAAAGCAGTGTACAAGTGGGGAGTGGTGACTCTGAAACATTTTATATAAAAAAAGGTCTCTAGCAAGGAAGTGCACTGTCACCATTATTGTTTATTATATTGATGGATGAAATCATAAAATGTGTAAAACAGAGTATAAGCAGTGATGAAGTGAATGCTTTGGTACTTGCAGATGATGTGGTGATTTGGGGGAAGGGAGAAAAGGAAGTACAAAGGAGACTGGACGTTTGGAATGAAAATCTGAAGGAGTTTTGAATGGTAATTAGTAAAAAGGAAACTGTAGTCATGTACTGTGGAAAAGAGAAGCTAAGTGAACAAAGACGCAGAACGGTTAGAGAATGTAGAACAGTTTACATATCTGGTTAACATTATTAATGGAAGTAATGAAATCAATCCTGAAATTAATAACAGACTAAGTAAAGGTACAACATTTTATCAAGTCAAAGAGCTTTTATGGTATGACAAAGTACCCACAAGAACAAAATTAACATTATATAAACAGTATTTCATACCAATTGTAATATACGGACTAGAAACGCTGGTAACTAATAAGAGACAAGATAGTAAGATCCAAACAGTAGAAATGAAATTTTTAAAGAACATTGGATAAAAAGATAAGGAGAGATAGAATTCAAAATATTAAAATCAGAGAAGAGCTAAATATAGAATCGTTAGTACAGAACATACCGAAAGCAAGACTGAGATGGTTCGGACATGTACACTGACTGACAGACAGAGCAAATGCAACACCAAGAAGGAGTGGTTGGAAAGGGATGAACGTTGGGGAAAAAACAGAGACGGCACGGACGAATAATTGATGTTTATTTCAAACCGATGTGCAGGTTACACAATGCGTACGGCATCGACTCAGTAGGATGTAGGACCACCGCGAGCGGCGATGCACGCAGAAACACGTCGAGGTACAGAGTCAATAAGAGTGCGGATGGTGTCCTGAGGGATGGTTCTCCATTCTCTGTCAACCATTTGCCACAGTTGGTCGTCCGTACGAGGCTGGGGCAGAGTTTGCAAACGGCGTCCAATGAGATCCCACACGTGTTCGATTGGTGAGAGATCCGGAGAGTACGCTGGCCACGGAAGCATCTGTACACCTCGTAGAGCCTGTTGGGAGATGCGAGCAGTGTGTGGGCGGGCATTATCCTGCTGAAACAGAGCATTGGGCAGCTCCTGACGGTACGGGAGTGCCACCGGCCGCAGCACATGCTGCACGTAGCGGTGGGCATTTAACGTGCCTTGAATACGCACTAGAGGTGACGTGGAATCATACGCAATAGCGCCCCAATCCATGATGCCGCGTTGTCTAGCGGTAGGGCGCTCCACAGTTACTGCCGGATTTGACCTTTCTCCAAGCCGACGCCACACTCGTCTGCGGTGACTATCACTGACAAGAACAGAAGCGTGACTCATCGGAGAACACGACGTTCCCCATTCTCTCATCCAAGTCGCTCTAGCCCGGCACCATGCCAGGCGTGCACGTCTATGCTGTGGAGTCAATGGTAGTCTTCTGAGCGGACGCCGGGAGTGCAGGCCTCCTTCAACCAATCGACGGGAAATTGTTCTCGTCGATATTAGAACAGCCAGGGTGTCTTGCACATGCTGAAGAATGGCGGTTGACGTGGCGTGCGGGGCTGCCACCGCTTGGCGGCGGATGCGCCGATCCTCGCGTGCTGACGTCACTCGGGCTGCGCCTGGACCCCTCGCACGTGCCACATGTCCCTGCGCCAACCATCTTCGCCACAGGCGCTGCACCGTGGACACATCCCTATGGGTATCGGCTGCGATTTGACGAAGCGACCAACCTGCCCTTCTCAGCCTGATCACCATACCCCTCGTAAAGTCGTCTGTCTGCTGGAAATGCCTCCGTTGACGGCGGCCTGGCATTCTTAGCTATACACGTGTCCTGTGGCACACGACAACACGTTCTACAATGACTGTCGGCTGAGAAATCACGGTACGAAGTGGGCCATTCGCCAGCGCCGTGTCCCATTTATCGTTCGCTACGTGCGCAGCATAGCGGCGCATTTCACATCATGAGCATACCTCAGTGACGTCAGTCTACCCTGCAATTGGCATAAAGTTCTGACCACTCCTTTTTGGTGTTGCATTTGCTCTGTCAGTCAGTGTAAAAAGAATGGGAAAGGTACGGGTAGCAAGAAGGGAATTGGAAAGAGACCAGTTGGAAGACCAAGAAGAAGGTGGATGGATCAGATTTGGAAGGACATTAGAGAAGCTGCATTGGATGTGACGGAAGTAATGAAGCAGGAAATGTGGAAGGACACAAAGGAGTGGAGGAGGCTTGTTAACCACACCCGGGCGACTGGTGTGGGACAATGATGATGATGTCACACTTTAAAAAGTTCAACCTATATGCTAGATTAATCCTATGTTTTTGTTTACTAAACGATATTACTTATCAGGACGTTGGGCTGGCATGAAAGGCTCAGTTTCTGATGTCCAACGTGTGAAAACTTATTAACTTGCTTGTCACTTTTTTATAATGTTCATTTTGGGGTAAAAATTCAACTGTAGTTTCATGAGATGCTGTAAATGTCGTCAGTTGTCTGACTTTTTTTCCTCCTTGCCTTGTGGTGATTAAAATTAAGTAAAATAGGGCTGCCTGCTGTTGTATAGGTCGGAAAAGGGGACTTCTCAAGTTTATTCTTTCAATTCTGTTTGGACCTTATTGCTCTTTAAAGGGTTGAGAGTGATGGATAGAGAGTCTGTAATGAGAAAAGGTGCCCTAGTTGTGAAATTTGAGACTTGTGAAGTAAAGTATGAAATGGGGAAACTAAATGGGATCTTACTCACACCCACGCTTCTCTTGAAGCTGGCTTACGCCTGTGATGCTTCCTATCCAACTGGCAGTGACTAATGCTGTGCACATCATGTTCTATCTGTGTATGTTGCATGGAGGGGTGGGCGGAAGGGGCATCAACTGTTGTCGGAGAAGGGTGTCTGCCTGTGGGCGGAACTTTTACATGTGGAGATTTGTTGATATTTTGGAACATTCCCTCTTTTACTTTCAATATTTTGAATAAGCGTGATATCTGATCATAAAGGGGATTTCTAGCCTCTGTGATATTTAAATTATGGTTTTGGTTTAAAAACTGGTCAATAAAAATGCAGATGTTTTCAAACTTGTTCATCAATCTGCCTTCTCTTTAATATGATTAAATCTTGTTCTATGGTTGTGTAAGCACTCCTGTTTCTTTCATATGAACGCTCACTGCCAAAAATTTGTGGTGTTTGTTTGCGTTAAATGGTTCTAAGTATCTTGTTAAAAAACTTCTTCCTGCTTGCCCAGTGTATGAAATGTGGCATTGGGCATGGGTGAGTTTAAGATCCTGGATCCTGAGTATTGGTCATTTTTGGAGTTGATGCTGATGTGATTTAGAAACATGCCTTGATTGGTATTTGGTGTTTAGAAAGAAATTTTGAAGTCGTGTTTTTTAACTGCTTGGATATTCGACATATACTGGGAATACTGTAAGTGAAAGTGGTGAATTTGGACTTTTCTTAATTTTCTGGAATTAATTCTTTGTTCTTAACCATCTCTTTTGTCTAGTCCAATTACACTCATATTTTCCAGTAGTCTTCCATGATCTACCATATGAAATGCCAAAAGTAGGTAAATGGCGATACAGCCCATTTGACCTCCCGAATCTAAGATATCTCCTACAAGTTGAGCTTCAGTGGAATAACCATTCCTAAACCCGAACTGTCTTCTATTGAACCAGTTATTAATTTTACAAACACCGGGCGAGTTGGCCGTGCGCATAGAGGCGCGCGGCTGTGAGCTTGCATCCGGGAGATAGTTGGTTCGAATCCCACTATCGGCAACCCTGAAGATGGTTTTCCGTGGTTTCCCATTTTCACACCAGGCAGATGCTGGGGCTGTACCTAAATTAAGGCCACGGCCGCTTCCTTCCAACTCCTAGTCCTTTCCTATCTCATCGTCGCCATTAGTTATTAGATGTATTACATTAAGGCTGAAGATGGCCAGCGAAGGCCGAAACTAGCCCCTACTATAGTAATGTAATTCAATAATATTGCATAATATAGTATTGAAAAATGTGGACCATACAACATTAATTTAATAATTATTATTCTGATCACTGTGCCGGGCGGTACACCTCCGCTCCGCTAATTCAAACATTGCGCCAGTTGAAACTCTTCTACTGGAGGAAGCCTGAACTTTAACTACAGTGTTAATTCTCAAGTTTCTCAGAAGATGTCCCTACTTGTAAATTTTGAAGTGTTCTGAACTGTGTCGTTTTCGATGTATTTTTGTTTTGCCTGTAGTAAGAAGTATGAACATTCTCTTCTAGATGGCACTACTGAAGGACTACAATTATGCACCCTAGTGCGAAGTGAAAGAACTGTGTTTTTGGAGAAATTTTGTGTTCATAAGTTTGTTCTTAAATGTCTTTCAGTCATTGTTTAGGTTGGCTGTATAACCCTTCACTTTCCGCCAGTTTTGAATTCGACCAATGAGTAATTTTTGTAATTAATTTTCCACCAATCCTGGTTTTCTTCTTCAGTTTTGACATGTAATCTTTTGGCCGTCCAATAAAATGCTTGTGGGCGGGTGTTCTTATTCTTGAAAGGCCTCGAATGTTCCGCGAGGGTATATAAACTGCTGATTTTCGGGTCTCTGCGCCACTTCAGTAACATCTATCAGTGTGTAAATTATGTAGCAGGGGGCGGGTAGCGCCTCTTTCTTCGGGCAGAGGTTCATCAATAAGGTAATGGCTAGCTCAGCAGTTTAACTCTCGGGGCGGGTTCGAAACCTTTTACTATGTAACCTTCCTCTAAAATGTAAAAGACTCTTGATCTAAATTCTGCCTCTGTAACTACATATGGGGATAGAGAGTGCTTAACCCTCTCGAGCTCCCATTCATATTGCTTTGAGGTGAACTTATTTTCACAACCGTTTCTTCCCTTCTAATGTAATGTAAATCGTTTCCTTATATAAGTCACCTCTTTAGTATGGGATTAGCCCTTGCATAAGCGGCCTAAGGCCAAATTAGGTTTTAATAAAGTATATTCGGAGTGCAAGTTTCGCCTCCACTCAAGTTTGTATTTTGGGGCCTTGTAAATTTCCTGTTTATTTACTAAATCGGCCTCAGTAGGTTGGGTATTTTTACCCCTGTGTTTATGTCCTTAGAGGACAACTTGAAGGTGGAGTTTGGTGTGGCCTTTGATAGGCTGGAACTTTGAGAGCGGGTTGCTCTTCCAAAGAAATTTGTTTCTGTGTGCCTCGAGGAGGCTTTTGCTATGTACTTGGGAACAAGTGCTCTTGAGCATGATTGGGGCCTTCTGCCCCTTGGTTGAATCTTATATACGGGTAACGTTGGGCTTACTGCTCAAGAATTGTGTGTCTGGCTCTCGGAGCCCAAATCCTGTAACTCTGTAATTGTACATTCTCGATTTGTTGTTAGGCTACTGAGTACCTGTTATATTTGTTATTTCTTGATCTTGAAAAGAAAATATAACCTTGTTAAATTTTAAATAAACTTTAATTTCGTAGATTGAGACCTATTCATCCCAGCACCTTCTTTCACCTCTAACTACCACGGATAACTCCGTAACAAGTGGTAGCAGAGCGTGGTTGAATGGGTCTCAAATTAGCCTCTTTTGACGGCTAAACATTGTTTTGTTTTCGAACTCTAACAATTTTCTCAGTTGCTGGAATTTTTTGATTTTTCCTTTTTTTTCAAAATTGCTTTGTCATCATGCCCGGCCCTCGCGATGTTCTCCATCTCAACTATTTGCGCAAGGAGGAGTTAATCCATGAATTAACAATTAGAAATGTGCAATCTGGAGGCACGGTTGCGGTGGACACAAATAAGCTTAGAGTGTCCCTTGATTTGCCCATTTCCATCCCCGCTTTGGGAGAGAAAGAAATTGACGACTCTCTTTCCACGATCACTGACGATACTACTGAGCTAGCATCTGTAGTTAGTTTTTTGAAGAAAATGATCCTTCTCGTAATCAAATTAAACGTGTACAAGCCAGGTTATTTCGTTTTTCTAATAGAGTTAACGATCTGTTGTCTCTGAAGTTGAATGACGTTCAGAGGAAGGAAGCTAGTGTGGTTCTTGAAAATCTTGCTGAATTGTCCTGTAAGGTTACCCAATTGTTAACCGGGGAAGTTCCTCCCAAAACTGATCAACCCGCTACGGTAAACGTAGTTCAAGAGGAAGAGTCTTCCGAAGGAGAAGGGAATATGAAAGCAGTTGGAGCTCAACAAATCTCTGCCCCATTGGACAACGAGTCTGAACGCCGTACCTCGTTGAATAACGCACATTC
Source organism: Anabrus simplex (assembly GCF_040414725.1). NCBI lineage: Eukaryota > Metazoa > Arthropoda > Insecta > Orthoptera > Tettigoniidae > Anabrus > Anabrus simplex. The sequence continues at coordinate 912,909,922 of NC_090266.1, forward strand.
TGAATTAGCTTCCTCGCCACTTAAACCTCTACCTACTATGTCACCAAGGTTCAGTAGTTTGCCTCATCCATTAGCCATGCTGCTTGGAGGTATTTCGAAGTTTTCTGTTAACACTACCAGTGAAGTTACTTCATTCTTAAGGTTTTTAGTTGAATTTCAGGATCATGCCCTTGTTTTTTCTCTTTCTCCGTGTCAAATTTTGCCAATCATTTATCCCTATGCAATTGGTGTTCTCTCAGACAAAATTGTTAGGGCAATAGCGGTACAGTCATCTATTGAAGACTTTCATGCACACCTTCTTGCAAATTGCATTCCTGCTCGTGCGAGGTCATCCCTGATTCAGAAGTACTATTATCGTGTACAGCGGTTGGATGAAAACTTGGCAGATTTCATCCAAGATATTAAGTTCTATACTAGGGTATGTGCTCTCCATTTTCCCGAAGACAAAATCGTTCATGCTATTGTGGAAGGTATTTCACCATCCTATAGGTCATATTTGTGTTTCGCGGCGTGCCCGCAAACTTTCTCTGAACTTGAAGCATTGGCTGTGTCAGCCGAAGGGGTTAGATATGCGGACACATTACGTGTTGCCAGGGAGCCCCCTCCGCCATCAAGTAACTTTCGGCCTACACCTCGCCGAACCATCACGGTCCGTAATTGTTATGCTTGTGGGTCCCCTGACCATCTTCGGAACAAGTGTCCATTAATTAAATCTAGTGGAACAAGGAATGGAACAGGGTCATCGCAAGGTTGCTTTAAATGCGGCGCGTTCTCCCATATTGCCAAGAACTGCCCTAATGCTAACAGCACCCCCTCCTGCTCAGCTTCGGGTGCAACCTCCACCAATAATAATAAGTGACTAGTGGCGTCGGCTGAGTCGGCGAACCCTTCTTCTCGAGGCTCAGCCCTAAGTAAACATATTGAAATTTCTGGGAAAACTCAGGCGTCAAATTTATCTTTTGAAGCTCCCAAAGAATGTCTTAGGATTGCGGCGGATACCCCCGCACCTGTGCCTTTTCTCAAAATTGAGTTAAATAATCAGCCTATAACTGCTCTTTTAGATTCAGGCAGTGTTTGTTCTATTATTTCGGCTGAATGGTATTCGAAACTGAAATCTGTTTGTAAGCTTCCTGACTATTATTCGTCTTCGGTTCAATATGTTTCGGCTAATTCATCTCCATTAGAAATTTTAGGCTCTTTAAAGGTCAAAATTCGTATTTCTAAATTTACTTGGAAAGTTAAATTGTTTGTGGCTAAGCATTTGTCTTGCCCCATTATATTGGGAGCCGACTTCATGTCCCATACTGGTCTTGTGCTCGATCTTCAGAGTAGGTCGTGCACTTTCAAATTTGCTTCTAATTGTAAAATCCCCTTATTGAAATGTAATTCTGCACCATGTTCATCTATTTCGCCTACCCAGGATGAGATGTTGTTAGATCTTAAACATCTACCTGAGGAGCAGGCTGACAGTATTCGTAAATTGTGTCAGTCGTTTCCAGAGGTGTTCTCTGATACTCTTGGTGTTACTGACCTGATCGAATACAAAATTGAGGTCACGGATTCGATTCCTGTCCGTTTTCCACCTTATAGGCTATCTCCACCTAAAATGAAGGCATTGAAAGAAATCATCGATCAAATGTTAAAGGATGGTATTATTAGGCCCTCTAAGTCGGCGTATTCTTCGCCTATTTTTGTAGTCCCGAAACCCCAAGGAGGATTCAGGCCTGTCATTGATTATACGGCTCTCAATCGGAAGGTGGTGTTACAATCTGTGCCCCTTCCTGACCTTCATTCTTGTTTTTCATGGTTTCGTAAAGCTAAATTCTTTACCATCTTGGACCTGAATCAGGCCTATAATCAAATTCCTCTGGCTGAAGAATCCAAACATCTTACAGCGTTTGCCAGGGATTGGAATTTGTATGAATACAACCGCGTACCTTTCGGGCTCCCCACCGGAGCAGCTGTATTCACTAGACTGCTAGATAGGGTCTTCTCCGACATCAAATTCGAGTACTTGTACCACTATCTTGATGATGTCGTCGTATTTTCGGAGACTTTTGAAGAACATCTAGATCATCTAAAGGAAGTTCTCAATCGTCTTCGTAAGGCTGGGTTAACTGTGAAATTGTCCAAGGTCGCCTTCGCTAAATCCTCTGTCATTCCTAGGGCATATTGTCTTGCCCGATGGTGTCGCAGTCGATCACTCTAGAACACAGGCCATCCGTGATTTCAAGCCTCCCAAGGACATCAAAGGTATTGCCAGGTTCATTGGTATGGTGAATTTCTTCAGGAAATTTATTCTTAACTTGGCTAATAGAGCGGCGCCCTTGAACCTCCTTCGTAGGAAAGGCATAAAATTCGAGTGGGGGCCTTCGCAACAAGCCGCCTTTGAAGACCTGAAATTAGCTCTCTGTAATGCCCCTGTCTTTGCTATGCCAGATTTCTCGAAGAAATTCATCGTCCAAACCGACGCGTCGTCGTCGGCGGTAGCTGCAGTCCTTCTTCAAGAGACTGAACTAGGGAGGCGACCCATCGCCTATGCATCTAGGACTCTATCGGCTCAAGAAGCCAAGTATTCCATCTATGAGCTCGAAGGTTCGGCAGTCTTATTTGCCTTAGAAAAGTTCCGTCTCTATCTGGAACATGTCAAATTTGACCTGGAGACTGATAATCAAGCTTTAAGCTAGGTCTGCCGCGTCGTACTGGTCGTATAGCCCGTTGGGCCATCCGAATTTCTGCCTTCCAATTTGACGTTAGGCATATCAGAGGTACTGAAAACATTGTCGCAGACGGACTCAGCCGTATGTTTTCCAATGACGTCGCGACCCATGAATCGGTCGATAGTTCATCACCTCCCGAGTCCATACTATCTGAGGTTAATGCCATCTTAACAGATGCTCCCATGCTCTTTAGGGATATTGAGAAATATCAACGTGAAGATCCAACGCTGGCTCCGATCATGGAAACCCTTTCTTCTGGGGAACATGTTGTCCCTTATGTATTGAGGAATGGTGTTTTATGTTGCCCGTCGAGGGCTGATCAAAAAATGAAAGTTGTAGTTCCAGCTGTACTTGTGCCAATGATCTTCAAGTACTATCATGAGGCCCCATCAGGGGGGCATTTAGGCATCTTCAAAACCCAGGAAAAGATACGTGAAATGTTTATCTGGAAGGGTATGGACGGTGAAATTCGTGAACTAGTTAAAGCTTGTAAATCTTGTTTGCTTAGTAAACCAACCATGTCCACCAAGGTAGGTCTTTTGTCTTGTCATCAAGCGTCGCGCCCCATGGAACGTCTCTACATCGATTACGTAGAACCCTTCCCCCAGTCAAAGGGGAATGCCAACAAGTTCATCCTTGTATGTGTAGATGGTTTTACAAGATTTTCTTGGTTATTCCCGACTAAGCTGGCTACCGCTCAGTCCACCATTACTTGTTTAAATTCTATCTTTGCTTCTTTTGGTCCATGTCAATATATTGTGTCTGACAATGCTAAGGCTTTCACATCCAATCTATTTCGTAAATTCTGTTTTGATCTGTCCATATCTCATGTGACTACTTCTGCTTATTATCCCCAACCATCTCTTGCCGAAAGAGTCAATCGTAACCTCAGGTCGGCTCTTATTGCTTATCATCATGAAGACCATTCCAGGTGGGACACGTCCCTGCATTGGTTAGCTTTCGCTCTGAATTCGGCTGTTCATGAATCACATAAATTTACTCCAGCTTCTCTGATGTTCAAGTTTGTTCCCAACACGCCGCTCTCCAACCTTTGGTCTTTGAGTGACATTCTACCCGAGACAATAGATCCAGATAATATTAAAGATCTTTGGAAGAAGGCTAAAGCCAATCTTAAAGTGTCTCATGAAAAAATTAGGGAAAGATATGATCGTGGACGGAGACCCACCAATCTGAAGGTAGGTGACCAGGTGATGGTCAAAAATTTTGTTCCCGCGGGCACGCTTGCCCCCAGGTTTCATGGGCCGTGTATTATTCTCGATTTCCTTACACCCGTTACCTTATTGCTAAGCAATCCAGCCACCGAGAGGATATTTAGGGTTCATCTGTTGCAGGTGAAACCTGTGTAGCTTCCGCGCTAACGTAGCTGATTTTATCTTTAACATTTTGAAAGTATTCGGAAGGTTATATTTTTTGGGGGGGTTTCATTGTGAGGCCTTCTGGCCTTGGAATCAAGTTCTTTGTAGTTTAGCATTTATTGTAAAACCTTCCCCGACCAGTTAAACCGCGATCCTGTCCTTACCATGGCCATTACTATGCTCCCGTCTCCTGCTCAACAACACACAGTGGCTATTTAAATGAAATAAATATCTCCACGCTGCTGGCCCCTCAACCTCACCACCAAGCCTGTGCCCTAAAAGAATTATGGTCCAACAAATTCTGCCGCCGAGATCTTAATGTTTCAGTGCCCCCGCAGCAGAGCGGCGCCGTACCGCCACTGAGGTGGGGTATGGGCCCGCCCCTCTTCAGTGAGGCCAACCCGTGTACGGCGAGCCGGAGCCCTCCTCCCGGCCAAGGCTGATGTGCGGTGCACAACCTGCAACTTGCCCGCGACCTGTATGTTCGCCGCGGGCGCGGCATGCTTCAACTCCACGGCTCCTCTCATAGTGCGGGCGAGCGGTATCTCAGGGTACTCGAGGGGTCCGAGCGGCCTCCTCTGGACACAAGCAGTGGCGGCTGGTCTGGCCGTCAAGCTTAATCAACATTGAACGTACTTAATCAGCTACATGGACATTTAATATCAACAATTACTGCAATTTTTGAATTCTACTGCAATATTTGGTGGACTTAGAAAATTTTTCTTCACTTTCAAGTATTAAGAGTTTTTCCTTCTGAATTCAACTTCTACAAGCATAAAGACATTACATCAAAAGTTACTACAAAGAATTTTGAAACTGGATCCAATCATTTAAGAAAATTTGGTTGTAAATAATTCTGCAATTAACTTCTATATCAACATCATAACTTGGACCTTATTTTAAAACAAAAGTTTATGTCTTCTGTGTTAACCCTTGGAGGGACTTTTTGGGGGGGGAGGTCTGTACCGGGCGGTACACCTCCGCTCCGCTAATTCAAACATTGCGCCAGTTGAAACTCCTCTACTGGAGGAAGCCTGAACTTTAACTACAGTGTTAATTCTCAAGTTTCTCAGAAGAGAAACTTGTAAATTTTGAAGTGTTCTGAACTGTGTCGTTTTCGATGTATTTTTGTTTTGCCTGTAGTAAGAAGTGTGAACATTCTCTTCTAGATGGCACTACTGAAGGACTACAATTATGCATCCTAGTGCAAAGTGAAAGAACTGTGTTTTTGGAGAAATTTTGTGTTGATAAGTTTGTTCATAAATTTCTTTCAGTCATTGTTTAGGTTGGCTGTTTAACCCTTCACTTTCCGCCAGTTTTGAATTCGACCATTGAGTAATTTTTGTAATTAATTTCCCACCAATCCTGGTTTTCTTCTTCAGTTTTGACATGTAATCTTTTGGCCGTCCAATAAAATGCTTGTGGGCGGGTGTTCTTATTCTTGAAAGGTCTCGAATGTTCCGCGAGGGTTTATAAACTGCTGATTTTCGGGTCTCTGCGCCACTTCAGTAACATCTATCAGTGTGTAAATTATGTAGCAGGGGGCGGGTAGCGCCTCTTTCTTCGGGCAGCGGTTCATCAATAAGGTAATGGCTAGCTCAGCAGTTTAACTCTCGGGGCGTGTTCGAAACCTTTTACTATGCAACCTTCCTCTAAAATGTAAAAGACTCTTGATCTAAATTCTGCCTCTGTAACTACATATGGGGATAGAGAGTGCTTAACCCTCTCGAGCTCCCATTCATATTGCTTTGAGGTGAACTTATTTTCACAACCGTTTCTTCCCTTCTAATGTAATGTAAATCGCTTCCTTATATAAGTCACCTCTTTAGTATGGGATTAGCCCTTGCATAAGCGGCCTAAGGCCAAATTAGGTTTTAATAAAGTATATTCGGAGTGCAAGTTTCGCCTCCACTCAAGTTTGTATTTTGGGGCCTTGTAAATTTCCTGTTTATTTACTAAATCGGCCTCAGTAGGTTGGGTATTTTTACCCCTGTGTTTATGTCCTTAGAGGACAACTTGAAGGTGGAGTTTGGTGTGGCCTTTGATAGGCTGGAACTTTGAGAGCGGGTTGCTCTTCCAAAGAAATTTGTTTCTGTGTGCCTCGAGGAGGCTTTTGCTATGTACTTGGGAGCAAGTGCTCTTGAGCATGATTGGGGCCTTCTGCCCCTTGGTTGAATCTTGTATACGGGTAAAGTTGGGCTTACTGCTCAAGAATTGTGTGTCTGGCTCTCGGAGCCCAAATCCTGTAACTCTGTAATTGTACATTCTCGATTTGTTGTTAGGCTACTGAGTACCTGTTATATTTGTTATTTCTTGATCTTGAAAAGAAAATATAACCTTGTTAAATTTTAAATTAACTTTAATTTCGTAGATTGAGACCTATTCATCCCAGCACCTTCTTTCACCTCTAACTACCACGGATAACTCCGTAACAATCACAATTTAATACAAATGAAAAATGATGAAGTTTATATCCTGTTATCATAATGCACTCTCGGGCGATTACACTGCACACCAATGCATCGAATTCCTGGTCCTAAACATGACTTTTCACAGCACAGTTTTGATCCAGAATAGTTCACAACAGCAGGCCTTGAACTCCGCATAGTCATCTGATGGACTCACTCGCAATGAATGAACTGTCACAGACTACTGAATTGTCTGCTTACTTGCTAGAAGGTGACATGGAACTTATTCGGATCCCAGCGAAAGCAAGCGACCAGCGACTATGTGTTATTCAGTTATGAGTTGAAAGTGTCTTGTCCAAGTTTGTGCAAAAACATTTAAAGAAATTTTTGCTGTGTCCAACAGAAGGCTACAAACATTGAATATATAGAAGAAATTGGGCAACAGTGCCTACAATGATCAAAGAGGAAGAAACCCTTTGTCACATATCCATAAGGTGAAGTATACTGAAGAAGACCGTAACCTCGTTTGCAAGTACATACAGCCATTTCCGAAAGAAGAGAACCATTATAGAAGGAATGCTAGTAGTAAGCTATATCTGAGTGCAGATTTAAATGTCAATCACATGTATCATGCATTCCAGCTCAAATATCCTGAATCCCATGTGCAGTACAAGTATTATCAAGGAGTTTTAAAGAACGATTTTCCAAATGTGTTATTTGGTAAGCCTAAAACTGACACATCCCGTACCTGTGATCATATGCATATTCAACTAAGCTTCTCCAGCTACAAAGACTGCAACAGAAGAGCAACTTGAATTACATCAACATAAGGCTGAGAAAGCACTTTCTTTACTAAGCCAAGATAGACATGCATCACAGATGCCTTTAAGTGACATGTTACAAGGTGTACAACTTTGCTTCCGCCGTTTTGTCTCCAACATTAGAGGCTTTAATGAAACAGATTACTTACACATTTATGATTCAAAGTAGTGTCCATCACTGGCCACATCTTTCTCCCATCTTTCGGGCAGTATTTGAATCCCGTGTCGAAAAAATTGTTCATCTTTTGAAGTGATCCACGAATGATCCAATTTGTGACTTCTGCATGAGATTGGAAGTGTCGATCAGCCGAGCCATGTGCCATTGATCGAAACGGGTGATAATCAGAGGGACCAATGTCTGGAGAATACGGTGGGTGGGGTAGGACGTCCCATTTTAACATTCCCAGGTATGTTTTGACCTCTTTTGCAACGTGGGGTTGAGCGTTGTCGTGTTGCAAAATCACTTTATCGTGCCTCTTGCTGTATTGTGGCCATTTGTCTTTCAATGCTCTGCTCAGACGCATTAATTGTGTTCGATAACGAGCACCTGTGATTGTTTCACCGGGTTTTAACACCTTATAGTACACGACGCCGAGCTGGTCCCACCAAATGCAGAGCATGATCTTGGAGCCGTGAATATTCGGCTTTGTCATCGATGTTGAAGCATGGCCAGGATATCCCCATGATTTTTTGCGTTTAGGGTTATCGTAATGAACCCATTTTTCATCCCCGTTCAACGTCTCTTGGTTTCAACTCATACGGGACCCAAGTTCCTTCTTTCTGAATCATGCCCATGGTCTTGAGACATTTTGAAATAGCTTGCTGTGTCACTACCACTGATCATGCCAATTTTTCTTGAGTTTGACACGAGTCTTCACTCGGCAATGTCTCCAATTCTGCATCTTTGAAAACTTTCTCTCTTCCTCCACTATGCCGGTCTTCGACGTTAAAATCACCGTTCTTGAAGCGTTGAAACCACTCACAACACATTCTTCCACTAATAGCATCCTCACCATACATATGTGAGAGCATTATTATTTATAAATTTCATTTTCCGTATTGACAGACTCAAAGTATAGATAAGAAATGTGTTTTTCCACCATTCAATACACAATACAAATTGTGTATTGAATGGTGGAAAAACACATTTCTTATCTATACTATGTGAGAGCATTCGATGAAACTCAGCGGCTGTTTTCTTCATATTGAAACAAAACAGTAACACCTCCCGCAAATGCCGAGAATTTGGCTCGTACACTGCCATGCTCAATCGAGAACAACTTTATGATGCAGACACACATCGACTAAGTTTGAATGGGGTTATGTTGATTGAGGTCCAAGCTAACTGCCCGACGCCTGCGATCTGTTTCGTTTGACTGCTACATACCGTTGTCGCCATCCATCGGCAAACGGCGAAAGCAAAGTTGTACATCTTGTATGTATATCCATGGACCTGCTTAAGGTTCTTTTCACACCAAACTTAACACATAATGCTATGTTATATTCAAGGCAGCTCTCAAATTTTAATTTGTATGTTAATATTGGTGATACCGGTGATAGCTACATGTGCATGTGGCATGAGGGTATAGCAGGTCGCGGAGGGAACGAAATTGCTTCATGTCTCTTCCGTGTTCTCACATCCCATAACACTACTATGATGAGACTGACGCTGTGGTGTGATAACTGCACCGGACAAAACAAAAATTGAATGATTTTAATGGTAGTAGTGTACCTAGCAACACAAAAGCAGTCTGAGTACATAGATATGAAGTTTCTTGTCAGCGGCCACAGTTACATGCCATGTGATCAGGATTTCGGTGTGATTGAGAGACGTAAGAAAGTGTGTAAAGCTATGGTGCCAGAGGATCTCCATAACATTGCTAGGTCGGCCAGGATTAAGAAACATTTCAAGCTATAGCTATGCAAAGTAGCGTCTTCCTCGATTTTCCTTCTAAGGTCGATGAGTTCCTGAATACTACGAAGGTACAAATAAGTAAGGTTTCATGCATTTAGGTTTCCTCTACTATGACTATCAAAACTAGGCACATATTCAATGCTATGGAAGAGTGGACAACACACAAAGTTCTAAAAAAAGGGAAGAAAGTGCAAGACATTTTGACTTTAAAGTTCACCCCTTCCAATTCTAGCAGAAAAATTACAGCAGAGAAAAAAACAATCTCCTGGCAATGCTGGAATATATGGATCCAAAGTAGCATGACTTTTATAAAAAACTTTGTAAGTGTGAGAAATGCTGTGAACCTTCGTTACGAAATATTAGGAATGAACGATATTAGACCTACTTTACTGTCTCATATTTTTGTCCTCAGTTGCATAGTATAGTATGTTCCTCTTTAATAAATGCCGTTCAAACATAATAATATTGTTATTGTCGATATCATGCTCTCTGATCCTCACACTTGTATCACTTTCTAAGGACATTTCGCATGGCACTTACATCTTTCCCGAACACTGTACATTTGTTGCACTTCTGTGTCTCAATGAGCAAGACTGTACTACACTGTTCTATATCATTATCTTTCTTTTCACCTAAATGACACCTGGAAATTGTTTCAACGTAATATGGTTTTCTTTAATTTCCCACGATTTTTGATTTTGGCATGTATATTGTTTCCCAGTTCCACTTCACATTAATGTACAGCCCCAGCATTTGCGTGGTGTGAAAATGGGAATCGACGGAATAAATCTTCAGGGGCTGCCGACAGTGGGAATCAAACCTACTATCTCCCAGATGCAAGCTCACAGCTGCGCGCCACTAACTGCATGGCCAACAGGGTGTCCACCAAATCCAGATTTTAAAATTCCCTGACATTTCCCTGTTTTCCAGACATTAAAACCAGTTGTTTTCCCTGACACAAAATGACAAAAAACAAATTATAAAGGAAGTATCAGTAATATTAAAATACATTTTAAAAAAGCAATTAATGTGCATATTAAATTTCAAAACTTGGAAGTTTAATTTAGTCTAATTAAATTCACTTTAAGTTTTTTTTAATGTACTACCATTACTGCTTCAGCGAAGAAATTTCTTCATAGCCACCAACGACTGTCGAGCTTCCGCCATCACCCTCCGCTTCTTTTCTTCTAATTCTTTCAGCAACAAAGCGGCCTTTCTCTTATTATTATTATTATTATTAATATTATTATTATTATTTTGCAAAGAATCTTCTACTTCCAATGCTTCACGTTTCTTCTTTGGATTTTGAACATACAAAGCATGAGCACTCCTGTTCTTATTAATAGAGACATTTTCAATTCCACCAGGGTTTGGGATAGCATCATATATTATTCTTTGTGCTACAAGGGATACTTGTAGCATGTTCTCGACTATAATTTCTTTATTAAAAGGAAAACCACGTTCAAGTAAAGCATTTCCATGAAACAATATTAGTATCATTTTGAGAAATGAAGCCCACTTTACTGTTTTCAAATTTACTGTTGGAAAAACAGTGCGAAACCAAAAATGATCTAACCTCTCGTCTTTAGAAGTCAAAGAATTCACTTCTTCATTCAAAGTATCATTCTCACAAACAGAAGTGAACCCCCTTTGTACATGATCGGCTTCATTACCCGAGATCCATTTGTTTTCAACAAAGGCATTTTAAGCTATCCTTAGCAGCCTGCTGGTTACAGGCTACTTGGCTACACTTAGATCGAAACAAGAAATTCATTTAGTCGGTTTATATGCTAGCGGTGAGCAGACCCAGCCAACAGCTGAAAACTGCAGATGATGATGACTATGATATGCCAGCGGTGACCTTTCCAGTAACTTCTGGCATAAAGCTACCATTCCTCTTAGACAATCTGTGCGAAACACTAACATATCTCTATCATTTAATCCAGGAGTGCCATGAAGTGCTGGTTTAGCAGCAGAACCTATGTAAATTTTAGATGCAGGCAGAAGATTTTCTTTACTGTTTAAATTCGTTTTAGACATTTTCTGAAGACTGCAGCAACTCAGACTTAACAAACCTTGTCATGACATTTATCATCAACAAAAGATTCATATAGGAGTGATGCAAATGGAAGATCTGTCTGATACTTTTAGGATATCTTTTACTGCCATTTTATATGAATTGTGCACAGTATGGAAGCCACAAGATCCAATGTTCAACAAAATAGGAGCATCTAGATCATCATTTAATAAATTACCAAAATTCTGAAGGAACTTTTTATTAACATTTGGACCATCCATTGAAATTTGTAAGTTTTTTTAGATAGAGTCCTTGCTGTGCTTACAAAAAAAAACCATTTAACAAATTTGAGGAGGTAGAGTGACCAAGAAGCATGGAATCAAGAAGTGCATACTTCATTAGTATCAGGATTGAAACTATGAACTACAAGATCCATTTGGTCCATCTGAGAAACTTTATTCAGTGACTCGTCAAACCCAATGGTGAAATGTGTGCACTTACTCAAGAACTTGTTTATGGAAATAGAGAGCTAAACCATGAGTGCTTATATACGCAACTTTTGTTCTGTGCAGTTGAACTTTCGAAGTTGTTTCAGAGTCTGGAAACATTACTGGAAACAAACGTACACTAGCTTCACTGGCACGTAAAGAATGATGTTGCAAGACAGTATGCATGCACCATATAATCTCAGCTTTGGTTACTTGCTCTCTTGAAAGATAATTCTGTAGACATCTCATCTCTGGTGAACCTTCTTTAATGGAAGAAGAAGTGGAGTCATATGTGATAAAGTTCGTTGTGGTAGCTGTGGCAGGCAGAGGGCAACTTGTGCGTGGCCAGGTATTATCTACTGAGTTTAAGTTTCTTGTTACTTCACTATCCGAATGTTCCTTTTTAAAATAACTTGAAAGGGATGACGAGAACTGGCTGAACTTGACACTACTGGCATGATCTTTCCTCCCATGTGACTTTTTAATGCCTGCTTCCCCATGTTGCTAACAGTAAATGATGTTTTTACATATTATGCAATATGCTGAAAATTTGTCTTGAGGCATGGATTTCAACCATGTTCTGAAAATACCATCAAGCAGCCACCTTTCATTAAACAAAGTTTTCCTTGGCTTTGATGAAGATATTGTTACCTGCAAAAAGAAGAAAGATCTTTTAAATAGTCCTACATTCCGCACAGCTTTCTTCTAAACTGACAGTTCATAAAACCTGTGAGCACTGCCTCATCTGTGCTGCCAGCACTCTACTGCTTCAATAACAGCTGATGCAATATAACAACGGCACACAGCCCTCGTAAAATGTAATACTGTAGTACAAAAATCACACGCGAATCACTAGTGAAAACAAATTCGCAAAACCTTCTAAGATATTGCATGCACTTCCTAACAATATCCGATACAAACATTATTAATAAGAATAAAAGAAATAAATTATTCGCGACTAATGACTGGCATAGGAAGGATGTTATATGGCTGATCGAGACCACAGTGCCAATATTTCCTGAGTCACATTCTTGCCACTTGTCATTCATGGACTCTACTGAGGTATGATAGACTAACTATATACTAACCAACACACGGATGTAAATACAATTCCATCTACACTGAACACTATTAAACCTGTACCACACACACAGAGTGGTGATATAGATAATAGAATAATTGTCAGCCAGGTTTCGAAATTGCACTCAACCGATATAAATCGATATGAATGGCAGCTTGGGATTGGCTGGATCAAGACCGAATACATCCAAACATACTTCACAAACTCAAAATCTCTTAACCAACAAACAACCTTCATCTTTTTTTTTTTACGTTGCACCGACACAGATAGGTCTTATGGCGACGATGGGACAGGAAATTCCTAGGAATGGGAAGGAAGCAGCTGTGGTCTTAATTAAGGTACAGCCCCAGCATTTGCCTGGAGTGAAAATGAGAAACCATGGAAAACCATCTTCAGGGCTGCCGACAGTGGGATTCGAACCCACTATCTCCTGAATGCGAGCTCACAGCTGCGCGCTCCTAACCGCACGGCCAACTCGCCCGGTAACCTTCATCTCACAATGTGATGTCACTATTTTAAATCTTGTTCTGTATTCACAAAATTTCACATGATATTACAAGCTACTAGTTGTGCCTCAAAACTTCCGAACCCCTCACACGAAAGACAGGTTGGAAACTCAACGTAGCGCAGCCCAAATGGTGTTATGATGCACTACACATTTACATAAGGCTTACCTACGTCAGCGCATTTAATAATAATAATAATAGTAATAATGATCATGAGCACTCGAATGAGTATTTAAGAGAATTTCACACTTTTCTGCATTCAGTCAGTGTTTTGTGTCTGTTTTTACATTTTACGAGGTAGTAACTATCGCACATAGTAAACAAACCCAGTCATCCGTTGGGTTGTGGAATTTTGTCTATATGCATATATTGTTGTGGAAGCCATGCATTTAAGTGATTAGAAAAACTGAGAATGCAATACAGGCCAAATTCATCAAGCTCGCCATTCCACAGAATATTCAATAGTAAGCAGATCAAAACATTGAAAATTCGATCAATCTATCATATAGCTATTGATATTATTGCTTACTTCACATTCGAGATCACACTTTATTAACTTTTCATTATGATTTATTCCTGGCATAAAAGACATGCCCTAGAGTAATGTTATAAAAACTGAAAAATGTGTTTATATTACATGGATCTAGCAGAAGAATGAATTTCCAGAATTTTTCCTGAATTCCCTGACATTTCCAGGTTTTCCCGTTATTTATTGAATTCCCTGACATTTCCCTGTTTTCCAGGTTTTCCATGCGGGTGGACACCCTGGCCAAGCCTCCTGGTCCTCTTATCTTTAAATCATTAGAAACTGAGTCCAACCATTGTCATCTTGATCTCCCTCTACTTCTCACTTTCTATCACATAGTTCATTATTCTTCCAGGTAACCTATTCACCTCGATCCACCGTACATGACACCATCACAAAGCTAGTTTATGTGTACAGCATAATGTGGGTTGACAAGGCGTTTCACATGGGCTGGGATGTAGTTGATTAATTTCCATCAGAAAAATACCTGAGCAATGGAGGGAATGTACTCTACTTTCTCATATGAGGACATAACAATATTAACTTCTAGAACCTGTGGTTTAAATGGATAAACCTATTCATGTTTTTGAGGTTCCCAGTACAGATGATGTGCTGTCAATCATCCATAAGCTTTTGTAAAAGCCTATCTGAAGCTAAAAGAAAGTTTGTGCAATGCACTTGGCACCAATTATTTTTCATGAAAATAAATCTTTGTGGGTTCTTGTATGCAAAAAGTTAAGAAATATGCAAAGAAACCTACGTATGTGCCAAGAATCTCTAAAATATGCAGTATATGCAAAATTTTCCCAAACTCAGATTTAATATTTAATCACGAAACATGCAAATCTTAAGTTTCATGCAGATATGACCATTAATATAAAACATGCAATTGCATGAATATCCCAGCTTTACACCTGATCATAATCCAAATAAAAGTATGAGCTAATTTGCTTTATTTAACTTCTGTACTACTTGAAACATAATTGAATCTCATTTTTCTGAAGGATACTTAGTCACTACCCTGGCTGTTTTTGACCGTTTTAGTTTTACTGAAGACAGAATTTCATGTAGGCGTGGAGTTTGTCCTTTTTACCATTTGTGTTTCTATTGTTTGTCATTCTCTCTCTTTTCTGTTGTTCCCACTGCCATGTTTTCACTGTGTGCAATTCTGTCCCTTTCATGGCTTCTTGTGTCTGTCATATATTCGTATACTTACTTACTTCCTTTGTGTTAAGCCCATGTATTTTCAAGACTAATCTGATATCAGTAGGGATGGGACCAAAGAAAAATAGATTGCCTATGAGAAAGACTATCATGAGGGAGCAGTGATAAACATCTGAATTTTGCAGGATAGTATATCAATATTCTGTTCTTACTGGTCCAGGTATGGTGGCTCTAGGCCACCAGATGTTGCAATGTCATGTGACATAAAGCAGGTGATAATTGGTTAAGTACCTCACTGTTTTGGATAAACTGTCAGTTCTTGTTAACCAGTGACTCATTGATGTTGTTAGAGTGAGTGTCTGTTCAGATATATCCAGCCAATTTCCCATTATAAGAAACAGAGAGACATATAAGTTGAAAAACCCAACAGATCAAAATTATTATGCCTGAAACGATTAACATTCAGGAAGGCTTGCCAAGATTGTAAGCCTCATAAAAACTCGGGCAAAGCACAGACGAAGACAGGCAAAGAGAAGAGAGAAGAATCTTTTTAAAAATGAATACAGGCTTTCTTTTTTTCCCTATCCTTCCCACATCAAGACTGAAGGTCTGTCAAGGTGACCTCTTAAGAACTCCTGTTGAAGCTGGGAAACAGAAATGAGCTTGTTGGGGACTGAGAAGGAGCAAATGGAGAACAACTGGGACTAATAAGGAGAGATGTGGAGCTGTCCTTGACCTTTTATGTTCTCATGTGTGTCCTCATGTATTTTCAAGACTAATCTGATATCAGTAGGGATGGGACCAAAGAAAAATAGATTGCCCATGAGAAAGACTATCATGAGGGAGCAGTGATAAACATCTGAATTTTGCAGGATAGTATATCAATATTCTGTTCTTACTGGTCCAGGTATGGTGGCTCTAGGCCACTCTCTTCACACACTAACCTGCCATTGTGTTTATCCTACCCTGTGTTCCTTTTTATGTTTCTGTCTTTCTATGTTGGTTCATTTCGAATACTTGGATCGTCTCAGTATATTACCCACTCCATTGTATGGTATCTAGAAAAGTTTCTCAATCTTGGAATATTGCTCTTGTTACACCAATCCTTCAGCCTGACAGCCTTTAAACTAGCCCACACAAATAATCCTCATAATCTACTTTTTTTGTTTTGTTTTGTATGTATCACTAATAAATCCTGTTACACAAACCCAAATGTTATGGAACTGTAAATGATTTCTGCATTCACTGATAAATCACAATTGGATGTGCCATACATTAACTTCCAAAGCATTTTACATTATGAAACACTGTTATTTCCCCTAAAAACTGGTTCCCAATTACTTTTTCCCACACCTGACTCAGACAGGTCTAATGCCAATGATGGAATGGGGCAGGGCTAGGACTAGGAAGGAAGTAACCACGGCCTTAATTAAGGTACAGCCTCAGTATTTACTAAACCGAGAAAGTTGATGTGATTTGTGTATCGGAGCATTGGCTTTCTGAAAATCAAGTAGAATATTTTGTGCCCTGTGGATATACTGCTGCAGATATATTTTGTAGGAGTAAAAAAGAAAAATGGGAGAGCTGGGATTTTAGTTAGAGAGTGTTTTAAATTTGTAAACAATTGATTTAATTCAATAGTATGTGGAATTAGAGGGAGAATTTAGTTGTGTGAAGCTGGCTGATTAGAATTTGATAATTGTTAGTTTGTATAGATCTCCAAATGCCGATGCTTATGTTTTTCTTAAGATTTTTGAATTAGTAATGGAAAAAATTGTGAAGTTTAAGGCCAAAGATGCTGTTTGTGGGGATTTTAACACAGAGGTGGCATATTCAGATGGGCAGATTTCTAGACATTTTTTGAATTTACTAAGAACTCTGAATTTAACTTGCACAAACAAGCTACAGTACCTACAAGTAATAATGCATGCTTGGATAATGTTATTGTAAATTTTTTGAGAGATTTGTATAAACTTAGACTTGTTGGTGGGAGTTTTTCCTTATATCATTATATAATTTACAATGATGAACCTGTTCTGATGTGGGTAAAATGTCAGGATGATGATTATATTTACATATTTATTGAAAATCTGAAACAAATTAACTGGGGCTTTGTATTTGAATTTCAAATGGGAGAAAATGATATTGAAACTGTATTTGGAAACTTTTTAGATAAATTGGTTGAATTGTGGCATTTATGTTCACTACTGGTGAAAATTAGTTGTAATGGTACTCTTAAAAGCAAGAAGTTGAACTGGTATACTGATGAACTGACTCAGTAGAGCAAGAATGCTTTTGCTGTACAGAATTTATAAAAAGTCTTGTCAAGGAGGAACCAAGCAGAATGACGCGTATAAAGCTTATCTTAAATGTAAAATGTCATTTAAAAGAAAACCTATCCATGCCAAAATTTTTGCATGTGAAAAATATATTGAGAATGCACCCAACAAATGCAAGGCGGCATGGGATGTTATAGTACAAGAAAACATCTCTACTCGTACTCAAGACACATTTCTAGATCCTGAAGAACTGAATACTTTTTTCTTAAACTCTGTAAAAGGCATCGGAGATCAAATTAAGGCAACAGGTACAGCTGCAAGTGACTTTCTTCACAATCAACCCCCCTACCGAAACATTTTCCATTGGGTTGAAATCACATCTGATGAAGTAATTAAAGTTAGCTTGAAATGATCAAACTCTAAGAGTATGGATGCCAGCCCCGTGGTGTAGAGGTAGCGTGCCTGTCTCTCACCCGGAGGCCCCGAGTTAGATTCCTGGCCAGGTCAGGGAATTTTCTCTCGACCTGAGGGCTGTTTTGAGCTCCACTCAGCCTATGTGATTAGGATTGAGGAGCTATCTGACGGTAAGATGGCGCCCCCGGTCTTGAAAGCCCAGAATAACGGCCGAGAGGATGCGTCGTGATGACCACATGGCCCTTCGTAATCTGCAGGCCTTCAGGCTGAGCAGCGGTCACTGGGCAGGCCAAAGCCCTTTCAAGGGCATTAAGTGCCATGGGGTTTGGTTTAAGAGTATGGATTGTTATTGGTTATCTAATTACATCATCAAAAGAATAATACATTCGATTTCTGAACCTCTGGCTTTTATTTTTAATAAGTGTTTAGAATTTGGAATTTTTCCTGATTTACTTAAAATTTCTAAAGTTATTCCAGTATTTAAAAGTGGGAACAAAGAATTTCTTCAGAACTATCATGCAGTCTCAACTGTTCCAATAATTTCTAAAATACTTGAAATACTTTTGTACAATCAAGTCAGCAACTACAGTATTTTGAAACTTACAATCTCCTATCCGATAGTCAGTTTGGGTTACGACAAGGTAAATGTACTACTACTGCTGTTCTTGAAATTATTAATCAGATATTAACAGCTTTTGAAAACGAGCAGGCCATCTCTTTGGTGTTATGTGATCTAAGTAAAGCTTTTGATTGTATTAATCATGAAATTTTACTTGCAAAGCTTGAGATGTATGGTGTCGAGTATCCCTCACTGAACATAATTTAGTCATACTTAAATAACATATATCAGTTTGTTTCAATTAAAAATAAGTATTCCACTTTGAGGAAAGCTACCACTGGTGTGCCACAGGACTCTGTCCTTGGTCCATTTTTATTCATTCTGGCAGTCAATGATTTACCGCAAAATGTCACAGCTCATGCTCTTAAATCCTATGCGGACGATACAACGTTAATTACAAAACACCAGAGCATCTCAAGTTTGCATCAGATGTCGCAGGAAGCTCTTGCAACTGCAATGCACTGGTTTTCATCCAATAGGCTGTTGTGCAATCAGGATAAAACTCAATTTCTCACACTAGGATTATCCAAAGATATTGAAAGTCAGTCAGTCAAACTTTTGGGTTTTCACATTGATGCCAAATTGAACTGGGAAACACACATTGATCATGTTTGTAAAAAAATATCACAAGTGTCCTATTTGTTATGGAAATTGAGGGATTTAGTTAGCAGTGACTACCTTAGGATGGCATATTTTGGTCTCTTCCAGTCACACATTACTTATGGACTGTTATTACGGGGGGCATTCTTCTTATGTATACTTCTTCTAATACTGAAAAAGGTTGTCCGAACTATGTGTAGCTTAAAATACTGACAATTAAAAATTTGTATATTTATATATCTTTGACATATGTTAAAAACAACATAAATGAATTCAGTACTAGGGAAAACATTCACCTTCATGATACTCAGGGGAAAGCAGACATTGACATCCCAACTCACAGGCTGTAAAAAACTGCTCACTCACATAAAATCAGTTGTATAAGATTATTTAATAAATTGCCACATTCTGCATGGTCCACTCCTTTAAGTAATTTTAAAAGAAAAATGTATGATTGGTTAATAGAAAATCCATTTTATAACAGCTCTGAATTCTTAGAAATGCATAATGTTAGTATTAAGTTTTAATAAAAGGTGTATGTTCATTTAGCCTTAGTAATATTAAGTACTAAATTATTATCAGTTGACGAAGCCTATTTCATTGTATATGGTCAATGGCAAATAAAGATTCTTGATTCTAGGTTTAAAAATGGGAAATCAAGGAAAACAGTCTTCGGGACTGCTGACAGTGGTAGGACTCAAACCCACTATCTCCCAAATGCAAGCTGACAGCTACACGTCTCAAACCCTGTAGCCAACTTACTCAGTGTCCAATAGGCAAAAGCAAGCAGTTCTCCCAAGACCTGTATCTCCTTCTGTTGTCTACACAGATGGCATATCTTTTCTTATTTAAGATTCTCTGGGCTCCATTCTTCTATATCCTGATAACTTCAAGATTTTTCAGGCAATTCTCCAGTTGGTCGTGGTGGTGGTGGTGATTATTGGTTTGAGATGAAGTACATCTGGGCAACCATCCTCTCAATTCTCTGGTCCTAGTGACCGTTCTTCAATACTGACATCCACGATGTACTGATGGTAAATCAAATTTTTATGGTAAACAAGTTGGAACACTGTTTCAATAGTGGAATATAATTGGTTGAAAGCACTCCTATAAGGTAACCTTTTTACTATAAAATTTATACTGAATTTATCATCATTCATTGGAAAAACCTGTCAGCTCATATATTCTTTGGTTGATATAGATTTTGATTCCCACAGGGAACTTAAAATATTTGTCCTGAATGAGTATATTCATAATTCCAATATACATGGTTCGTTATTGGACATTATAAATTTTCCAGCTAACTCATTCTTGGTTGCCAGCGTTTCGCCCCAGTGTGCCAATTTGGGCTCATCAGTTGGTAACTAGCGCACCTACCAAGACGTATGGCTAGTGCATATAGTGGAGGACCCTACTACGAGGGCAGATCAGAAAATAAGTTGCACTTCCCAGTTATGGCCATTTGTTACACCACCTATACAACAGCAACACGACTATAATGACATACACTGTAACATCACTTTTCCACATAGTTTTCAAGAGACTCCAAACATTTCTGTGAACGCACAACCAACTTGTCAATGCCGGATGCATAGAAATTTCCTCCGCGTTCTGCAACCACTCGGAGACAGTGGCCTTCACCTACTCATCGGTCTGGAAATGTTGACCACCGAGCTCCGTTTTGAGCTTACTGAACAGATGAAAGTCACAAGGCGCTAGGTCGGGACTGTAGGGTGGATGTTGCTAGACCTCCCAATTGAAAGGCTGCAGCAGTTCTCTCGTTTGGCGGGCCTTTTGAGGTGTTGCGTTAGCGTGCAACAAAATCACACCGGCGCTCAATTTCCCCCGGCGCTTCTCTTTAATCGCTTTACGCAACCGGTGCAACGTTTGATAATACGACGCCGCGTTGATCGTCTTTCCTTTCGGCATGAATTCCACGTGCAGCAAAGAACACTGTCGCCATAACCTTACTGGCTGAAGGTTGAACCTTGGACTTCTTTCATTGTGGTGATGAGGGGTGCACACATTCCATTGATGTTCGCTTTTTTTTTCGGGGGTGAAGTGGTGGACCCACGTTTCGTCGCCTGTGATGATTCGCCGCAGAAATCCGTTGCTGTCTGCGGCATAGCATTGCAAAAATGCCAGGGAGGATTGGAACCGTTGTGCCTTGTGCTCATCGGTGAGAAGACGTGGGACCCATCTTTGACACAGCTTATGATATCCAAGGTCCTCGTGAACAATGGCGAACACACTGCCTTACAACATGTTCAGCTGCGTCACAATTTCTCTCAGTTTAATGTGCCGATTCTGTCTAATGATCGCATTCACACTGTTGACCTTTGCACGGGTCCTGGACGTTGCAGGCCTGCCTTCGCGATGGTTGTCCGTGATATCCGTGTGTCTGTCTTTGAATTGCTGACACCACTTTACGATACCTTGCCAGGAAATGGCCCGCTCCCCATACACAACACTAATTTCACGATGAATGTCCGTGCAATTCTTCCTTTTGGCCCATAGGAATTGGATTGTCACACGCACTACATATTTGGAGTGAACGTCCAGATGACGCGCCATTGCATTTGGCCACTATTCACACAATACTAGACGAGACACCACAGCGACCTGCCTAACAGACGTGTGGGCAGTGTCTGTCCCTTTCTCCGCTGTGCCCACGTTTGCAACACACAGCGCGCTGCTGCGGCGCGTTAGTGCCACTAACCTTTTGATCCACCTACGTACTACTACTCAAGTTTTCATTCCCGGACCACCTAGTAAGGAACACCTGCTCTCTGGCCAAGAGAGTTGTTGAGGTTAAAGGTGATGTGTTGGATGTGGGAGAGGGTAGATAGAGATGATAGGAGTGGGAGGATGTATTTTGGTCATCTTGACTAATGAGTCTTGAGATATAAACATTGTTGTTTACAATAGTTTTAATGAGAGATAACTGAACATGCTTCATAGTAGCTTAGCAGGAAATGCGAATTAAACATAAAATGTCTTCTCTGAGTTATTAAACTAAATGGTTCTCGCTATCGTCTGTAATGGATAAGAAAACAAAATAGGTATTTTCCACTATAGATAGCAAAAAAGAGGGAGAAATATATGCACTAATATATACAAGGCATACTATTTGCTTTGTTGAATATCAATTCTGGTAATATATGAGAGAGTAACAACGTAAGTTACAGCTATACCGACCAATAAATGAACAATAAATAAACATGCTTCCTGATAGCTTACAAGAAATTATACTTTAACTTATGGAATATAACTTATATAATATATATTATATAATAAAACTTTACTTAGCAAAATATATAGAAGATATAGGGTACTTTCTTTTTCTCAGTTACACATATAATACTGTCTTATTTCTTTAACAGCATATCCAAAAAAGAAACTTAGCTATTTTCTGAAGTCTTGTTAATGGGAGTATTATGAATGGAGAGTTGCTATAATAGCCTCTGTGTATAAAGGAAAGGGTGATAGACATAAAGCTAAAAATTACAGGCCAGTCAGTTTGACATGTATTGCTTGTAAGCTTTGGGAAAGAATTTTTTCTGATTATATTAGACATCTTTGCAAAATTAATAACTGGTTTGATAGAAGGTAGTTTGGGTTTAGGAGTGGTTATTCCACTGAAACTCAACTTGTAGGATTCCAGCAAGATATAGCAGATATCCTGGATTCAGGAGGTCAAATGGACTGTATCGCGATTGACCTATCTAAGGCATTTGATAGGGTAGATCATGGGAGACTACTGGCAAAAGTGAGTGCAAATGGACTAGAAAAAAGAATGAATGAATGGGTGGCTATATTTCTAGAAAATAGTACTCAGAGAATTAGAGTAGGCGAAGCTTTATCTGTCCCTGTAATAATTAAGAGGAGAATTCCTCAAGGCAGTATTATTGGATCTTTATGTTTTCTTATATGATGTGGTCCGTTCCAAAACTCGTCTTATTCACCATAAGTGATTTTTCAGGAAAAGCGAAAAACCTGTAATTTTTGTAATATAAGTCTCACTTGTGTATTACGTCGCGTTCAAGTCCAATATCATAGGGTTGTCTTACTGAAGAATTATAAATATAATTAGTAGAACGTCAATAAATTACATTTGTATTTTGGATAAGATGAGTTTTGGAGAATCCAAAAAAAATCAAAATATATTACCTCACACAACTTATTTTAAAACAAGAAAAATGAAAGAATTGAGAATATAATGTTGTAATAAAACTCACCAGTACATTGATACACCTTTTTGCTATCAGTATAATGATATTCACTAATAAATTAAACACAGCAGTGTGATTTATCATATTTACATCCTATCCATAGTATTTGAAGATAATTCTTCCTTTATAGGCTACACTGCACCCACAATAGAAGTAACTTGAACAATAAAACCGCACTTTGTTGTTAATAAAACTCTCAAATTTGTTCCCTCCTCTTGAGATCCATCACAAAGTACTTCTGTTTCTTCAACAAGATTGTTTTTGTCTACAGAAATTGAGGTGAACAGATTCTTATAAAAGGAAAGCAACTCAATCCTTTCCCAGTCCATTCCAAAATGCTTTTCAAGCAAACATTTTACGTCCTTTACTTTGGTGGGATTCAAGTTTACTCCTGGCAATAATTCAGGTGGCATTAGCATATCTTGCAGGTGTTTTCCCCTTTTCATTACCGATTTTCCTAAACCGATGTCTGAGTTGTAATGAGGTTTTCCCCTAAGGGTGACATTTCCCAGTGAGTCTTTGCTAATAACAAATTGTTTCACTGAAGAAAATTTAAAGTGCCAAGATGCAGGCTTTTTCATCATTCACTGACCGACAGAGCAAATGCAACACCAAGAAGGAGTGGTTCGAAAGGGATGAAAGTTGGGGAAAAAACAGAGACGGCACGGACGAATAATTGATGTTTATTTCAAACCGATATGCAGGTTACACAATGCGCACGGCATCGACTCAGTAGGATGTAGGACCACCGCGAGCGGCGATGCACGCAGAAACACGTCGAGGTACAGAGTCAATAAGAGTGCGGATGGTGTCCTGAGGGATGGTTCTCCATTCTCTGTCAACCATTTGCCACAGTTGGTTGTCCGTACGAGGCTGGGGCAGAGTTTGCAAATGGCGTCCAATGAGATCCCACACGTGTTCGATTGGTGAGAGATCCGGAGAGTACGCTGGCCACGGAAGCATCTGTACACCTTGTAGAGCCTGTTGGGAGATGCGAGCAGTGTGTGGGCGGGCATTATCCTGCTGAAACAGAGCATTGGGCAGCCCCTGAAGGTACGGGAGTGCCATCGGCCGCAGCACATGCTGCACGTAGCGGTGGGCATTTAACGTGCCTTAAATACGCACTAGAGGTGACGTGGAATCATACGCAATAGCGCCCCAAACCATGTTGCCGCGTTGTCTAGCGGTAGGGCGCTCCACAGTTACTGCCGGATTTGACCTTTCTCCATGCCGACGCCACACTCGTCTGCGGTGACTATCACTGACAAAACAGAAGCGTGACTCATCGGAGAACACGACGTTCCGCCATTCCCTCATCCAAGTCGCTCTAGCCCGGCACCATGCCAGGCGTGCACGTCTATGCTGTGGAGTCAATGGTAGTCTTCTGAGCGGACGCCGGGAGTGCAGGCCTCCTTCAACCAATCGACGGGAAATTGTTCTGGTCGATATTGGAACAGCCAGGGTGTCTTGCACATGCTGAAGAATGGCGGTTGACGTGGCGTGCGGGGCTGCCACCGCTTGGCGGCGGATGCGCCGATCCTTGCGTGCTGACATCACTCGGGCTGCGCCTGGACCCCTCGCACGTGCCACATGTCCCTGCGCCAACAATCTTCGCCACAGGCGCTGCACCGTGGACATATCCCTATGGGTATCGGCTGCGATTTGACGAAGCGACCAACCTGCCCTTCTCAGCCCAATCACCATACCCCTCGTAAAGTCGTCTGTCTGCTGGAAATGCCTCCGTTGATGGCGGCCTGGCATTCTTAGCTATACACGTGTCCTGTGGCACACGACAACACGTTCTACAATGACTGTCGGCTGAGAAATCACGGTACGAAGTGGGCCATTCGCCAATGCCGTGTCCCATTTATCGTTCGCTATGTGCGCAGCACAGCGGCGCATTTCACATCATGAGCATACCTCAGTGACATCAGTCTACCCTGCAATTGGCATAAAGTTCTGACCACTCCTTCTTGGTGTTGCATTTGCTCTGTCAGTCAGTGTATTTTCAGCAACCATTTTCCAATTGTTCACCGAGCAGTCTCTGCCAAACTTGAAGACTTCAGCATGTTTGCTAAAGATGTCTTCATATTCTGCTGGATTACAGATTATAGGGCAATTACGTATATATCTCTCTCTCTCTACTTGAGCAAATACCCTGTCAGAGGGCATAAATGAGTGGCCTGTCATAGGAAAGACAAATTCAACACTTTCTATATTAGGCAGAGCTGTGTGTGTCAAGAAATACAAGCACATTGCAATAACTGCAGAATTGCGGTTCTGTCCTCCGCAGTCAGCTGCACAAAGTCGTATAGTTGTGAAGTTTGACAAATCAGTTTGTGTTAACGGATGGTAAACTGCAGATGACGTTTCATTAGACCCCTTCTTGAATTCATGCTCCATCCATGTGTATGTAAAAATATTCTTCTTTGTCAACTTGGCATGTGAGGTACCCCTCACAATGGTAAAATTATAGGTGTACAATTGGCGACTGTAATAGGCAATTTGGTCTGGAACTTTTGGATTCACAAGATTCTTTTGGCAGTCAAATGAAAATATTGCCATGCTGTCCCTTTCTTCTTGGAGCTTTTAGAAAAAGCTGCAGCCCTTAGTTTGTGTTTTCTAAGTTCCAAGATTAAATCATTCTTCAGTGATACGTTTGAACTTTCAAGTTTAATTTTCTCCTTGAGCTCTATGCACTTTGAGCAAGCGTCAATAACTGGTGTTCCGAATCCTATGTTGTAGCAACGCGTAAAAATTTCACGGAAGAACCACTGCTTCACCCTGAGGTCTTCAGCCGATTTGTTGTTATACATTTTGTAAAGCTTAGCGATGCTTCAATTTCCAGGTAGATACTCTCTGACTGGTGAGTTTCCGCGGCAAGAGTGACGTTCACAACACTGCAAACTTTCAATGACGGCAAGAGTGACTTTCACAACACTGCAAACTTTCAATGAAACGTTTCACGGAGTGCCTCTTTTCAGTGTACTCTTGTTTGATCCTAGCTTTTCCTTTCTTTTCTGTTGGAAGTTTCCCTGTCTTGAAATGATTTCTGGCAATCCTCTGAACCCAATCTTTGCTTTCATGCAATACATTCAAGAATGTCTTTTGGCAGACCTGAATGTGAAACTGTTCTGTATTAGCAAGTTTTATATAGTACTGAACACTGACACCTTTTCTTGAACTTCCCCCCTTGACAGTTCTTTCCCTTTTGGGCTTCTCTATACTCAGATACTTTAAAATGAGTGTATCTTGTTGAATCTTATTGTTACATTCATAAAAGTTTCCATGAAACTGCTGAATGTCAATCATCTGCAATTTGCGACATTTGAAGGTTGGACCATTGTGACTACGTTGTGGGTAGTCTGGAGGACTAGTAGGCCCATGCCTACAATGAAAATGAATGATTTCTCCTCAAGGTACTGTATATCGCAAAATTGCTGATGTTTAAGATTTCATAATACAGCAATATGCTACTTCTCATTACAGTGAAAATTCGTTCCTGCCTCATACGTTTTATTGCTTAGCATGATAACATTTTATGCAGCCCTGACAGCATTCTTTGTCCATCCCTTGTGGAATATGAACCTCCCTTGATCTCTTGTCTAGGCCACAGGACGGATGATGTTTGTGAGATAACAAGCAGGTAACTTGACCTTGAAGCTCGTAAAGTTTGTGAATACTATAACACTATAGTGTATTCAGTGTTCTGATAAGAAAGTTGAGATGTAGAAGAGAAATTGTTAAATCGTTAACTAATGAAGACAAAATTAAAATACTTCCAGTAGACAAGATTGTCCCCTGCAGAAACATGTTATGAGGTTTCACTGTATTTTAAAAGTAGCACCTCTCAACTAAACTGTTAGGATGTAACATTCATAGCATACCTATCCTTTTTTTTCCTTAGTTTTTCTCCATGAATCAGAATCACCCTTCCTTCTTCTCCCTTTACATTCCGCAACAAGAGCAATATTTTCCATCATCTTAATACACTCCGTTCACAGCAGAAAACTGCATGAAAGACTAACACAGTTCATGAACAACTCAAAGAGTGGAAAGACTGGCATGAAACGTGGGTAAATTGTAGTGTGAGTCATGTGCTGAAATTATTCCTTCCTATTAGTTGATTGTATAAGGCGAGTTTTGAAGTGACAAGCACCATGGATAAGGCGAGTTATGGAACAATAGCCTAAGTTTCATGACATATTTATATGGGAAAAGGTGAGTTTTTGTGCTTAATTTTGTGATAGAACTATCACAAACATCACCAAGAAGGCAATGCTACCTCTAACTCATTTTTTTTTTAATGGATAAAAATATCAATGATATGTGTAAAGAAGTGGAATCAGAGATAAGGCTTTTTGCAGATGATGTTATTCTGTACAGAGTAATAAATAAGTTACAAGTTTGTGAGCAATTGCAAAATGACCTCGATAATATGGTGGGATGGACAGTAGGCAAGGGTATGATGATAAACAGGGTTAAAAGTCAGGTTGTGAGTTTCACAAATAGGAAAAGTCCTCTCAGTTTTAATTACTGCGTTGATGGGGTGAAAGTTCCTTTTGGGGATCATTGTAAGTACCTAGGTGTTAATATAAAGAAAGATCTTCATTGGGGCAATCACATAAATATGATTGTAAATAAACGGTACAGATCTCTGCACATGGTTATGAGGGTACTTAGGGGTTGTAGTAAGGATGTAAAGGAGAGGGCATATGAGTCTCTGGTAAGATCCTAACTAGAGTATGGTTCCAGTGTATGGGACCCTCACCAGGATTACTTGCTTCAAGAACTGGAAAAAATCTAAAGAAAAGCAGCTTGATTTGTTCTGGGTGATATCCGACGGGAATCAGCTTCAAGGTTCCGTAACTAACCCAATTCAAGATATATTATGTAACTTCAAAAACAAATAACAGCCACCTTGGAGGGAGTAAATGAAGTGAACACTTAACAATATTCAGAACAGTGTCAAAGGAAAGACATACATTTTTTCAAAAACTTTTTACTGGAAGACAAGCAAAATATTTTAGTGAAAAAGTGCTGGATACTTTTTAACAACTGTTCAAATGAATAGAAATAGTTTTTAAAATAGGCTAACTATAAATATATCCATTCCATCTCATTTCAATAACCCATTTAACCACCACATTGTTTTTAATTCATTTTAATTTAATTTATATATGTATGTAGTATTTAAGAAGAACAAGGTACCTGATTATAATGTAATTAAAAAGATAAACACTTAGTGAATCACCTAAGCTATGTAAACAGCTGAAGATGTTCTAAAAAAGAAGGAAACATGTACTGTGTATAATTAATTAATTTGCTAAAATGAAAATATAAGTATCAAATAGGTGGAAGATTTTTATTGTTATAAGTCTTTGTAAGTGGTATGATCCGAGCTGTCAGTGGAAAGATGGTGTGAAATGACATCAGTAGACGAATAACTTTGAGTGGTGTCTTTAAAAGTAGGAGAGAACACAATACGGAGATAAAGCTGTAATTGAAGGGGACAAATTGGGGCAAATATTCGTTTATAGGAAGGGGAATTAGGGACTGGAATTATTTCCCAAGGGAGATATTCAATAAATTTCCAATTTCTTTGCAATCATTTAAGAAACGGCTGGGAGAATAACAGATAGGGAATCTGCCACCTGGGCAACTGCACTAAATGCCGATCATGATTGATTGATTCAAGGTACCAATGTCAACAGTAACTTTTTGTTAGGGGTGTAATTTTCTTTTATCAGCTTTGTGAAAATTTATTCACTCCTACTGATGATTGGGAATCTGTAAGTTTCTGTTTCCCCTGTTTCTTAAATGGAGAAAGGAAAATCTATTAGTCTTGCTGGACTCGTATTGCAATGTATTCAATGTGTGGCAATGACGTGGACGTAACACCTTTGATAGGTTATGATGGTAATCTCTTTTTCTATGTGAACAATTTTTGAATTTATTGTTATCATATTTCTTTTTTAAAACTGAACTTGCCTACTGTAATAACCTTTACATCCTAAGCTATATCTAATTATTCATTGTCCTCTTCTTTATCGGCTTTATTCCAGTTCTTTGGTCTTTTGTAATGACCATAGTTTTCATCTTTGAAGATACTATATTCTAGTCAATATTGTTCTCTAACCTTTATACCAAAGAATTGATCTTTTATAGAAATATTACCTTAGAATAAACTTTTGCTAGATTAATATCTTAATTCATATTATCCTTCCTTTTACCATCCTTGGACCCTCATGGGAACACTCAGTATGCTTTGTAAATATTGTCTATAGAATAGCTTCAACTGCCTCACCTGTCTAGTTTACTGTTGTCCTTTAATGTGGCTTAATTTTGCTTGGCAGATGTGCTATTTTCTATCGCACGCACCCATCCTCCTTACTTTAGATTAACCTAATTTGTACCATACTTTTACAATATATCCCTACAGCATTGGGCGGTGCTGTGTTGGTTATAAACAAGGCATCGTTCACGTCGTATTGGTTGAAGTGGAGGGGCTTTAGATGGTTCCATGCATTAGTGTTGCTTAAAGATCGATACTCCAATTTTTTTTACAACCTGTCTATATCTGCTGAGGTGGGGAGAAGCACGTGAACCAGGAAGGTCAACACAGATGTATTCCTGTTATGGAACACTTTTCGTGCTAGGATGTTCTCAGCATTAAGTTCGTATAATATTTTGTCATCAGTCAGATCCGAGTGGACCCCCCTTGATTATGCAATTGAAGAGACAGTATCTAGGGGTAGGGAAGCAGTCTGGATACAGAATTGTGTTAGGTGTTGGAAGGGGGAGGAAGATCCTGGGTGTGCGGCACCAATGGAGTTCACTAATATAGCAGCATTTAAACCTAGGAATTTCATTTTTGTCCGTATTGAATTGAGAAAGGATGATAGGAAAACTTAAAACGGTCCACCTTTTCAATACAAAAATGTTATATTTATTTATAACATGTATTTGCACTTGGAACTAGTTTCGACGCTGTGTTTGCGTCATCATCAGCCAAAATGTGGGAAATAGGCAAGATGTAGGCATTTATATTACACAAGGCGTTACATTAAACAATACACATCTTATAAGGAGGTAAAAACAGGGACGAATATAGAAACAAATGAATCGTTGAGAAAACAAAAGTTATACATATTAAAAATAACCTTAACCACACATCTTGTAGTGCGAAAGTGTTCTTCTTGAATGATTCCTGAATATAAAAACACACGCGCACACATTTCTGAAGAGCCAGCAGGCAGGACAAAGTAAAGTGAAACCTTAAGAGTTCTTCTGAGAAGAGTTCATCATTTTTTCTATGTTCCGACTAACTAATGAAGTCTCCCTTGAGTTCCTGATAAACATACACAACAGGAA
The DNA here is from genome assembly GCF_040414725.1 of Anabrus simplex. Classification (NCBI taxonomy): domain Eukaryota; kingdom Metazoa; phylum Arthropoda; class Insecta; order Orthoptera; family Tettigoniidae; genus Anabrus; species Anabrus simplex. The sequence continues at coordinate 912,940,462 of NC_090266.1, forward strand.
ATTCTCCTTCACTCTCAACAATAGCTCTAAAGACCAACAGTAAAATTTTATTTTAAATATTGTGCAGAGACGTGAAAGCATGATTTTGAACATGATATAACTCCTTCATATAACCCAGTTTTTTACACAAGGTGTTGCATTAAATAATACACATCTTACGAGGAGATAAAAACAGGGACGAATGTAGAAACCCATGCATCATTGAGAAAGCAAAGTTATACATATTAAAATAAGCTTAACCACATAGCTTGCAGTGCGAAAATATTTGCCTTGAATGATTCCTGAATACAGAACGCGCGCACACACACTTCTAAAGAGCCAGCAGGCAGGAAAAAGTAAGGTTAAACCTTAAGAGTTCTTCTGAGAAGAGTTCATCATTCTTTCTATGATCTGACTAACTAATGAAGTCTCCCTTGAGTTCCTGATAAACATACACAACAGGAAATTAAACAATACACATCTTACAAGGAGATTAAAAACAGGGAAAGTTATACATATTAAAAATAACCTTAACCACACATCTTGTAGTGCGAAAATATTCGTCTTGAATGATTCATGAATACAAAACACACACGCACACATTTCTGAAGAGCCAGCAGGCAGGAAAAAGTAATGTGAAACTAACTAATGAAGTCTCCCTTGAGTTCCTGATAAACATACACAACAGGAAATCCTCCTTCACTCTCAACAATAGCTATAAAGACCGCGGTAAATTTCATTTTAAATATTGTGCAGAGATGTGAAAGCATGATCTTGAATATAATATAACTCCTTCATTTAACCCAATTTTTTACACAAGGTGTTACATTAAACAATACACATCTTACGAGGAAATAAAAGCAGGGACGAATGTAGAAACAAATGCATCGTTGAGAAAGCCAAAATTATACATATTAAAAATAAGTTTAACCACACAACTTGCAGTGCGAAAATATTTGCCTTGAATGATTCCTGAATACAAGACGCACGCGCACAAATTTCTAAAGAGCCAGCAGGTAGGAAAAAGTAAGGTGAAACCTTAAGAGTTCTTCTGAGAAGAGTTCATCATTCTTTCTATGTTCCGACTAATTAATGAAGTCTCCCTTGAGTTCCTGATAAACATACACAGCAGGAAATTCTCCTTAACTCTCAACAATAGCTATAAAAGACCAACGGTAAATTGTATTTTAAATACTGTGCAGAGATGTGGAAGCATGATCTTGAACATGATATAACTTCTTCATTTAACCACCTTTGAAAGTTTCTCTCTATATTACATAGCTTCATTAACACACCATTCTGTAAATGCACAAAATAATCTTGTAATCTTCACAGGTATATAAAATAGGTATTAAGGAATACTTTGTTGAGAGTTTGGAGGTTGACTGTGCCAGTATTTGTGGTGTATTGTTGCAGCATTACGTGTAGGGTGGGGGCAGGTTTCTATGATGTTTATTGCGGGACATGAGGCGGTAAAGCTATGGCGCGAGATGAAGAAGGAACAGAGCGTGTTGGATAGTTTAGGTCTGGGCAGCGGCCGTTGTTGGATTAGTCGGAACATAGAAAGAATGATGAACTCTTCTCAGAAGAACTCTTAAGGTTTCACCTTACTTTTTCCTACCTGCTGGCTCTTTAGAAATTTGTGCGCGTGCGTCTTGTATTCAGGAATCATTCAAGGCAAATATTTTTGCACTGCAAGTTGTGTGGTTAAACTTATTTTTCATATGTATAATTTTGGCTTTCTCAACGATGCATTTGTTTCTACATTCGTCCCTGCTTTTATCTCCTCGTAAGATGTGTATTGTTTAATGTAACACCTTGTGTAAAAAATTGGGTTAAATGAAGGAGTTATACTATATTCAAGATCATGCTTTCACGTCTCTGCACAATATTTAAAATGAAATTTACCGCGGTCTTTATAGCTATTGTTGAGAGTGAAGGAGGATTTCCTGTTGTGTATGTTTATCAGGAACTCAAGGGAGACTTCATTAGTTAGTCGGAACATAGAAAAAATGATGAACTCTTCTCAGAAGAACTCTTAAGGTTTCACATTACTTTTTCCTGCCTGCTGGCTCTTCAGAAATGTGTGCGCGTGTGTTTTGTATTCATGAATCATTCAAGACGAATATTTTTGCACTACAAGATGTGTGGTTAAGGTTATTTTAAATATGTATAACTTTCCCTGTTTTTATCTCCTTGTAAGATGTGTATTGTTTAATTTCCTGTTGTGTATGTTTATCAGGAACTCAAGGGAGACTTCATTAGTTAGTCAGATCATAGAAAGAATGATGAACTCTTCTCAGAAGAACTCTTAAGGTTTAACCTTACCTTTTCCTGCCTGCTTGCTCTTTAGAAGTGTGTGTGCGCGCGTTTTGTATTCAGGAATCATTCAAGGCAAATATTTTCGCACTGCAAGCTATGTGGTTAAGCTTATTTTAATATGTATAACTTTGCTTTCTCAACAATGCATGGGTTTCTACATTCGTCCCTGTTTTTATCTCCTCGTAAGATGTGTATTATTTAATGCAACACCTTGTGTAAAAAACTGGGTTATATGAAGGAGTTATATCATGTTCAAAATCATGCTTTCACGTCTCTGCACAATATTTAAAATAAAATTTTACTGTTGGTCTTTAGAGCTATTGTTGAGAGTGAAGGAGAATTTCCTGTTGTGTATGTTTATCAGGAACTCAAGGGAGACTTCATTAGTTAGTCGGAACATAGAAAAAATGATGAACTCTTCTCAGAAGAACTCTTAAGGTTTCACTTTACTTTGTCCTGCCTGCTGGCTCTTCAGAAATGTGTGCACGTGTGTTTTTATATTCAGGAATCATTCAAGAAGAACACTTTCGCACTGCAAGATGTGTGGTTAAGGTTATTTTTAATATGTATAACTTTTGTTTTCTCAACAATTCATTTGTTTCTATATTCGTCCCTGTTTTTACCTCCTTATAAGATGTGTATTGTTTAATGTAACGCCTTGTGTAATATAAATGCCTACATCTTGCCTATTTCCCACATTTTGGCTGATGATGACGCAAACACAGCGTCGAAACTAGTTCCAAGTGCAAATACATGTTATAAATAAATATAACATTTTTGTATTGAAAAGGTGGACCGTTTTAAGTTTTCCTATCATCCTAATATAGCAGCAGCGTCTTCCCCATTAACCTTGATGATGTAGCCGTTTGAAGTTGGTCTTATGTTGGCTATTTCTTTCCTTTTCATGTGATAACAGTGGAGGCTGTGAAAAATTGTTTGCGAGGAGTGGAACTTGGGGCTGGGTTTCGGAGGAGGAAGCTGTGTGTTCCCTGGGGGGGTGTGCTGAAGGGATGCAGAATTGGTGATGGGGCAGGGGGTTTGGGACAGAGGAGGAAAATCGACAGCTCATGAGGTGTTGGGCATCAGGTGAGCTAGATTAGAGTCCATTTCCATTTCTTTGTAGGCTGGAGCTTAAGTGCAATGAGTATCTGTGGCAAGGCGCCGAGCTGCTGGTTCGGTGTCTGAATCTGCTTGTGAAACTGGTCTCCTTTGTTTGGAGTTTAGAGTCTCTTACTGGCATAGGTGGGACTAACAGGTGGTGATAATTTGGAGGCGAGTCCACTGAGAGACACATGGTTGCGATTTGATGAGCTGGGGTGGTGATGGTATTCATTGTGTAGATGGAACTGGAGGTGGTGGTGAGAATGGTGATGGTGGTGAGAATGGTGATGGTGGTGGTAACGGAGTTGTTGAGGTGATCCATTGTGGCTCACTTAAGAGTCTGCACACACCTTGGGCTTATAGGCCCCCTGAACATAAATCACTAAAGAGTGTTTCTGTGTGTATGATTCTCGGTTTAGTGCTCAGGTAAGCCCCGAGTATCTGGGATTTGCCGAACCCAGTCCCAAGAACTGTTGTACACCAATGTGTCCTGATATTCCTGGGTGAAACACCTTGATTGCTCCAAGTTCACCTTAACCGAACACGTTGTTAAACAGCCATCAACTGTCGTGGCGGATTTGGGTGTAAGGCAAATGTCGGACTCGTCAGATGGCTTACCGCAAAGCAGTACACCATTGTTCCTCCAGATGGTACAGTCCTCAGCAGAGAGCGATGTAGTGGTGGCCATTGCGTAGGCTACTTGGAACCATAAGCAGTGCCAATGAACTGTGAGAGACTTGGTCTCTTTTAGAAAAACTGATGCCTGCTAGGCCATCATATGATATAGATATTGATTCCTGTAGGGAACCTGAAATATTTGTCCTGAATGAGTAAATGGGTGCCAGCATTTTGCCTCCACTATATGAACTATCCATGTGTCTTGGTAGGTGCGCTAGATTGCTTAAAGGTGTGCTAGTTACCAACCGATGAGCTCAATTTGCCACACTGGGGCAAAATGCTAGCAAACAAGAATGAGTTAGCTGGAAAATTTATAATGTCCAGTAATGGGCCATTTATACTGGAATTATGAATCTATCATCTACCATCATCTATATCATCTGATGGCCTTGGCAGGCATCAATTTTTGTAAGAGAGACCAAGTCTCTCATAGTGCATTGGCACTAGCTGTGGCTCCAAGCAGCTTACACAGTGGCCTCCACAGTATGCACTAGTCGTGTGTCTTGGTAGGTGTGCTAGCTACCAACTGATGAGCCCAAATTGGCTGACTGGGGAAAAACACTGCAAACCAAAAATGAGTTGGCTGGAAAATTTATAATTTCCAATAACAGACCATTTATATTGGAATTATTATTCATTGGTTCAAAAAGTGAAAATTACCTTTCAGTACCAAAGTGCTGACATATGATTGATCATGCTGATTGTTTTAACATATCTTAACATATGTTGCATGATACACAGAGAACAAGTACAAGATGGCGACTACTGTGTGTGAGTCTGTGATATCCGTAGTGGATAATGGTGTAAGATGCAGTGAAAAATGTGGCAAATGCAGAAGAGTAGTTAAAAATGGGATTCTGTGTCGTAAGTGTGATGAATGGTACCATTTCTGTTGTGCAAATATTGTAAATAGGACTGATATTGAAACAAGTGTGTGGCTGTGTCCCGAGTGTAAACAAACTGATAGTGAAGCAGAACAACAAGAAAGAGAGACTTACGAAACTATAATTAAGATTTTAGGAGTGCTACAAGAAGACTTATGTGCCTTGAAACATGAAAATGAAAGCTTAAAGGACAGAATAAAGAAACTGGAAGATAAGGAAGACATTGGAGAAGAAAGATCGCCGTGGACGGAAGTGACGCGTAGCCATTTTAGGCCTAATGTTAAACATACGGGAGAAACTACGTACAACTTAAAACCGGGAAAAAACTCTTTGCAGCAGGGGCGAATGCTGGTCATGAAAGTCAGGCTTGCTCATCCATTCGTGAAAGTTGGTGGGGTGGGACATGCATAGTTCTGAATGAATAAAATGTATAAACCCAATAATCGCTAAATCACATGAACATTTTAATCATCGGTTACGTGAACATGCATTCAAACTGGTTACGTCACACCTTCAAGAATGGCCAAAAGAATAACAATCAGACACATTTTATAATTATTAACAAATCATGACAAGCCAGTGATTATATAATTTAAACAAGTAAACAACTATTTATTAGATCTTCCTACTTGAAAACAAACTCTACTCTGCGGCTTCTCTTTACAAAACCAAGCAATCCTTTTTCAATCGACAACGTAGCTAATGATGATAGTCTCTCCTGACCTTGAGTCGATCTGCAATATGTATTAATGCGTCTCAGTGTTGAAAAAGAACGTTCTGCAGAGGTTATAGTAGCAGGAATTGTTGCTACAAGTTTGATGAGCTTGAAAATTTCTGGCATACCCATGTACAATTTATTAGTATGCATAAACTGCATTAAGTCTGAAACACTTTTCCCTTTAAAATCAGAAGATGAATACATCACACTTAATTCGGTATTTAAGCGAACATTGTCGAAAAATGACCCATAGGTCTTTTCTAGGGTAGTACCATCACTGTCTGGAAACCTATTTCTGTGCTTCTCAAACAAATCACAATCCAACAGCGAAAAGAACACAAATTTCTTTATGCATTTAAAACTCTCTCCTATTTGGACAAGTACATTGTCAATAATTTTATTGAATAGACGTTTGTATTTTGATTTTTCTGGTTGATCACTAATTCTTTGATTTTTAGAGCACAGCTGTCCTCCATAAACATCAATTTCAGTATCAACATGTCCGTACAAACTATCAAAGTCTTCATCTCTCATAGAGTGGATATTTAAAAAGAGCTCCTCAACCTTCTTGCCACAGTACTGAATATCCCGACTTTTTGTTTGTAAAATATTGAACACAGTATCGGAGAATGAAAAAATCTTGGAGAACACTGCCAGCAGAAATCCAGTGTTGAACTTAAGTAAGAAGAACAAAAATCCCTGTGCTTTCAACGTAGTGCCTTCATCCCAGTCGTCTGAAGTATCCTGTACATGTTGAAAGAATTTCACCAGCGTATCATAATATTCCTTCACAGTATTAATAAGACGTGAAGCAAAATTCCATCTCGTTGGTACTACTGTTGGCAACTTCTTCTGAACAAAATCTCGAAGAGCAGCTGTTCTCTTCGTAGACTTTGAAGAAAAAAAAGCAGCAAGTCCTGACATTGTTTGGAAGAAAATTGTACATTCTTTGATTTTTGAAGCAGACTGCTGTAGTGTTAAATTCAATAGGTGGCTATAACAATGCACAAATGTCGCATATGGATACTGGTCTTGAAGTAGTTTATTAAGCCCATTCACATGACCGGCTAAGACAGCAGCACCGTCATATGTTTGAGCCACAGTCTTTTCCTCACAACTGAACTCTTTTAAAATAGCACGAACATGATTTAAGAGGGCTCCAGCAGTGCGATCTTTACTAACGTCAGCAAAACCAAGAAACCTCTCTTGAATTTCACCACTTTCATCTACAAAACGGAGTAAAGTAGAGAGTTGTGACTTATTAATAATATCGGACGTTTCGTCCAACATTATTACCACAAAAGTTGCTTGTTTGAGCTCCTCCTTTATTCTTCTCACAATTTCTGAACTTATTTCTGCTATTAAATCATTTTGGATTGCAGACGACGTCCCTCTAAAAATGGTTGAGTCTTTCAGATGAGCTGCTAGAAGAGGATCATATTCACTTATAATTTGTAGAAGTTCGATGTAATTCCCTCTGTTTACGGAAGTTGGAGACACGTCATGTCCGCGAAATGGTAGTTCCTGTTTTGCTAAAAAACACACTGCCTCGATCAGTCGTTTAAGTATGTCACGATTTTTCTTTACCTTTTCATTATGAAGTTGGTCACTGAGCGTTTCTGTTCATCCAGCTGGTGGTCGATCCTAGTACGCCCAAAGCTATTTAACTGCAAGAAACACTTCATATGGTTTGCAGATTTCTCATGTCTTGTAATGGACAGTGTCAGGGTGTTCAAAATGCCAAAGCCACTTTTACACCAAACACCGTTATCAGCAAAAAATAGTAAACACGGCCAGCGAAACAGTCTATTCAGTTTCTTGGACCCTGTCAACCAGTGCGTATTATTATATTGAGATACAGAGAACGAACGTACATATTCTCTATTTTTCTTCCTGTGCCGTGTCTTTAAATCTGGCAGCGCCGGACAGGGCCTGTCATTCTTAATAATGTCTGTTTTCTCTTGGATAGTCCTCCGAGAAAATGGATTTGATAACAAGCTGTCAATAATGCACGGTTCGGAACCCATTGCAGTACGTCAAATCATTCAGAATAGATGATCAGGAACTTACAGTACACTACTCACTGACACAACACACTAGCTCTGTAGCTCTCAGACCAGAGCTTCCAACTACATATTACAAACGTAACAGCTTGCAACCGGCCTTGGAGAGAAGAAATCTGCGCGCGCATACATTTCTCGCTGTGTCGACAGCTCCGCTGAAGCTCTTAAGACACGAGCAAGCCTCGCTGGACTCGCCAAGATATATGCAACATGCGATTTGTATAATGCAGTTCTATTACAGATACGGTACATATTCTAATTTTTTTAACTCGCCTGCTTTAGAAAAATATTGCGCTTGCGCAGCAAGCGTAGCATGCTCGGAGAAATCGCCCCTGCTTTGCAGTGACAAAATAGATTTCAGTTATTGCAACAAGTTCCAGAAGAAGACACACCAAGTTTTCCAAATAATTTTAAATCCAGTGGAGGTAACCTACAGAAGAAGAAAACCAAACAAAAGTCAAGATCGCCAAAAATTCATCTCTACGCAGACAGTCAAGGGCGGGGTATGGCAGAAGGCATCAAGGATGAGCTGCAGAATCAAGAAACTGAGGTTTTAGGACTAATAAAACCAGGTGCTAAAACTGAAGACGTCCTTTCAAGTTGTGATCCTGTGTTTGAGAAGGACAATTATGTGGTGATTGTGAGTGGTACAAATGACATTGCTGCAAATGAAGCTGAGGAACTAATTACAACCCTCAGAGGTAAGATTTCCAAACTACCTGACTCAAAAGTAATTGTAATTAATGTGCCACCCAGGTATGACCTTTTAGAGGACTCATGTGTGAACAAAGCTGTACATGATGTAAATATAAAAATCAAAAGATTACGTAAGGGTTTTAGAAATGTCCATGTAGTAGATACTTTAGGTCTTGGCAGGCAAATGTTCACTAGGCATGGGTTACATCTGAATGGTAATGGAAAAGCAACTCTCTGTAGACAAATTGCTACAATTATCAACAGAGATTTGCAAACTAATCTGTACTTAAGAAATCCCATACCACTAAACTGGCACATACAGGGAAACTTGCCAGAAAACCCAGATCCATAAATCAAGATCTATGTACAAGGATCTGGGTTCCAGGGAAGTTCTCAACTCATGAGTCAAACGTTACCCAATCGCAACAGTCAAGTTTTAGGGAGGAAGGGGGTCTGAGATTGCTCTTGGTAAACTGTCAGAGCACCGTATAGTAAATAAACAATTAAAATTCGGTACATTGATGGAATCTTACGAGACTGATGTGGTGGTAGGAGTGGAATCGTGGTTGAGAGAAGAGGTGGGTAATAGAGAAATATTTCCAGAAGGATATACAGTCTATCGTAGAGACCGAGGAAATAAAAAGGGAAGGGCCCCCCCCGGTGTTTATTCTGGTGAAGGAAACTTATTGTTCACATGAATGGTTTACTGATGAAAGATATGAAATATTAGGGATAAAATTAGTTTGTGATAATATGAAGGAGGTGGGAGTTATAGGAACATATAGGCCTGGAAGAGAGGAAAGAGACATGGAAATATTTGAGAAAATAATAATATATTATACTCATAAAAACAAAAATGATATGGTAATAATTGGAGAAGATCTACACTTGCCTGAAGTTGAATGGAATGGAGCTGCAAGTGAAGCCCATGAACAGAAACTGGCAAATAAGTTAATTTGGGAGGGAGGATTTACACAAGTAGTACAAGAACCGACTCGTCTCAATAACTTGCTAGATGTATTATTGGGGCCGATGACCTTCGATGTGAGGCCCCTTAAAACAACAAGCATCATCATCATCGGATGTATTCTTGGTTAAACCATGGGAAATTGTCGATAAAACTGAGGTAATTGAAGAAATAGGTGACCGCAAGGCTGTAATAATGGATGTAGGACTCGTACCAAAAATGCCTAATAAGAGGGGTCACACAAGACAAGAAATTATACAGAAAAACTAAAGTTGATGAATTTGGGACTTACCATAAATCACAATTCATTTGTTGGATAAGCGAAGGGAATAATGTGGATACACTTTGGGCTAAATTTAAAGGAATCATTTGGGAAGAAGAGAAGGGATTTGTACCTGTTAGGAAGGGCAAAATGACCTCAGACCCTGTTTATTATACAAGAGAAATAAGAAAATTAAAAAGAAAGTGTAGAATAGTAAACAGAAAAATCAAAGAGAGTAGGGAGAATAGAGAAACTAGAAAACAGCTAATGAGCGAACTGAATAGAGTGAAAAAGGAAGCAAAAGAGAATTATATGAATAGCATACTTCAAGAAGGTAATGACCACAAATGGAAATGGAAAAAGCTGTATTCATATATTAGGAATCAAAAAGGAATCCAAATTCCTACAGTGGTGGGAGAAGGGGGTGAACACTATTTAACAGATACTGAGAAAGCAAATCTATTTAGTAGGGAATTCAGAGATTCAGTAGAAGATTGTCAGGAGTTGGAAACCGTAACAGAAGGTAGAGAGGGAGAGACACATAGGGAAACAAGAAGCTTCTCATTCACAAATGAAGATATTTTCAGAGAAATCCAACTGCTTCAGCAAGGAAAAGCAGCAGGAAGTGATCAAATTACTGGGGAGGTATTAGAGACAATGGGGTGGTACATAGTGCCTTATTTAAAATTTATCTTTGACTATGTCATAAATAATAGTGTAATACCAAAGGAATGGAAGGAATCTATAATAATACTAATTTATAAAGGAAAGGGTGATAAAAGGAAACCAGAGAACTACAGACCAATCAGCCTGACCAGCATAGTTTGTAAAATACTGGAGAGTTTAATAGAGGGATATGTGATGATAAAAATTGGTTCATGAGGAACCAGTATGGATTTAGAAAGAAATTTTCTTGTGAGGCCCAACTGGTGGGATTTCAGCAGGACATATCAGATCAACTGGATTCAGGAAGCCAGTTAGATTGCATAGCCATAGATCTTTCCAAAGCATTTGATAGAGTGGAACATGGAATATTATTGAAGAAATGGGAGGAAATAGGATTGGACGAAAGGGTTATACGTTGCATAACAACATTTCTAAATTCAAGGGTTCAGAAAGTCAAAGTAGGAAATAATATATCACAGGAAGAGAAAGTTTGGAAGGGAACTGCACAGGGTAGTATAATCGGTTCGTTACTTTTCTTAATATACGCAAATGATTTAGGGAACGATATAACATCGAAAATAAGATTGTATGCAGATGACATAATTGTTTATAGGAAAATAAATAACATTGAGGATTGTTCAGAATTACAAAGGGACCTTGAGAGTATCCAACAATGGGTTGAAGAAAATAATATGAAGGTTAATGGAGGCAAATCAACTGTTACAACATTTACAAACAGGAGCTTTAAAACTGAATTTGAATATACTTTGGATGAGGTAGTTATCCCTAAAGATGGCAAGTGCAAATACTTAGTTGTGAGATTTGAAAGTAATTTGCACTGTAAGGGTCATGTTGATGACATTGTTGGGAAAGCATACAGATCGTTACATGTCATAATGAGGCTACTTAAAGGATGCAACAAAGAATTAAAAGAAAAAAGTTACTTAAGAATGGTTCGTCCATTATTGGAATATGCAAACAGTGTTGGGGACCCTCACCAAGAATACCTAATAAAAGAGCTAGATGGTGAGCAGAGGAAAGCAGCAAGATTTGTAACAGGGGATTTCAGGAAAAAGAGTAGTGTATCAGAAATGTCAAAGGAACTTGGGTGGGAAACTTTAAGTAAGAGAAGGGAGAAAACTAGACTTATAGGATTATATAGAGCCTATACAGGAGAAGAAGCATGGAGAGAAATCCGTGAGAGACTTCGGTTGGGAAATAATTATATTGGCAGAACTGACCACAAGTACAAAATTAGAAGGAATTTTAGCCGAAGCGTTTGGGGTAAATCTTCATTCATTGGGAAGGGCGTGAAGGAGTGGAACAGTTTACCAGGGGTAGTGTTTGATCCTTTTCCAAAATCTGTACAGATAATCAAGAAGAGAATAAACAGCAACAGAGAAAATAAATGAAATGTTAGGGGGCATTCGACCACTGCAGGATATTGTAAATAAAAAATGTGTGTGATTAAATTAATTCCATCCCCTGGTCTATGGAGTTTGGACAGCTCAAGTAGGGGACTGCCTGTAGGGGTGAAGTACAGTGGGGACTTCGAGGGCCCTTGGACCGCTACGGTAGCTGTGAAGGCTCTTCAGGAACTCTGAAAAGTGGTGGCAAAAAGGGCTCTGGTTAAGACGCAGCAGGTCGTTATGCTACTTAGGTTCCAAAATGGGTAAAATATAAATAAATACAATGTTAATTTTAATCTTATACCAGTTGTATAGTATTATTAGAAGTAATTTCACATACTGTATATGAGTTGACTATGTTTGTAAGTACAGGAGATATTATAAGTAGAATTTTTTAAACAATATAAATTTATTAATAGAAAAAATTGTTAGCGTAAATTGTATAATATTGTATTCTAGGAAAATTTTATTCATCTCTTGTTAATTTTAAATTTAGTGCTTGACAATAATGTATTTTAGTGTACCATTTGCCACCGAGGTAGACACCTCATTTGCAAATAAAGAGATTTTGATTTTTTTTTGGGCGGTTATAGTAACCCTGTCTTTGACCCAAATAGTTACACTTCAGGTACTTCAATATTAAAAGACAACAGAAAATAGTACAGTAAAATACATACACACCTCTTAACACAGGTATATACTTAGAAATGGCTGTGGAAGTAAGGAGAAATTGAAGGAACTTACTAGAAAATTGAATCTAGCAAAGAAGGTAGCTAAGGATAACATGATGGCAAGCATAATTGGCAGTCATACAAATTTTAGTGAAAAATGGAAGGGTATGTATAGGTATTTTAAGGCAGAAACAGGTTCCAAGAAGGACATTCCAGGAATAATTAATGAACAAGGGGAGTGTGTATGTGAGGATCTTCAAAAGGCAGAAGTATTCAGTCAGCAGTATGTAAAGATTGTTGGTTACAAGGATAATGTCGAGATAGAGGAGGAGACTAAGGCCAAAGAAGAAATAAAATTTACATATGATAACAATGACATTTACAATAAGATACAAAAGTTGAAAACTAGAAAAGCAGCTGGAATTGATCAGATTTCTGGGGATAAACTAAAGACAATGGGTTGGGATATAGTACCATATCTGAAGTACTTATTTGATTATTGTTTGGTCGAAGGAGCTATACCAGATGAATGGAGAGTTGCTATAGTAGCCCCTGTGTACTGTATAAAGGAAAGGGTGATAGACATAAAGCTGAAAATTACAGGCCAGTAAGTTTGACATGCATTGTATGTAGGCTTTGGGAAGGCATTCTTTCTGATTACATTAGACATGTTTGTGAAATTAATAACTGGTTTGATAGAAGGCAATTCGGTTTTAGGAAAGGTTATTCCACTGAAGCTCAACTTGTAGGATTCCAGCAAGATATAGCAGATATCTTGGATTCTGGAGGTCAAATGGACTGTATCGCGATTGACCTGTCTAAAGCATTTGATAGGGTAGATCATGGGAAACTACTGGCAAAAATGAGTGCAATTGGACTAGACAAAAGAGTGACTGATTGGGTTGCTATATTTCTAGAAAATAGATCTCTGAAGCTTTGTCTGACCCTGTAATAGTTGAGAGGGTAGTTCCTCAGGGCAGTGTTATCGGACCTTTATGTTTCCTTATATATATAAATGATATGAGTAAAGGAGTGGAATCGGAGGTAAGGCTTTTTGCGGATGATGTTATTCTCTATAGAGTGATAAATAAGTTACAAGATTGTGAGCAACTGCAACGTGACCTCGAAAATGTTGTGAGATGGACAGCAGGCAATGGTATGTTGATAAACGGGCCTAAAAGTCAGGTTGTGAGTTTCACAAATAGGAAAAGTCCTCTCAGTTTTAATTACTGCGTTGATGGGGTGAAAGTTCCTTTTGGGGATCATTGTAAGTATCTAGGTGTTAATATAAGGAAAGATCTTCACTGGGGTAATCACATAAATGGGATTTTAAATAAAGGGTACCGATCTCTGCACATGGTTATGAGGGTGTTTAGGGGTTGTAGTAAGGATGTAAAGGAGAATGCATATAAGTTTTTCGTAAGACCCCAACTAGAGTATGGTTCCAGTGTATGGGACCCTCACCAGGATTACCTGATTCAAGAACTGGAAAAAATCCAAAGAAAAGCAGCTCAATTTGTTCTGAGTGATTTCCGACAAAAGAGTAGCGTTACAAAAATGTTGCAATGTTTGGGTTGGGAAGAATTGAGAGAAAGAAGAAGAGCTGCTCGACTAAGTGGTATGTTGATACAGATGTCGATTCCCATCATCTGATGGCCAAGCAGGCATCAATTTTTAGTAGTGAGACAGAGTGTCTCATAGCGCATTGGCACTGCCGGTGGCTACAATTAGCCTACGCAGTGGCCTCCACGGTATGCACTGGCCATGCGTCTTGGTAGGTGTGCTACGTACCAACTGATGAGCCCAGCCTAGCACACGGGGGCAAAACGCTGGCAACCTGGAATGAGTTAGCTGGAAAATTTATAATGTCCAATAAGGGACCATTTATATTGGTATTATAAGTGGTATGTTCTGAGCTGTCAGTGGAGAGATGGCGTGGAATGACATTAGTAGACGAATAAGTTTGAATGGCGTTTATAAAAGTAGGAATGATCACAATATGAAGATAAAGTTGGAATTCAAGAGGACAAACTGGGGAAAATATTCATTTATAGGAAGGGGAGTTAGGGATTGGAATAACTTACCAAGGGAGATGTTCAATAAATTTCCAATTTCTTTGAAATCATTTCGGAAAAGTCTAGGAAAGCAACAGATACGGAATCTGCCACCTGGGCGACTGCCCTAAATGCAGATCAGTATTGATTGATTGATTGATTTGACTATTATATGATCATTTATATTCAGTGCACCAGTGATGATATCCATCACGACCGCTCTCAGATTATGGAAATGTTTGTTTGTTACTTATATATTCCTATATATATCTTGAATATTAAACAATTTATAGTGGTATTCCAAACTATATATTTTGAATTTTAAACAATTTATAGTGGTATTCCAGTGCAGCCAAAGTACAAAATTAGATAGAAATTCTTGGAAATACTGTGGTAGAAATTTAGAAACCAACATCAAGAAAGAATAATGACAGAGAGTTTAAATTTGGTAATTATTGTGTGGTATTGAAACTACATAGTTGATTTCGATATAATGTGTCAATGCAGTTGCCCTACAGAGAGGGCTGGGTACATGAATGAAGACAAACGTTAGTACCACGTACAGCCACCTTGTGCTAATATGCAGGCCCGATGAATAAGATCATAGAGACGGCAGGGACAGCTGACTCCTACTATTCTGGCAGCGAGTGCAGTGTGATTCTGGTCATGGCAACCAGAGGGGTGAAGTAAGACATGCTACTCAACATCTGGAGATGGAGCTTAGATCGATCGATGCTATGACAACTGTGACATCACCCAATACAGTTTGTGTAGAGGGGCATGCCGTGAAGTAAATGAGAGATATATATGTTTCTTTTTCCAATGTGAACTGGAGCATGCTTCCTTCTTTAGAGTTGTGTTGTTTTAAATATGAATCCTGTTTATGATATAGTGTGTGTTTTATTAGAAATACCATTTTTGCATTGGAAAAAAGAAGGAATTAGAATAATTTGTGTTGTTTGAGTCATTAGTCTGTAGACTGGTCTGATGCAGACATCCCTTCCACCCTATCCTGTGCTAATAATTTCATTTCTACATAATTACTGCAACCTACATCTGCTTGTCATATTCATACTTTGGTCTACCCCTACCCTTCTTACCGCCCACACTTCCTTCAAAAAGTAACTGAACAAGTCCTGGGTATCTATTGTTCTATCTGTTCTTCTCATAAAATTTAGCCAAATCGATTTCCTTTCATCAATTCGATTCAGTACCTCTTTCTTTGTAATTCAATATATCCATCTCACTTTTAGCATTCTTCTGTAACACCAAATTTCAAAAGCTTCTATTCTCTTTCTTTCTGAGCTAGTTATCATCCACGTTTCACTTCCACAGAATTTTTGCCTCGCTCCAGAGAAAAGTGTTCAAAAACATCTTTCTAATTCCTATATCAATGTTTGAAGTGAGCAAAATTCTTTTCTTAAGAAAAGCCTTCCTTGCTTGTGCTAGTCTGTATTTTATGTCCTCCTTACTTCTGCCATCATTAGTTATTTTACTACCCAAGTAACAATATTCATCTACCTGTTTTTTTTGTTTTTTTTTAAGACTTCACTTCCTAATCTAATATTTCCTGCACCACCTCACTTCATTCAACTGCACTCCATTACTTTTGTTTTGGACTTATTTATTTTCATCCTGTACTCCTAAAAGTAACACATTCAAGAACATACAGTAAATGTGAATCCTACAAAGGAAGCACCCAGTTTGGTTTCCGTAATGGATTTGGCACCAGAGAGGCATTGCTGGGGATGCTGGTTTTGGTACAAAGATGCATAGATATGTCTGTGGATATATATGCTTGTTTTATTGATTATGAAAAAAGTTTCGACCATGTGAAACATGAAACAATGCTGCGTATCCTACATGATATCGGCATGGATGGTAGAGATATCAAAATTATTGCCAACCTGCATTGGATCAGACATTATCAGTTAAAGTTATAATGTAAAACAAAAGCTAAAGGTTTCCACCTATTCAACACTATTTATTGTAACCTTAAAAATGGTACATATATTTTATGAAACTAGGTTTGGTCTTGCTAGAGACCATCATCGGTCAAAATCAATAAAAGTTAAGGCAAGGCATGAATTATAGATAAAATTTACACTTATCACAATCACATGTCTTGTGTAAGTTCTCAGTAGAAGACCAGAAGACCAGGTGAAACACTTAAAATACTAGCAACTGAAGAATCTGGAAGAATGTGGAAACCTTTGGCTTTTGTTTTACATTATATTGCTCTTCAGTACAGAATAATATGAAATGTATTACCTATTACAGTAGTTAGTAATAATAATTTATTGTTATTATTGGTATTATTATTATTATTATTAATATTATTATACAGTAGTTGATATATAGACCGAGCTCGATAGCTGCAGTCGCTTAAGTGTGGCCAGTATCCAGTAATCAGAAGATAGTGGGTTCGAGTCCCACTGTCGGCAGCCCTGAAGATGGTTTTCCGTGGTTTCCCATTTTCACACCAGGAAAATGCCGGGGCTGTACCTTAATTAAGGCCACGGCCGCTTCCTTCCAATTCCTAGGGCTTTCCTATCCCATTGTCGCCGTAAGACATATCTGTGTCGGTGCGACGTAAAGCAAATAGCAAAAAAAAGTAGTTGATATGACATCAGCAACATTCCGATTACTGTATATTCCTACGAGTGCTATACGTGTAGATGAATCAATAATGAAATGCAGGGGAAGATTACATTTTATACAGTACAACAAGTCCAAGAGAGCAAGATTTCGTGTGAAATTTTACAAACTATCAGACTCCAACAACGCATATATATGTGACTTCAGTATTTATGTAGGGAAGGACAAAGTTGATAATATACCTGTTAGTACAAATGTAGTGATGGACATGATGCAGACATGTGGTCTTCTGAATAAAGGCTACTCCCTTTATATGGATAATTGGTACAGTTCACCCGATTTGTTCTACAGACTGTATAACACAGGGTCGAACGTGTGCGGAACAGTGCTTACTAACAGGAGAAACATGTCGATAGACTTCGGTAAGGTTTGCTTAGAAGTAGGTGAAGACGTGGCTTACTGCACCAACAATATCACTGCAATCAGGTGGAAGGACAAGAAAGATGTGTGCTTACTAACATCAATGCATTCTCTTGATTTTGCCAAATTTGGGAAGGTCAGTCGTAAATCAGGTTCAAAGAAAATGAAGCCTTCTGCTGATTTAGGTTACACAAGGCGAATGAGGGGAGTGGAACTTGGAGATCAACTTCTGAGTGGGTTCCACGTTATGCGCAGGTACAGTAAAGTGCACAAGAAAATATTATTTTATTTGATTGACATGATGCTGCTCAATGCCTACATGTTGCACAAACTAGTGAATAGGAATACAGACAGAATGTTTCAAGTGTTCAAACAGATACTTGCTGAGGAAATGATTGCTAATCACTTGAAAGAAGGCATTGCAGCTACACCTGGAGAACTGCCATCATGACTGACTGGCTGACATTTGCCCATCAAGATCCCCCAACAGAAGCCAAAGGAACTAAAATTGCAAAATGCTGTGTTGCATGTCGGCAAAAGAAGACCAGAAGGGAAAGTATATGGCAATGTGACTCCTGCAACATTCTATTGTGTCTGGAGCATTTCCAGCCATACCACATAAAAAAGGCCTACTCACTTTCGAATCCCAGACTACGAGCAACAAGGAACCTATTTTGTGTAAGTGCATAAATTATATATATATATAAAAAACTGTTGCTTCACAACCCTTTTTTTTGTAAAGAATCTTGAATTATGTCAATAAGTACGTAATTTATGCCAATTTATTCAGAGGTCTACAAATGAAACAAATTGTGTGAAAATTCATGGTTTCCAAGCCCCTTCTGCTATAGGAGGAGGCAGATGCGTTAAACATATACCTACATAATGAGCATAAGAATTGCTTGGCATAAAATGTTCTATAAAAATGTCTGCAACAGCATATGTCTATCTTTAACATATAGCCCACTATAAGGGTTTCTATGTTACAGTTTGCAGTTTATAAAAATGTCTAATTTAAAAACAACTGTTTAAATTAATCAGTATCCTTATCAAAATAAATTTGTTTATTCACTTCAAGTAACTAATGTAGATTAAAATGTTATTCACAGTATGTAATTTTCTTCTATATTTTAGGGGATATTGTCATTTTCATTTTTCCGCAGAATCTTCATTCTGAAGTATGGAAATGTAATGATTCCAGGGAAGCAAGTCGAAAAAAGTTGTTTGTGCACCTTTTTAGCTTACGCTGGCTATATCTTTAGAGCTACATCTATACTACAAGGGTAAGAGTTGTTCAGCATAACAACTTCTACAAAAACATCCACGACAGCATATGCTTACCCTTAATACATAGCCCACCATAATTGTGTTTATGTTACAGTTTGCAGTAAAAACATCAAATTTAAATATATTTTTAAAATTAATCGTTAAATTCTTTTCAAAATAAATTGTGTAATCACCTCAAGTAACAAATGTAGATTAAAATGTAATTTACAGTACGTAATGTCTGCCTCTGTAGCATAACGGTTAGCACTATTAGCTGCCATCCTCAGGGGCCCAGGTTCGATTCCCGGTACTGCTAAAAATTTAAGAATGGCAGGAGGGCTGGTATGTGTCTATAATGCTAACATACAGCTCACCTCCATTGGGGGTGTGCCTGAAAAGAGTTGCACCAACTTGGGATGAGGGCATGAATTTACTTACATACAGTACATTATTTTCATCTATACTTTTGGACCTGTCAACAGCTTCGGCCAGCAGCTAATGGTCAAGTTAAGACTTCAGAGAAGCCTAGTCGAGTTGATATTTGGTGGGGGAGTGGGTGTTTGGAGTTTCCCTGGTAATTTGGTGCACCTCACCATTTTCTCATTCCATCTGTGAACATTTCCTTGCACAAGCTACATGGTTGAGTTGAGATTGGAGGGAGGGGAGTGTGTTTGGAATGTTGCTGTTAATTTCATGCACTCTCAGCTATTTAAAATTCTGTCTGTGAACATTTTGTTACACAGGCTAAGATACAATAATGAATAGTTTTCCAGTGGCTTTTGATTAACTATATAAAATCTATAACAAGGCACGTGGCCTCTGGAGTGGCCTGGTCCAAGTCTTCCGAGTTGACAGCATAAAGGTGACCTGTGTGTATGTAAGGATGGAGCCTTATCTAAGATGAATTCTAATCATGAAGATGGCAATCATGAAGATGGCAAAAATACCACCCTCCCCCACCAAGACAGAAGAATTAACTAAGGAAAGTTAGAATCTCCAACCCATCCTGGAATCGAACCTGGGACTCCTTGGACCAAAGGCTAGAATGCTAACCATTTAGCCATGAAGTCAGAGTATAAAATCTATGATAAACCATAATGCCGAGATGGAAAGTGAATATAGGTCACAATTCCTGGTACTGCCAGAAATTGAAGAATGGCAGGAGGGCTGGTATGTGTTTAAAATGGTACATGCAGCTCACCTTCATTGGGGGTATGCCTGGAAAGAGTTGCACCATCTTGGGACGAGGCCACAAAGTTACTTACTTACGGAATGTAATCTTTATCTATACTTTTGAGAAAAGTACATTGCATTCGAGAAAATTGTGTTTATCACTTAACAATGAAAATGACCAAAAAAAGAGATTCTCGATTGTCACAGGACAAAGAAAGAATGACTTCTCAAAGGCAAAGGGAGTAATCTTTCTCCAAATTCACTGCCCAGTTTGAGGTATATTACTCAGTTGACACAGCAGTCGATACTGAAGAAGCTACAGAAGTTCTAAATTCTTTACTTGCCACCACATAAGATTATTTTGAAAGTGAGGGTGCATATTATATTGTTACGTAATCTACACCTGCCAGTGTTATGCAATGGGATGCAATTGGTAGTGGAAACCTTGAAAAACTGTATGATTGAGGCTAATATTTTAAATTGCTGTGGCACAGAAGAAACTATTTTAAGGGGATACGGAATGGGTATTTTGCCAAAAATTTGTCATTTTTATATTATTGTTATTTCTTAATATGTCAAATGCCCTCTTTAAAATGGTGTATAAATTATGATGATATGATAACTACAAGTGTGCTTTTAAAAATAATTTATGTGATGATGCACGCTAGATTTCTGCTGTGAGTAGACATGACGGTCTCTTGCAAGTCACTTGACCAACGTTCTATTCAGTGGTACAATGCTAGGTGTATGTATTACTTACGGGATGATGACTCTATGGCTTTCAAAGTTGTTCAGGATTCTAAGCCCTATGGAAATGATGTAAACATAACCAAACTGGAATGTGTTGGTCACGTTCGGAAACGTATGGAGACAAGATTGGGAAGACTAAAATCAAGCATAAAGGGAAAGAAGGTGATGGTAGAATATTAGAGTGTAAGAACAGATTGACTGATTCAGTCATTGATACTCTCCATATTTACTGTGGTCTGACCATCAGGCAAAATACTGATAATGCGGAAGCAATGAGGGAAGCTGTCTGGGCATCATATTTCAACATTTATTCCAGTAATGAAAATCCCGTACATGGCTTGTTTCCTTCAGGGACAGACAGCTGGTGCAAATATAACAGGAGCAAAGTAACAGGGGAGAAATATAACCATCCTCATAGTTTGCCACCAGCCATTATGGATGAAATCAAACCAATTTTCAGGGATCTTTTTGACAAAAATCTCCTGAAAAAATGCCTGCACGGCAGGACACAAAAGCCAAAGGAATGTGTCAATAGTGTCATCTGGAACCGCCTACACAAAACAGTGTTTGTGGGTATCAGCACTCTTCATTTTGGTGTATATGATGCTGTTTCAAGTTTTAACCAGGGAAACATCACAAGTTGCAGAATTCTGAAAGTGTTAGGGTTGAATGTTGGGTGTCGTACTGTTGATGCAATGTTGCATAAAGACCTGGTAAGGCCAAGGTCTGATGAAAATGCCCTTGAAAAGAAAAGCTTTTCAAGACAAAAAGGACAGGAGAGGTGCCAAGAATAGACTACAAGTGGAATTTGAAGAAGATAAAGATAATCCAAGCTATGGACCTGGCATGCATTGATATGTTAACTTTGAAGCCCGTTTCCCGTAAGTTTACTTTTTTAATACTTAAGGTGCATTTTCTCAGCCAGTTTTGAATATATGAACTTGAAATTTGTAGGACATACTTACAAATACCTCTTTAAATTGCTGAAACAACAGTTTTTAATTTGTCTGAATATTACAAATTTTATTAGCAAAAATATATTCTAAAAATACCAAAAATATCTAGTTTCAAAATAAAAAATAATATCTTCCTTAAGTAGGTCGTTATAAAAATTACGCTTGTTTCAGTAGAAGACCAAGATATTCAACTATAAGCTGCAAACATTTGAAGTGTCTACCTCCAGTGGTTTCAGAGAAAAGGTACAATATAAACAGCCGATTTTATCATTGGGAGCATAGGGCATTCCGTACCCCCTTAATTCTGAAAATCCCTATGATTCCTTCAGACTTGCCTTTTAATTTCAAATGAGTCCAATTCTTTGTAAGAGTTTGCTTTGGCATGACAGTAAACAAAGCACAAGGTCAGACACTTAGCAAAACCTGGAGTTGATCTCAATGGAAAATGTTTTTCTCCTGGACAACTTTATGTTTCCCTCTTATGTGTGACATCAAAAAATAATTTCGTGTTCACTACTGAAGGAAAAAAGGACTAATGTAGTATACAAGGAAATATTATAAGTCCTTGGTTAAAAGTAACCTACCGCCTTAAATTCACAACTGCTCCCATGCGAAGCTGGGGCGGGTAGCTAGTTGTTATCATCATCATCATCATCTTCACCCATTATCACCACTTCCTTATTTTGAATACATTTCAACACTTGTTCTAGGAAATGCACTTGGTCTTCGAATTTATGGGGCATATACTTGAAACAAATCCCTTATTCATAACGTAAACTTAATTGCCAGGATAATGATCATGTCATTTTTTTACATTCTGTTCTCCTGTGTCCTTATTTCCTTCTGTTAACTCAGGACTTCACTCTCATTTATCAGCCTAATGTTTACTGTAGTCAATTTAATACCTATTATCCATCTGAATGAGGTCAGAAAAGGGTTGGACAAAATAAAAGAGTGGTATAATAACGTTATTGGTTTTATGTCCCACTAACTACTTTTATGGTTTTCAGAGACGCCGAGGTGCCGGAATTTTGTCCCGCATGAGTTCTTTTACGTGCCAGTATATCTACCAACATGAGGCCGATGTTTTTGAGCACCTTCAAATATCACCGGACTGAGCCAGGATAAAAGATTGGCATAGAATTGATTTCCTTACTGTGAAATTAATCAACCCAATAGCCTTCGCTGCTACTACCTTCTTCACAGCTTCCTTATCAGCAAACAATATCCATGTCCCCATGAAAATACAGGTTGTAACAATAAGGTACAGCCAAGCCTTCAGGACATATTCCTCGTGCAGAAGAAGAAAATATATTACATGGACATGTGTCCAGAAATGCTTTATTTCCATGTTAGAACTCATCCTACAGTCCTACAGACTCTTCACCTATCTCAAATGCTTAAACATCACATCAACACATTTCATTGCTAAGAGAGGGCAGTTTGAACATTTCACGTAAGAAAGATTTTCACGTGGCATGCTGGTATGTTTTGTTCCTGTGTGTTTATTATTAATGTACTATGTAGAGGTGTAGAAAATGAGTTCTAACATGGAAATAAAGTATTTCTGAACCCATGTCCATGTAACATATTTTCTTCTTCTACATGTGAAGAACATGTCCTGAAAGTTTGGCCATATTTTTTGTTACACTCTGTATTCTTTCCCCTTCAAGTAACATGTTTGACAGATAGTCTCTTATAATAAATGCCATTAAGCCTTGCCAATATGTAATAGACTGCACAACATTTGGCATAATATCTCAAATAATTATTTCCAAAACAGGCTGAATTTGAATATACAGGACATGCACAACAGTTGGCATAATATCTCAACTAATGATTTCCACAGTAGGCTAAACTTTAATATACAGTTGGCAAAATTGTAAATTATTGTGGAGGTGCAGCAAGGATACAGATAATGCATACAGATAGTTATAGCTTAGTTCTCGTAACTTACAAGAAATGCTCAATGAGGCCTCCATTCTTTTCTATGCAAATTAGACATCTCTGAACCACTGAAGTACAAAATTTATGTCCAAAATATTCAGGAACTGTACGTATTCAGATTCAAATTGAATGTGTTCCTTCAGTTGTTCCACATCACAAACCTTCACAGAGTACACTGCATTTTTTAGTATACCCCAGAACAAGAAGTTCATCGGGATAAGATTAGAACAACATGGAGGCCATTCAACATGACCTTGTCTGCCAGTCCATTCACTGAATGTTGCATTCAAAAAGCCTTCCTTAATCAATCCAGAGTGAGGGGGTGCCCCATTTTGTTGTGATATTAACTTTTCTCAAATTGGCTGCAGGTGTTAAAAAAGTGGAATGTTTTCTAGTTCCATCCGCACTTTGTGAAGCATTCATATGTAACTTTCAGCAATTACTGTAGCATTGAAAATGCAGAGATCCCTGCCCAAACAGTAACAACAGGAGGGTTTGACTCAGTTCTGGTCTTGTTTCCATTTCATCTCTTGTACAGAAACCCACTGCTCTATAGACAGTTTTCTATTCATGTTCTCACAAACAACACGAACAACAAACTAGCGTTAACAGCAACATTCACATCAACATCAACCTAACCTCAAATGAATTGTGGGAACTACCGCTCTAGTCAATTCAAGTAACTACTATTCTAGTCAATCGAGCATCTACATTCTGCTATAGCTCTTTTCTACACTGACAGCGAGCAGTCTAAGTGCTGTCATGGGAAGAGGCGAGCGGGATACCGACCAATCGAGCACCACGTAAGAGGCCAGTAAGTGAACGGGACAGAGAGCACTATTATAACATTGCCAGGATTGCGCATGTGTTAAAGTTGGGTAGAAATCTACACAACCATGAAATAATAATATTGAAATGTTCTGTTCAAACCTCACTATCGGCAGCCCTGAAGATGGTTTTCCACGGTTTCCCATTTTTACACCAGGCAAATGTTGGGGCTGTACCTTAATTAAGACCACAGCCACTTCCTTCCCACTACTAACACTTTCCTATCCCATAGTAGCCATTACACATATCTGTGTCAATGCAATGTAAAGCCAATTATAAAATTCCAATGTTTGAGTTCGAGTATGGCCTGTGGATGAGTTCTATTCTATCTATCTATATGAGTTAATTAATAATACATATAACAAGTGCACTGACAAGAGACCAAAAAGCAATTTTTTCAAAAGTATGGAGTTACATCACACACTTTATTACCTTATCTCACTCCAGGTGAACTATCCGTGGTATGGCACTCCGACATTCATCATCATCACCAGAGCTGTCACCAGAAATATCCTCATCACTTGAATCCTTGCTGTGGCTGTTGTCTCGTAGATTTATGGTGATCTGTTCCATGACTGTGTCCAATACCATGTCCCTTTCGTAATCTTCTTCTTGAAATTTCTCAGTATGTGATACACAAGCCTTCCACTCCTCTTTGGTTACTTTATCCATTTCCTCTCCCATTAAAGACTGGACGTCAGCTAGTTTGAAAGCTTTGTTCCTTTTACCAACAGCACGTTTAATGTTTCCCCAAACCAGCTCTATGGGATTATACTGGCAGTGATAGAGCGGTAATAGAACAATGGTATGACCTCTTCTTTCAGAAATGGATCAATTTCATACATTTTTGCCTTTGGTTTGGCTAGTTTCACAAGAGACAACAGTTTGCTTCTGGTGTGATTGCTGCCATGAGGAATATTCTTAGCAGATAACCATAATATAATATCAGCTTTTTGTGTTCATTGTAGGGATTCGTTTTAGCTGCATCGAACAATAGCTGGTTTTATCCATCACAATCACTGCGTTTTTGATGCTTCTTTCATCAAGCATGTCCAGAAACTGCAAAACCACTCTTTAAAAACCATAGTGTTCATACCAGTATAGTAGTCATCACTAGTCGATTTCAACTTTGGTTTGAAAACATTCTTGTAGGAAAACAGTGTGACTGGAACCTACATGACAAACAATAATACATCCTTATTTCCTCACAAGAACTTTTGAACCTACTGTGCTCTCTTTATCTTGCCAAATTTTTGTTGGAGCACAATTCTGATGAATGTAGGCCTCATCTAAATAAAATATCTGGAGCAAACATTCCTTATTCCTCAGAAGTTGCATTTTTCTCAGAAACGTTACTCTGACTATTACTATATCAGCTCTCTCCATTAAAAATCTTCTCTCATCATTGCTTTTTTTTAATACTTTAACCCCACTGAGTTCATTATCCTCCACAATGATGTAACTCCCCACTGAAAGTTCATTGCTTTTTATAAATCAACAAGTAACTTGTTCAGTGTTGGGTATTCACCCTCTACATAATACCTGAGGATTGTTCTTCTTATTACATCTTTATCAAATCCGTCGATTGCCTTTGTTATACAGTTCCTTTTAATTCATTTGCACAGTGATTGAAATGAGATAGAACCAGATGACTCGATGCTATCTCTGCTTCCTTTACAATATGCTGAACAGTTCGCGCACTAACTCGACAAGCTTCCAACCCTCTCTGTTTCACTTTATACACACTCACTATAGGACTAATATTTTCTGCTTCCTTCTGAAAATCTTCGTGAACATTGCTTATTATTTTTCTACCATGGGTCCTTATCTCCATCCTGTTTGCCAATGTAAGATGTTTATTGCAATTACAACAGAGAACACAAGTAGAAGTGAACAAACATCACATCACATGCCACATACATGCCAAATGAACGCAATAAAAGACACGGCAATAATTACTCACACGGATACAAAACAATGACAATCCTAAAACAAACTCGTTAGCCAAGCTCTTCATAATACCCACACACACACATAGCAAGACTAATCGGCAACACAGCAGTTTGTACAGCGAAGTGAGCGCAGCAAATTCCTCACGTGACTGAGTAGTTCTCAGTGCCGCCACAAGGTGATCTTTTCTCTGATTGGGCAGTGGCATATTACCCGCACCCCACCTCCCCTGACAGCATGTAGGCCACCCGCCATCGGTGTAGAAAAAAGCTATAGTGATAACTGACTTAGGGGTCATCCCGTACACAAATAATATCATGCAACATAATATCCTGAAGATTTCCTATTACAATAATAATGGAAAATCTGAAGATTTTTTAATGACATTCTGCCTTAACACAATACAAACCTGCTTTTGTTCTTTTTTATGTGAATTTTGTCTCTTACAAGAAGTCCAGATTCTTCGCCTTGGGGCACTTTTGATAATCGATGATTATAAACATTTTGGATAGCTGTTACAGCACGGAATTTCTGATACTGCTTTTGCCGCTCTCTCGGTGTTCCACTTCCATAACCGTCATAGCTGAGATACTGCCGGTGCTGTGGGGCTGTGTGCTGCACAAGAAGAAAAACATTCTTAAGCAATACAAAAGAAAAGCTGCCAGGCCTAAATGATACAAACAAGGAGGACAGCATAACCATCCAGACCATCACTCGTAAAGAAAGTCTTTGAGGAAATACTGTACAGGGAAAAAATAAAAAGGGAAGCATTGTGGCTTTCAAAGGAGAACATTGTGACTCTGAGGTACAGTACATATGAGGACTGTAGATAAAGTAGTGACAACGTAGACCAGACACTCGCAGGAGATCGGGCATGCACAAATAGTGTATGGGAGCGGTCAGATGGCACTGCTGTCGATGTGCAATGCGCATTTGATGGGCATCTTGTTGGGAGTGTTGTTACTGTGTGGCGTAGAAGTGAAGAGTATTGATTTCACTACACTAAAGCATGTTTTCAAACGACGATCAGCGTTCGTGTAACATCTGGTAAGGGTCCAAGCTCAGGGTTACGAGTGAAGACATAAACGGAATCTTCAGCAGCGGAGATGGATTTTGGAACGGTGGAGATTGCGGACGAGGCAGCCCTTGCCCAGTGTTACGGGTGAAGTCCATAACGGCAACTTTGGCAGAAAAGGCAACCTTCAGAATGGCAGAGATGGCGGATGAGGCAACCCATCCTCTCTGTGTTAATTAGAAGAGGATACCAACACTGCTGCCTTGTAGAAGTGGCAGGGGACTGCCAAGGGCTAAGGGAAAAAACCCTAACAGAAACTCCTCTCCAGTGTTAGGCTTAGCAAGCCAACTGAAGAGTAATTTGGATTGCTTTCAAAACTAAAACGAGCCTCGGAAAGGAAAACAAATACCGGACTGACAAATCTTCTGAAACATTTGTAGCGTACGATTACCGAAAGGCTGATGATCTTTTACAATGTTATGCAAAGAAATCCCTAATCAAGAAAATCAAACATAGGACTGGAACACTTAACATCCTTACATTGACAAGTAAATGTGAAGAGCTGGTGGATTTGATGGAGAGGAGGAAACTTTGCATCCTTGGCATAAGTGAGACAAAATGGAAAGGCACAGGAGTAAAACAACTGATGAAAGAATATAAACATCACTGGATGGATATCAAAACCGAAGCTAGGAATGGTGTCGGATGTGTATTGACAGAAGATATAGATGCTGTAAGTGAAGTGATATATGTGAATGACAGAATCATCAAACTGGATGTCTCCTTCAGTAAGGAGGTGTTAACAGTCGTACAGGTATATGCCGCACAGCCTGGATGTGATGAAGAAGAAAAGGAGCAATTTCAGTCTGACCTGGAGGAAGCTACTGAAGGAGTGGAGAATGTATTAGTGATGGGTGATCTGAATGCACAAGTGGGAACAGATAGACTTGGGTATGAAAATGTTTTGGGCCTGCATAGTTTTGGTACCAGGGACCAGAAAGGTGAACAACTTCTAGATTTTTGTATGAGAAATGGCTTAAAAACAAATAACCCTGGTTTCAAAAACAATTATCTCACAAAATAACAAGGTATAGTTGGGATGGACAATCCAAATCCTTAATGGATTATATAATATCTGATGGAAAAGCTGGTCAAACTATTTGTGATGTTAAGGTTGTACCAAGTGAGAGCTTAGATAGTGACCACAGACTGCTTCTTGCAATCATCAAAAATGTAAAAATCCACACACCAAAGAAAACCAAAATCCAAAAATTAAAACCTGTGAACTGAAAAAAGTACAAAACAAAATGGTGTATACAAAAAAGGTGGCAGACACAAGGAGGAAAAACATAGTGAAAAAGATTCAAAGAATGTCTTGTTGGAACTGCTGTAGAAATATGTGGCAAAACTAGTAGTAAAGGAAAGGAAAGGAAAAGAGCCTGGTGGAATGATGAAGTAAATAGTGCAGTTCAGAAGAAAAATGAAGCAAGAAAGGCTCAAGATAAAGAAATTCAGAAAGGAGATGAAAAAGATGAATTAAAAATGAGTGAATTACAAAAGACATACAGCGATTGTAGACTGTGAGTAAAACGAATAGTAGCAGAAGAAAAACAAAAGTCTTGGATTGATTTTACAAATAAATTGGAAGAAGATAATAAAACATATTCCAAATTTCTGTACAGGGTAATTAGAAATACCAGGAGTAATTATGAGTAAATACAGTAGAATTCCATTAGTCCGGCATCCAACAGTCCGGAATGCCCGATGGTCTGGCACCATTCCAGGATTCTTTAAAATGTTATTATCTCTTAATAATGATCTCTCGTAAACAATTTGATGCATTATTTGTCGAAACAAATCAAAGTGTATTTTTTATTATTTCAAAGTTAATAGTGCAACTGTATCTGATACAATCCATTTGTTATGCATTGACTTACTTAAATATCTCTACAGTATCTCTGGAAATATTCAGCATAGAAGGCTGTGTGCTATACTGAGTACTGGAAAGCCAACCATATGATAAAAAAACAGATTTCAAAAATTGAATGTATGGGCCACGTTCAAAAACGGGTGGGAACATGCCTTCTACAATTGAAGCGGACAGAAGGGAAAGAGAAGTTGTACTGTAGATGGAAATACTCTAAATGTTAAAGGAAGACTTACAGATAAAAACATCAATGAACTTCGGCATTATTATGGAATGGCAATAAGAAACAACACGTTTGAAAATAGGAGTGCGTTATTAAACTAATGATTCTGCTGATCAACATTTTACTGCAAAACGCTGTGTTACAGCTCTTTTCGCTGTACGCCTTAACATATATCGTTGTAAGAGGTAGCGCCCGATAGTCCGGCATTTTCGGTAATCCAGCACCGGGCCGGTCCCGAATGTGCCGGACTAACGGACTTCTACTGTAACAGATTTACAGAAACCAGATGGGAGCATCACTAGGGAAGACACAGAGAGAAATGATGAAATTGTACTTCAAGAATTTATACAATGGTATAAAGAAGTACTTTTTTTTTTTATAACTTGCTTTACATCGCACCAACACAGATAGGTCTTATGGCGACGATGGGATAGGATAGGCCTAGGAGTGGGAAGGACGCAGCCATGGCCTTAATTAAGGTACAGCCCCAGCATTTGCCTGGTGTGAAAATGAAAAACAACAGAAAACCATCTTCAGGGCTGCCGACAGTGGGTTTCGAACCTTCTATGTCCCGGATGCAAGCTCACAGCTGCGCGTCCCTAACTGCACGGCCAACTCGCACAGTGTAAAGAAGGACTTCAGTCCTAATGCACAGATTCAGTCAAGCTGCAGTGATAATATATCTGAAGAAGTGCCACCAACTTGTAGTGAAGTAGAATCAACCCTTAAAAGTATGCACAATAAATGAGCTACTGGCTTTGATGAACTAAGTGCAGACATGATTATAGCTGCTGGCCCACAAGGAATTCAATGGCTATACAGGGTGATAAGGGCAATATGGAAGGATAAAATAATACCAGATGACTGGAAAAAGGGAGTTATAGTTCCCCTGTTCAAGAAAGGAAAAGTGCAGCTGCTATAAAGGAATTACCTTACTGTCCCATGGTTTAAAAATATTTGAGAAGATTCTTGAGAAAAGATTAAGGAAAATTATTCAATCCCAACTGAAAGAAGAACAATATGGATTTAGGAAAGATAGATCAACTATAGACTTCATATTCACACTGAAAATTATATTAGAAAAGCACTGGCAGAGAGATCGTAACTTGACATTTATGTTTGTAGACATCGAAAAAGCATTCCATAGTGTCCCTACAACAACTATATGGGAGTGTCTTAAAAAGAAGGATGTGTCTATGGAACCCATTCAAAGAATAAAAATGCTTTATAATGACTGCTACAGCTGTGTTCGAGTAGGATATTCAGATTGGTTCCAGACATCTAGAGGAGTGCAACAAGGTAGTGCCCTTTCACCATTACTATTCATCACCATCATGGATGAAATCATAATGGTCTCAGTCATCAAATGGTGTGGCACATACTGATGAAATGTCTTAACATGAGGAAATATGATGCATCCTGTTGGGTTCCACATCAACTCACCAATGTATAGAAATGGCACCAGCATGCACTGGCTGGCATCCACCTGGACAGATACCGCAATGAAGGAGACGCATTTTTGCAGTGTATTGTCGCCATTGATGAGAAATGGGCATGAGCCTACAAACCTGGATTGAAGGTTCGCCATGTCCACAGAAATTTTGACAGGAACCCAGTCGGGTGAAGCTTATGCTGAATGTGGCATACAACTAAGAGGGTGTTATTCTTACACATACTGTACCTGCGGGACAAACCATGAATAGTGACTACTATTGTCAATTACTGGAGCGACATCTGCGTCTGGCTATGCAGCGCAAACATCCACATTGTCATGTCACAAACAATGTCAAGCCCTTATTGCAATGGTGGGATTGGGAGGTTTTGGAATACCCTCCGTAGACACTAGACATGAGTCCTTGTGAATTGACCTGTTTCCAAAGTTGAAGGAACCCCTCTGAGGCCACCGATTTCCTCACGTGGCATTTGTACTCCATGCAGTAGTACACTCCATCACCATCATCAACAGAGAATGCCTTCCCAACTGTCCCCAACACCTTCCCAATATTTGCCAAAAGGTATAGACTTTGCAGGTGACTACATTGAATGTAATGCAACTGTACTTGTTAGTTCATTAAATATTGCGCCCTATCAATATTGCCACTAATTTATTTACAGTCCTCGTAATTCAAAAAACTTCACATAAAATGGCTATTGAAGATACCACTACATTGTTGTAGAAATTATTCTTTAAAGGGATTGGTTTCAAATATTGACTTTCTCAAACTTTCAGGAAAAGAAACCATAAAAAAATTGAGGAGGTATGTGGCCAGATCATTAGTCAAATCAATTTCACAGATGTGCTACATGGTTTTCTTCTTTCTTTTACAATCTGCTTCAAGTCACACCGACACCAATAGGTCTTACGGCGATGATGGGATAGGAGAGAGCTAAGAGTGGGAGGGAAGCGACCATGGCTTTAATTAAGATACAGCCTGAGCATTTGCCTGATATGAAAATTGGAAACCACAGAAATCCATCTTCAGGGCTGCTAACAGTGGGGTTCGAATCAACTATATTCCGAATGCAAGTTGATAGCTACATGTCCCAAACTGCACAGCCACTTGCTTGGTGCTACAAGCTTTGAGAATGTCTACCATCAACAGTTAAGGGGGCGTTAACTTAGCTTTCTCTCAACTGGTCGAAAAACATTTAAAATTATTTTCTTGGCAATACTTTCACCATTGTATCTGAAATTTTGTCCAGATACTATATGCATATGACTGCTAATAGACAAGAAATTTAAAGTCTGAATACTACAGGGCTACCATCTTACAGCTCCTAAATTTTACAACTTTTATGTCTGATATAGTGTCACTAAAGGTATATTTTTAAAACAAGTATTGGAATTAGAACACTGAAACTTCCTAGTCATAAAGAGGTATGCCTGTGGCATGATCTAACGAAGAGAAATAAATAAATAAATAAATAAATAAATAAATAAATAAATAAATAAATAAATAAATAAATAAATAAATAAATAAATAAATAAAAAGAAGCAGAGAAAACCACTGCATCAAGTCGCGAATTCCAAGGTTCAATCCAACCAAGCTGAAAGATAACAATAACTTCACCGAGACCCTGGCTAAAAACAAAGACAAAAAAGATTGGCCCAACTACAGAAGGCACTAATAGATGCAGCAACAACCACCATCCCGGCAGTCAGAAAGAACAAACATCCATGGTGGACAACTATTTGTGACAAAGCAATAGAAGAGAGAAAGCAAGCATGGCTAAAATTGAACCGTAACAAAAGTCTGGATAACCATAAAAACTTCTTTGAAGCTAGGAAAACTGCTACTAAAAATATCAGGAACACCAAGAGGCAATACAATAAAGATATCATTGAACAAGCAGAGAGAGATTTTCAAAGAAACAACACTAGAGACTTCTACCAAACTTTTAAATCTCAAGTAACACACTACTCAGCCCCTACACTTCACCTTCGGGGAGCTGATGGAAAGCTGAAAATGAACAATGAAGAGTGCACCATAGTTCTAGCAGAGTATTTCAACAACCTTCTAAATTCAAAGGAACCCAAGGAGAAACTGCATTTCAAACCTCAGAATGTTATTAAGTCGGACTCTCTCCCACCAACAAAGGAGGAGATCCAGAAAGCCATTTCAGAATTGAAATGTAACAAAGCAGCGGGTGAGGATGGAATCATAGCAGAGCTCTGGATGTATGCTGATGAGGAGTCAATCCAAAGTTATAAAATAGAGGTGGTTAACAATATCATTAATAAGATGAAAATAAAATTGGCCACAAATCTCATACCAGATAAAAATAAGAAATCCAAATTTGCAACTTTTACTTTTACTAACCCAGCTATATACCATGTCACTAATACCAGCAAAAAAACGAGATATTAACATTGCCTTCAAAACCCAAAACATGAACAGAAATATTTTCTTCAATCACAATAATGTTAATATAAATAGTAATCAATATCAAGGGTCTGGAATATATAGGCTTGCGTGTGCAGAGTGCAATTTTTTGTATGTTGGCCAAACTGGCCATAGTTTTATGATAAGATATCTCAAACATGTAAATGCAGCGAAACACAAGAAACATTCCCCAATGTGAGCACACATGCAAGAAACTGGACACAGTTTTACAACTATTTCATTACAGATATACTAACAAGCCCAATTTGGAACATATGAGAACCATTCAAATTCTACCTCACATTAGAAAGTTTTTATTCAATCAACAAGTTTGTTCATAAACAATACTCTCGTACTGACAACATAAGATTAATGCCAATACATTTTGTACAAATATTACTCCAGCAACATCGAGAACAAGTTAAATGTTCATAACATAGGCAATTATCAACTGTAGAAAATTGTTAATATAATTAATGAAGTTTTAACGACAATCATACAAGTCAAGCAACACTGAATGAATACAATTAGCCAGATCTCAAAAGGTTTTTAAAATAATTTTAAAGGATGTTTACCAGATGGGTTTCGTCAATAAAATGTTAGACTTAGATAGATTTTAGACAAAAATGTTTTAACTTAAAGGCATAATTTTATTGTTATATGACTTGTAAAATAAAATATTATAAGATATGTCAATCAGGTTTACAAGCATAATTTAATCCAATAGAATAGATTCACGATCTTATATAACCTTAAGTAAATGATAATTGGCTGATGATGCTCATGAAAAAGGAGTGAAACACGTACCATATTAACCACTTAATAAATATGTAAGTTATTATTGTATTGAATAGGTGGTATTAACAAAATTATAAGAATTTGAATCACATACCACTTATTCAAGCAGCTCGTCTTCTTTCTCCCAAGTCTTCCCAGCCTAAACTTTGCAACATTTTTGTAACATTACTCTTTTGTCGGAAATCATCCAGAACAAATCGAGCTGCTTTTCTTTGGATTTTTTCCAATTCTTGAATCAAGTAATCATGATGACGGTCCCATACACTGGAACCATACTCTGTTTGGTGTCTTACCAGAGACTTGTATGCCCTCTCCTTTACATCCTTATTACAACCGCTAAACACCCTCATAACCACGTGCAGAGATCTGTACCCTTTATTTACAATCCCATTTATGTGATTATCCCAATGAAGATCTTTCCTTATATTAACACCCATGTACTTACAGTGATTCCCGTAAGGAACTTTCACCCCATCAATGCAGTAATTAAAACTGAGGGGACTTTTCCTATTTGTGAAACTCACAACCTGTCTTTTAACCATCACCATACCATTGTCTGCTGTCCATCTCACAACATTATCGAGGTAATTTTGCAGTTGCTCACAATATTGTAACTTATTTATTACTCTATACAGAATAACATCATCTGCAAAAAGCCTTTGTCTAGGTCAGTACCTTAGCTTGTGAGCTGGTCACAAAGTGAAAGCACACCAACAGGCATGTTGAAACAATGTCACAAGTGTTTCTTATGAGCTTCTCGGTTAATATACATAGATTAAATTGAGATTTATTTTTCCTGATAAGATTGGGGCAGCAATCAACTTGTTTCATCTAACGTACAGTAACAAATGTAAGAGGTCATCATTGATGCTGGGATATGTAATATAGCTCCTCATTTACAGTACCTGGATCTGATTGCCGGCTCTATCACAGAGGAATATTTCTTAGTATGAGGGTGTGAATGAAATGCACACAATCTCATGAGGATGACTGAAAAGAGAAGGGAAAAAGGGCAAGCTGTCATAATTCAAATGATATGATAACTTGTAAACTCCCTCAAACATCAAAGTAAGATAGAGAAATGCTTTGGATAAATCCCTCATCCTAACTAATCTAGGTCGTATGCTCCCTGTGTGTATGAAGTATTTGTATGTAAAGTGATTGATGACCATGATATGGACAACACCTAAATAACATAACATTTCTTACATATCTCAATCTTGTCGCTCTAGTTCTCAGCCACAGACATGTATACTGTGAGTTAGAATTTCATATCAGATTGAAATGTTACTTCAAAGATACATGTTTTGACAGTAATGTAGTTTAATTGGCAAATGCAAGTACTTTTGGGAAACATATTTGCACTATACTGTGTCTGTCACAATGAAAATGAAAATCCACAGCCTGTTTCCAGTCATTCGACTGGGTCAGAAAAGGAATGAATGGAAGCGGTAAGGATAGGAATTGTGCCGGCTACTGAAGCCTGTCACACTCTTCTGGGGCAATGATTAATGAATGACAGATGAAATGAAAATGATACTGGAGAGAGTTGCTGGAGTGAAATATGACAGGGAAAACCGGAGTACCTAGAGAAAAACCTGTCCCTTCTCAGCTTAGTCCAGCGCAAATCTCACATGGCGTGATCAGGATTTGAACCAATAATAGTCCATAATGTCCTATATGTTTCAAATGTAAAAAAATATCTGTCATATTATGCAAGCATTAACCAACTACATTCTTACATTGACAGTACAGAAAATTTCAGTTCCCTGCATTGGAAGGCACTCGCATCCATGATTGCATCATCATGACTGCCAAGTACTAACTTGTGCTACAAGCCCCATATGGAATGAATCTTTACCTTATGAGATATAAGTACGCAGTACTAAAAGCCTACTGCCACACTAGGATTCAATGCTAGTAATTTCACAACTGAAAAAAGACTTTAGTAGATATTAAATTTATTACAATTAAACATTACAATATGCTTTATGGTAATGATAAATCCTTCACTCCACACTCATACTGTAACAATAAATATTTCAATTGTTCGTTCCTTGGTTTTATCTCCAAAATCTTCATTTCTTGGCATGTTGTGATCTTGCCATCTGCAATAGCTCACCTTGTAACGTCTGGTCACTAGTTTTTCCCCTAAAAAATAATACATTGAAGGCTTTAATAATATTCCATGCATTTAATATATGTCCTATATCTAGAATTTTTGAAAAATTATAATTTCTAGGATAAAATTACATTTTAAATTTACGTGTAGTGATTTTCACATATTTTAAGACCTGCTTGGGGTTTCACAGGATGGCGTTTCCTTCAGTGTCCTTCCCTTTGCCCCCAAATCCTATTCTTCTCCAGGTCCTTGCCAAAATGAAAGGAAAAGAAGGAAATTAGAATGCATATCCATAACTCTGACGATGCTATGCCAAAAGCAAAGTTGTATTTATCATATACCTGAAATGGACCAGCATCATCATTGATGGTGTCCGGCAAAGGGTCAAACTGACCAAGCATGTATGTGAGGATCTGTTCTGGTCTTCCTGAGGTGGCTTAGGCTGACCTCCCTCAATTTGTCCAGCATCTTTTTGCTGATTATCGATGTCAGAATTTGTTTTCAAATTCATTCTTTTCCATAAACCTGTGCACATAAAGAAAATAATTACAATCATTTGAAATGTTCATTTACACTTCAGTAAGTAAATGAGTTATTCCAAAATTATATCAATCAAATAGGGTCCTGATAATAAGAAAAACAGAAAACTTCCTAACAGATGAGGCTTATACGTACAAAGACCAGGTTTTACTGATTATATCAGAGTTAGAATTTCAGAATAGAATGTTACTTCAAAGATACCTGTTTTGATAGTAATGTTGTTTAATTGGCAAATACTTTTGGGAAACACATTTGCACTATATTGTGTCTGTCACAATAATGGTCCTTAATGTCCTACATGTTTTGAATGTAAAAAAATGTCTGTCAGATTAAGGAAGCATTAACCAGCTAGGTCCTTACAATGACAGTACAGATAATTTCAATTTCCTGCACTGGAAGACACTGCAGTTACCTTGTCATAAATTTGAGGTTTTTTTTTCACATGTCTATCACAACATTATATACATAAACTACAATAAATAGACTGATAAATACCTGTTAGATAAAAATAAGGATATATTCATGCTCCTGGTAAATGTGTACATGTACAGTATATAAGTCCACTGATATTTGTTGAAGAGGAAATGAATGCTTTGGCTATCTACCACTTTTTATCTCTGTCATATATGAAACTGCCCAATTACTAAATAATTGGAGTACCTGTACCATTTTATTGTCTTAAATATACATGTGCTTTTATTTGTCACTAAAATAACTAAACCCCATGGCACAATAGCCCCAAAGGGCCATGGCCTATCAAGTGACAGCTTCTCAGCCTGAAGACCTGCAGAATATGAAGTGTCGTGTGGTCAGCAAGATGTTTATTCATCACTACTACAACTATTATACCAATCACAACAGTACAGCAGCCCTGAAATATTTCTACATTCTGATTGAGAAGTTACATTTCAAATGTCCTCTGCCTACTATTAATACATTAAACCCCATATACATTTTTGGTGAATGAATCACTTCATATTTAAGCTTGAAGATCTCACACACTAAATAGTCTATTGTCAAATGGGATGAAATGTTTTATCTTGAGGGGCTACTGAGAATTGTCCAATCAAGCAGATGCTCACTCACTCAATGCACTGCACTCTGGCACTCTGCGGAATATATCACTGCGTTAAATATTTTCCCATAATGCAGCTTCTCATATGATGCAGACTAAAGGCCCTATTATAGACATACCCTGTTCCTTTGTAAGACACATAAAAAAGTAACAATTTATTTAAGTCTTTTGGTGAATAACTTGTTTGTGGTAAACTCAGAACATTGCTAGTGCTTTAGAGTATCAATGTGAATTTATCTGAAGTGTTACTGAAAATGAAAACCTACAACCTTTTTTTCCAGTCATTGATCAGGTCAGGGATGTAATGAATAAATTATATATAGGCTATTATTACGATGGGGTCGCCACTCCCAAAGTGATTAATTAATGCCTGATAGATGCTATGAAATGAGAATGGAGAGTGTTGCTGGAATGAAAGATGACAAGGAAAACCGGAGTACTCGAAGAAAAACCTGTCCCGCCTCTGCTTTGTCCAGCACAAATCTCACATGGAGTGACCGGGATTTGAACCACGGTATCCAGCGGTGAGAGGCCAACGTGCTGCCGTCTGAGATACAGGGGCTCTTTGAAGTGTTATTATTGTATGATAAAAAAGTGGGAAACCTTTT
Organism: Anabrus simplex; assembly: GCF_040414725.1. Classification (NCBI taxonomy): domain Eukaryota; kingdom Metazoa; phylum Arthropoda; class Insecta; order Orthoptera; family Tettigoniidae; genus Anabrus; species Anabrus simplex. The sequence continues at coordinate 912,979,012 of NC_090266.1, forward strand.
AACTGAGCCACATCTTTACAAGGCTTTCCTGGGTTCATCGAGTTGAATTCAGCCGTGAGGATGGAGTAATTGTGGCATATTTCGGCCAACAATTCTCGTTCCCGGGAGTTGAATTTGGCCATCTTCTTGAAATCTGTATATTACAGATTCACTGACAGCTCCTAACCCCAGTCTTTCAATTCATAATACCGCCTAATATAATATACTGGTATAATATAATATACCGACCAATCCTCATACAAAAAATGTAAAATTCAGAAAAACTTCCCGATGACTAAAAGAGAAGGAAAATTGAAGAAAACCAGGATACTGAAATTACAACAGAGTGTTTCAGCTGCCAGAGAAAAATATTTTTCTGCATACTGATATTGATTCGTACATTCAGAAGAACTATCTTAATTATATTACAATCAGACATTAATCAATAGACATTCTTTTGATTAATGTTCATTTCCAAAAAAGCTACATACTTTAACCAGCTGCACCACAGCCATACGTGGTGATAACCATGATGGAAATTCCTGTATAATACAGATTCACTGACGGCTCCTAACCCCATTCTTTCAATTCGTAATACTGCCTAATGTAATATCTATATATATAAAATAAGAGTTTTGTCTGTACATTCCTCAGAATTAAAAAAGGATGGTATTTTTGTATCAGTCGTGTCCACAGTAACAAGCAAATGTACTTTTTAATTTTCTGTAATTTCTGTCTGTCTGTCTGTCTGTCTGTCTGTCTGTCTGTCTGTCTGTCTGTCTGTCTGTCTGTCTGTCTGTCTGTTTGTACATGCATCAGGAGAAAATGGCTGAAGAGAAATGAATGAAAATCGGTATTGTTACGTAAGTTTTGGGTATGTAAACAACGTTGTGCTACAAATTTGTAACATCACCTAGGAGGTAATGCTAATGCAAACAAAGACTAATTATCAATAAAGTCCCAGTAAATATATATTAGCATGCAGTGGAATGGTAAGAGGGGCTCAGAAAAAGAGGACCGTCAGGACCAACGAACATACGGGCAAAACAAGATAACGGGATTTCAAATAACGTATATTTATTTTTCTTTTCGAACCAGTGGAAAGATAACAATATATACTCTAGCAAGAAGAATTTGTCGGGATTTTTTTTTTACAAATAGAAAGACTGTACAGTATAATAAAGGAGCATAAAAATAGACATCAATTAATATTTGGCAAGACTGAGAAAATGGAATGTACAAATAAATATAAATTAATTTAGATCATAACAATTAAAGAAGAATAGACTACAAATTGAAAAACTATACAGTGAGAATGGACTATACTGTCCCCTTAAAATTTGGCTATCTTTAGAATATTAACGACGAGCCAACATTAAAAGTTTTATTGTTCACTGGGAGTTGTATTCATCATTTGGAAAGCTGTGTGTGAGCACCAAACTGGTTTTTTATTTCGTTCAGAGGGACAATGTATTGATCCGTGTTCGACTGAGTGCAGGGTAGATCACGTGACAAGCCAGTATTCCCAAGTGAGCCACGCGCCGACAACCTGTGCTGCGAGCAGGCAAGCTTCTAGAAACAGTCACAACCAATTATAAGAGACCCCGTGAACCAATGATCGTCTCTAAAAAGTACACACCTCCCGACCGAAGACTATAAAACGTCATGTTCACAATAAATCACTCTCTGCTCTTCGCTGTTCTGCTCTGCTCTGCTTTGTTCTCTCTGCTGCTACTCTGATCTGCGCTACTCTTTCATCGGAACCACGTGAGAGAGAAATTCAGCCGTGCAAGCAGACATCCGCTCTGCTAAAAATTAGTGCAGTTTTACTATAAACTCTTATGGAGTGGATCCTCAACATTAGTGAACCAAGTTAAGTTTATTTCTCCACGAGAACATTTAGAATTCCAGTGTGTGTACACATTTTAATATCTGATGCATTAGTTACAGCCTACACTTCTGGAACGTGGCGGAATTCATCTCAGTGAATCGCCGTGTACATCAAGATGGATTCTTCCTCTATAATGTGCATCTTAATTTCATCGTGGGACATCTACTGCCGTGTTTTCATGACTTTCTAAACATGTAAGGCACTTCTGGTTGGAGAGGGTGACTGACCGGGAAAATGCCGGAATGACTGACTTCAACCTGGAATCGAACCTCAGCTAAACTTGAGTACCATTTTAATTGTTTATTTTCTTTCTCATCTTAGTAAAACTAGAGGATCTTTCTTCTCTAAATTGTAGCTCTATTAGTTCTTGTAGTAGATTGAGTTATTTCATTTTCATTTCTTGAGGTGTCATGGTAGTCGAGTTACGTGTGTGTGACTGAAATTTGAAATCTATTAGATTAGCTGTGTAGTCTGTCATTGAATGAGTTCTCATATGTAGGATGTAGACAGATTTAAAAATCACTGACCTCATGATAAACTTCGTTTGTTTGCCCGTGATATTAGAAATAATCTGGATTGGAGTTACGTGTAAAATTTGTGAGATAGGATCGAATTTAGTGTCATTTTAAGATCACTTGCATTCTTTAGGATCGAGTCATCTAATTTCATGATATTTCAGGAGGACTGATAGACCTAATAATCACTTAAAATAATAATAAAATTAAGTAAAGATCGGGTTAAGAATGGAATTAAACGGTCGTAAGCTATAATTTATCTTAGATTCCTTATATGTGAGATTTAATGTGCTCAGTTCATGAGGCGCCTGGAATATGGCAGTCCTGTGGGATATTAATTGAATAATTTATTAATTGGAGGATTTATTAGTGAATGACTTGTTGTGTCTTTGGGAGCACAATGTGATTTATTATAAGTGGAGCACACGCTGAATACATTTCATGAATAGGGAGTAATAATAATGTGATTAAGGCTCACGAACGCTACATTTGGGACTTGTAACCCGTGTGATGGTGATGATTATGGAATTCTGTTAGAATCTTCAAATTAATTTCAGAAATTTAGATGAATCTCCATCGCTGTTTAAGGAGTATTTCATTTCAAGTGATACCACGAATTTCGATTACTAGCCACTATTGGAGTAAGAATATTTCCAGACATGAATTCATCCTCCGGATATTATTGACGCGACCATGCTAAAAATAATTAACTAATTTATAATGCAGGATTCGTTGTAAATAGTGTATATAAAAATTACGTGTTACCTTGTGTGAATGTGGTGTGTGTGTTGTAATTACGAATATTTTCCATGTTTTCGATTGTTTAATGTAATTTAATCTAGTCTTGCATTTATCCCAACGGCACGGATTGTGTTCAACGTTGTTTGCCACCATGATGACTTGTTTAGCACACCTTAAGGAACAATTTGATCAGGTTAGTGTCGAGTAAGACCAGGCTAGGATTTAATTTATACTTTCTAAAGATTTAGATGAAAGATCGTAGAGTTCATTTTTAGCAAAGGCGAACGATTTATAAATTAATCTTTAACTAACCCACACATGGATATGAGAAAATTTTTAATGCATTTATATTAAAATTTTAAAATATCTTCAAACTGACTTGAAACTTTAAATGCCATGCAAATATAAATTTAATGTTCACGAATGGCATAATCAACTTGAATTTAGGTGATAACGAGTAATGATAATAATAATTAAATGGACGGCTACTCAAATAGGAAAATGTGTATTATAATTACCATGAGAATTATTTAATGAGATACACTAATTCATAAACACGATCATGTGATGATAATAAAAGTAAAATGCTGCACAGATAAGGTTAGAGATTAATAATAATAATAATTAATTAATTGTATTTTTGGAATTAATTTTGATTTTCCATCAGAATTTCTATTAGTGTTATTAATGGACGTTATACACTTTAGTTATTGAAATTCATCTGAATTCAACATTGACCACGTGTTGAGATTGCTATAAATTAATGGAACCTTAATTTTATTGTGGAATAATAAGCGAGATAGCTGCCTACTAATTTTGTGTAAATTCTCATTGAAGTCTCTGGACACTTTCATTTAAATACTTTAATTTCTGAAGGCAGTGAAGGCCTAATCTTTTGTTAATTTTCATTCCAGAACAGTAAAACTGGAGGACGAGGTTTACATTTTGGTTGTTAATTGCTACAGGAAGACCAGACATTATGAAAGCTCATTGTAATTAAATCCCAGCAAGGATATTTTTGTGTTGTGTGTTGTTTTTAAAATTTTTTTTTGCTTGGTCATCTCCCTTAAATGCCTCTAAAAAATGGAAAGCCAGGAATGAACGGTCCACCCTAGGATCTCTCGCTCACTTGCTAGGCTTAGCTCGGCAATAATGGGGGCAATACAAATAGATATAAGTAAATTTAGGATATACATGAATTCACAAAACATAGCTGATAATTAACAGGGGGTACCAACTTGAAGTAAGTTAATATATTTAAAGCTTGTTGATGAATAATAGATTTTCCAAATATAATAACTAAACCTAACAGCGATGGTAAGGGTAAACATGTGCTAAATAAATGTACTGATGGATAAATGTGTGATATACATAAAAATCATTATCAGCAATTCCAAGTACATATTTGGAAGAAGTAGGTTATAAGAAAATTCGTTAAAGATGTGAGATGTGAAAAAAAAAAAAAAAATTGATCGAAGGATCATAGCACATACTAGCTGCCTCTGTGGATCAGCGGTAGAGTGTCGGCCTCCGGATCCCACGATAGCGGGTTCAAACCCGGCAGAGGTAGTCGGATTTTTGAAGGGCGGAAAAAAAGTCCATTCGACACTCTATGTCGTACGATGTCGGCATGTAAAAGATCTCTGGTGACACATTTGGTGTTTACCCAACAAAATTCATTAAATCTCAGCCATAGACGCCCACGAGAGTTTCGGTTTACTTGGTCTGCCATCTAGTGGGGGCCTAGAGTAAAACGGAACGTCGAAATTGACGAGCAGACAGCCAGATGGCGTCAAATTGAAATGTCTGCACATGGTAGCTGAGACCATACGATTATTATTATTAGCACATACTTAGAATGTATAATGATTGTAACAAGTTCCGTGATAATACCAAGTACACACAAAAATATGAAATATGGTGCGAAATCTTATGCAAGGTACAAAGCTAGTACAATCTATGGTATAAAGCAGGGCCTCTCAGTCACTGTGCACGGTGCAAAAGATGACTTCGCTTGGTTGACCAGAGTGCAGACCCCCACTCCTCGATTTGGAGTAATAGCGCTGTCTCTCTTTTTCCCCACACCTGTCTTGCTCGCTCTGCCTGTCTCCTTCTTCCTCACTTGCTCCGTAGTGCTCCAAAGCTGAGCCGAGTTGAGCCAAGCTTAGCCGAGTAGCCCAGAGACGAAGCGTTGGTCCGCGCCGAGCTGAATGGGACCGATGCACTGTGCACAGGAACTCTGTGCCTCAATTTGCACACGTGAGATTCTGGGCGTTTGAGAAGCCCTGGTATAAAGGGTTAGGATGGGAGAAATAGGATATTAAAAGAACACAACGCGAAGTGTATGTCAGATGTATAAAGGTTATGACAGACGGCCATCCAGTTGTATAGTTGCAATTTGACATAAATAAAGGTAAGTTCTTAGCATAAGTATCTTGACTGTCCACAAAGTGTAGACCACTCCCCCAACTCCCGTCAAGATGCCCGTAGAAAAGAAAGATTAAAATTTAAATAGGAAGGTCTCCATATCTCTCACCTCAAGGTAGCAGCAGCGAAGTGATGGGTAGAGAAAATCTCATGCCTCGATGAGGTCTTGTGCTCTTTCCAGTTCTCGATTCCACCTGCTGAAGTAGGCAGGGTGGCGAGAATATATAGGCGGAGAGATCATTCTAGAAAGTGTATTGTGACAAACAGCTGAGCTGGTGACATATGACGTCAGCACACAAAACTGGTGAGCATCAAATATGGCAACCAGACAAATATCAGCGGGAGGGAGTGGAGGATTAAACGTGAAAAGATATGCAGAGTAGAGATGAAGAGGTAAGTTCACCAAAACTGTAAAATCAGTATATATAGCACACAAAGTCGGATGGCACAGTATGCAAAGTTGGGGAATGAATCGCTACAATCTAGGCCATAAATAATTTTTTTCACGCTGAGTGAAATGGTAGTTTATGGGAAGGCCTAACATTTAATTCTCAAATATTTATGTTATTAGTGGTCGTATCTTAATAAAAATCGGTAGACAAAGTCGGGGAATAAGTCGCTATAATCTAGGCTGTAAATAATTGTATTCACGTTGAGTGAAATGGTAGTTTAGAGGAAGGCCTAAAATTTAATTCTCAAATATTTATGTTATTAGTGGTCGTATTTTAATAAAAATCGGTAGGCAAAGTCGGGAAATAAGTCGCTACTATCTAGCTTATAAATAATTGTATTCACGCTGAAAAAAATGGTAGTTTAGGGGAAGGCCTAAATTTTAATTCCCAAATATTTATATTAGAGGTCCTATCTTAATGAAGATCGGTATACACAGACGGGGAATAAGTAGCTATAATCTAGATCATAAATAATCTTATTTATGCTGAGTGAAATGGTAGTTTATGGGAAGGCCTACAATTTAATTCTCAAATATTTATGTTATTAGTGGTCTTATACATGGTTACCATGTCGGCTATGATCACAGAGATATTCATGAATTTGTAGTTTTGTTACTATGACCATATCAGCACCAATTCATGAGAAAATAGGTAAACAGAATTTTATGAAAATCGGTATGTAAAGTGAGAGAATAGGGAACTATAGTCTACGCTATAAATCATTTTATAAGATGCCCTAATATTGCAGAGTCGAAAGAAAACTAAATGTGAGGGCTACAATATAGTCATTTTATAAGATGCCCTAATATTGCAGAGTCGAAAGAAAACTAAATGTGAAGGGCTACAATATAGAAAACTCATAAAATTGATCAACAATAACATTACACTGATTATTGTTTGTTGTGATATGCTGTGTGTCTTCTGTTGCCACTCATCTCCGATAGATAGGATTACTGCTGCGTACCGAGTATTTTAAAAAATTTGATTTACATCGCACCAACACAGATAGGTCTTATGGCGATGATGGGACAGGAAAGGGCTAGGAATGGGAAGGAAGCGGCCATGGCCTTAATTAAGGTACAGTCCCAGCATTTGCTTGGTGTGAAAATGGGAAACCACGGAAAACCATATTCAGGGCTACCGACAGTGGGGTTCGGACCCACTATCTCCCGGATGCAAGCCCACAGTTGGGCGCCCCTAACCACATGGCCAACTTGTCCGGAAAGCTCCCATCTAGCATCGAGCATAGGGATTGTGCCGGCTGCCGAAGGCTGTCGCACTCCTCTGGGGCAATGATAAATGACTTATAGATGAAATGTTAATGGAGAGAGTTTCTGGAATGAAATATGACAGGGAAAACTGGAGAAAAACCTGTCCCGCCTCTGCTTTGTCCAGCACAAATCTCACATGGAGTGATCAGGATTTGAACCATGGTATCCAGCGGTGAGAGGCCGGCATACTGCCACCTAAGCCACGGAGGCCTTTCTTGGGGAATCCGACACCATAAATATTCAAATTAGATATTGAGTAGAAATTAATTTTTATTAACTCTTAGAGTGTCGGGGAGCGCAATCGCGCTCCTCTGTAGCCTAGCGAAAAGTCCAAGGAGCGCGATTGCGCTCCGTGTTGCAGCTGTCTATGTAAGTCGTAATAGTTTGCACATATCTGATAGATGGCAGCTCCAGTCAGCATCATTATGTAGTAGATACTACATAGTTTCTAAATCTACCACCAGAATCCCTGTGTGACATGTTTGTTGATGTTATGATTTTTTCTTTTTCAGCTGTTTGGCGCGTACCTGTAGACCATGTGTTCGTACATAATAATGGCGACTAATTCTCGTATTGTGTTTGAAATTGATGACGATTTGGTACAGTATATCAATGAACTGAGGTATGATTCTGTTTATATCGAGTCAGGCGATGATTCAGATGATACTGAGAGTGATAATAATGCCGGTAACATTTCAAACAATGATGATAGTGGTGATGTTATCAGGTTTACTGGTGTGACAGTGATGCATGAAATTTCCGATTCAGAGGGTAATGATAGTGACGGGAATAATTATGGAGTTGACGGAGATTGTAATGACGATGATGACCAGATTCTCTATTTCCGTGAAGTTCAGTCCGATCATGACGTACAATTTCATCCCTCACCTGCATTCCTTGAGACGCCTAGCCCTAAACATGCACCTCCTCCTGATGCTAGACCAAGTCAGTATTTTAATCTATTTTTAGAAAAACTATTATTCTTAAAACATGGATATTTTACAAACTAGTAAACAATGCATCAGTGAGCACAGAAATGCCAAATTTAGGTGAGTACGATCAAAATACTAAGATGTACTGAGATCCAACTTTGAATTTTAAAATTTTTCAAAAATTGCATGAACAAATTGAATTTTTTAATTGGCAGTGTGAATTATTTTTGTGTTGGTAATATAATGAGTGAAGAGAGGGATCACTTATCTACAAGAAAATGTAAACTACAATGAGATGTCTTGAAAAGTGCTGTATAATAGGCATTTTTTCTCTGGCATTCTTAGCAAGCACGGCAGTAAGGGAGCCGGCAATAAGAGGGTTTAAAAAGAAGTAATGGGTTTTAATATTGAAATTATTTTTAGGTACACATCTCATGGAGTCACGACTGTAGGTGATACTAACAATGCAGTTACTATTCTTCTTGTGAATTCTAGCAGACTCTTTGATTTTTCATGAGTTTGGTACAGAAGCCAAATATTAAAATACTGGTGCAATCAAACCAAAGCACACAAAGGACCAGTACCACTTCCTTGACCTGATCCTCAATCAGTTTATCATGTAGGTAAATACCCCCCACCCCCTGCCTTCTCTTGCTGTAATCATAAAACAAAATGGGCTGTGGAACACCTGCTTTTTTTTTTTTCTTTTTTTTTTTTTCCCCCCTTCTTGTTCAACTGATAGTAGAATATCTGGCCCAGAATATCATTGTTACAGATATTGGAGGCAACAGTGACTACTTTGTTTTCATGCCATTGCACTAGGGTCACTGTGTTGTACTGTCCTCGCATTATATCTCTGCAGCTGTGTGACCATTGCATTTTTACAAAAGTGAAAAGTCTAATTGTCTAAAAGTCTAAAACCCCCACAGTGTGGAGGAATGTCATATGAATAGAAGCACTGACAGCAACCAGACCTTTCAATTCTTAGAAATGCACCAGTCATGCAGTGGCACAAATATAATGCGAGGACAGTACAGCCTTTGGATACTCAACTTGGAGGCTTTGGAGCATTCTTGGAGTTTCTTTGCAGGTGATGGTTACTCATTATTAGTTTCTGGAACTGCTTGTATATATCCAGTGGTATCAAAAATTTAAATCTCTAGACTCACCCTGCATTATGGATTTTACTTCCATTTTCTGCTTCAAGACACCTGTTTCAAAATGTATAGATGTATATTCATTCCCTTACTCATCACTGCACGCATTATCCTGGACAGCTTCATCGCCATCTTCAGGTGGCATAACAATAAACTCAAGAGATTCAGCATTGTCAATGTCCTTTATCAGATCATCTTCTGCCAGAGTAGTAGTTCAGGATTTCCTCACTGTCTCTCAAACCATATTGCCTGTAACAAGAAAGATCACACATCCCTTACAGCTCAGCAGATGATATCTCCTACATCGAAATATAACATTTATTACTGGTTAAGAGAAGGTCACTAAAGAACTTCTAATAACATAGTATATTTATTGAAATCATGTTTCCTTTTAACAATAATTTAAAAAACAGTTACAAAAGTAATGGAAATATGAAACATATTATTTACCTGTGGTCATTTCTGTCTGCACTCTCTGCTACTGCGAGTTTTAATGCTTCGTTGTTTTGCACTGATCAGAGGTATAGAAAGGCACCCAGAAGCAGTAGCCTGTGGCAGCAATTGGTACCATTTTTACTCTTTAAAATTGTTTATTTTTATGTGTTCAATAAAACATTTTTCTCAAATCCTTCGTAAAGAAATAAACAAACGATAGTGCTGGAAAACAATTAATTAAAGTAGTATTAAACGTAACTTCCTTTGAAGATGTTAGTTTATTTGATGTTCTTCATCACAGTAGCGTCAGTTAAATTACATATACAATAATCCTAAATGCATGCACAGCGTCATATGGCATATTGTACCAGTAAAAGAGCCCGACTTTAAGATTTATTTTCAACGCAAGCATGGAATAGTTCTCAGGGCTAAACTGGATGAATAATAGCTAGGGCTTGGTACAGGAGGCAGGGTCCTATCTACAAGAAAAATTTGAATCTGATTTGATAAGAGTTTATTCATGTAATGCATGTAAAATTGCACATCACCTCATAGTAGATAGGGGTTGTCTTCCACACTGTCCTTTAAATGGCCCGGGTCTCCAGATCACCAGGCCGCACCGGCTGGAACACATTCTAGAAGATGCCCAAGTACTCCGTCAAGATGCGGACGGACCATCCAGGTTGGCTGCACGGAATACGCCTCAAGTTCCCGATGCTCGTGATGACCTCCGCTGGTTCCTGACGATGTTGAGGGTAGTCACATTACCCAAGTAAAATGAGGTTGGTAGAATCAATGCAAACTCCGAAAATGTGCTCTTCGTCACTCGCAGAATAAATCAAAGTTCATGAAAACCTTGAGTAATGAGTTTTCTCACCACTAGTAAAATCACGAAACAAAGTTCATAAAGACGTTCAAGAATCCACTCTTTAACACTCATGGAAATTACGAGTCCGTGGTCATAAAGACTTTCAATAATGTTATAGTTCATCAATGAAAAAAATTACAAGTCTTTAAGTAATCACTGGCAAAGATCGCAAGTCTATGCTCATGGAAACTTCGAATAAAGTTAGAGTCCATCACTGCTAAATATGACAAGTCTTTGAATAATCACTGGCGAAAAGTTAAAGTCCATCATTGGTAAATATGACAAGTATTTAAATAATCACTGGTGAAAAGTTAAAGTCCATTTATAAAGACTTAGAAAAATTCAGAGTTCCTCAACACTCGTAAATATTGCAAGTCCCATTTATAAAAACTTAGAAAAATTCAGAATTCCTCAACACTCGTGAATATTGCAAGTCCCATTTATAAAGACTTGGAAAAATTCAGAGTTCCTCAGTGAGACTATAACCACACGAAGATAGCTTCCGACGATAATGGCAGCGAGTAGGGCCACGTTGACTACTTGACTGTCACTGATAGACTGCGATATCAGGCTATATGGAGCCCTCCTTATATTTGATTTGGGACATCTACGTCACATATGCCGTGAAGCTGGTTATCTCCTGAATCCCTCAACGGATTTTCTTGAAATTCAAGCATTGCGACGTTTATGTAATTCCCTTTAAAATTACATGTTGATCAAGTCGCTACCCCAATTATTATAGGAGTTTAAAATTTTTTCTCCATCGAATGTTCCGGAAGGTGTGACGCTTGAATCTGGAACATATGAGTTCAGGCTAGCTGCACGTGGCATGACAGGCGGGTGATCTAACTAGCCCTTGTGGCTACGTCACGCATACAGCCGTTCTCAGCTTGCTTGCTCGTCCTGCTGAATGTAAACAAGCCAGGCTTGCACGGAGTAATACGTGTGGTGATAAAATACGATCAACTCTCAAAAAAATATGCATGTACAGGTCGTAACTGGTACATATCCCTCCTTCTCAGGGAAAAAGAAAATACTATGAGGATTTTCTTTTAGTCTCTTTTCACTCAAAGTATTTTTTGAGATTGGAAGCGTTGTAGATGCCTTCAAGGCTGCCATCTAGTCTTGTGATTTTATAGGCACCGTTGTCCAAAGATTCAGAAATTCTGAAAGGGCCAAAATACAAGGGACAGAATTTTGCGTAGATCCTCAATTCCGGACGAGACATCACAGGTTTTCGAATCAACACCTTGTCTCCTACTCGTAAGGGTGGTCTAAACTTACGATTCCTATTCCTTCATTGTCTGATGTCTGCAGCATGCCTCAATTTCCCTAAGGCTTTAGCGAATCTCGCTTCTTGATCGATTGCTGCATCTGGTGAAGCAGGGAGAATAGCATCCCACGGACGATGAGGAATATGCCCATGATGCACCAACATTGGAATATCTCCAGTAGATTCGTGGACAGTGGAGTTGACTATCTTCTGCATAACTGGAAGCACATCAATCCATTTCCAGTGTTCTTCCTGGCAGTACACCCGACAGAATCTGGCAATCTCCCACATCAATCGCTCAGCAGGGTCGGCTTCTGCATGACGAATGGAATTCATGATGTGATGAATTTCCAACTCCTCTATAGCCGCCCGGAACTCTGTGGATGTGAACTAGCTTCCATGATCTGTCAGCAGGAACGTAGGTTTCCCCATCTCAGGAAAGACATTCCTGCGAAGTCTCCTTAAAATATTCCCGGTGTTTGCCTTCTGAATAGGCAACAACATGGTGAATTTCGAGAAGACGTCGACGATGACTAAGACGTGCTTGTTACCTCTGGTTGCCTTTGGAAGTGGGCCATACAGATCAAGCGCCATCACTTCCTGTGGCTTCTCTGGGATGATAGGCCTTGGATATTCCCTCATAAGGTAATTGTTCGGTTTAATCCATTGGCATAAGTCACAGATTCTTATGGTCCTTCTAACATCATTCCGGAGATACTCCCAGACGAATTTTTCCTTAATTACACTGGCCACTTTATCCACTCCAGCATGTCCTGTGATGAAGTGGCAATGCCAGATGATGGCTTCCCAAAATTTAGCCGGGGCATAAATCTGTTTAGTGGTCCTGGTTGCGTCAACGTATTTATAGAGTAGGTTGTTGTCCCATGAAAAAGATTGGGCTGCCTGCTTAATCCAGGCGTAGTCTGGATCATGCGGTGGAATTGCTCCTTCACAGAAATGAATGATTTCTCTTAGCCTAGGATCTCTCCGCTGGGCTTGGGCTAGATACCGAAGTCTTCTTAAGAACTCTTCATCATCCTGACCAGTAACTGAAATCGGACAGGCTATGGCTGCATCTGTGAGATTCCGGCTGAGGGCGTCGGCTAGTACATTCTTCCTTCCAGACCGATTCACAATGGAGACACTGAATTGCTGTATAAATAGTGCCCATCTGGTGACCCGTTCATTTGTGAGGTCGGAAGATAGGATGAAAGTTAGTGCCTTGTGGTCTGTATAAATGGTGATTGGAAACCCAAAGACAACCTTTTTCCAATATAAAAGCGAATATACAATAGCCAGGGCTTCTAGCTCTGTAATGGTGTACGATTTTTCATGTGTCCTTAGCTTCCGACTTACAAACGCAATGAACAGCTTAACATCGGGCTTATCAGGATTGACTTGGTAGAGAACGGCTCCGATCCCTATCTTACTGGCGTCACATTCAATATGGAAAGGCCATTCATAATTAGGATAACAGAGCTGCACATTATTTCTGAGCATCCTTTTAGTGGCAATAAAGGATTGCTCACATTCTGTGGTCAATTTCCATCGATTATTTTTCTTCAATAATTCCTGGAGAGGCACTACAGTCTCTGTGTACCGAGGACAATGTTGTGAAAAGAATTGGCAAAGTCCAAGGAATTGCCAAACTTGCTTAATCCTGCATGGCCTAGGAAAATCCACAATGCATTGAATTTTGGCAGGATTTGGGCGGATGCCCTCTCCGCTAATGACATGCCCAAGAAAAAGAACTTCTGTCTTGAAAAATTGGCTTTTTTTCTAATTAATTTTAAAGTTCTTTTCTCTCAATTCTTTGAGTACAGTGTGTACATCTTCTAAGTGCTGCTCCCAGGTATCGGATGCTACCAAGATATCGTCAACGTAAATGGTGGCAATGGCCTTTACTTCATCAGATAATTGGCTTTCCAATACTCTTATCAAGACAGCTCCCGAGTTCTTCATGCCAAAGGGCAATCGATTGAAGACATATGTGATATTATCAAAGATAAACCCCGTGAAGAGCCGGCTGTGTTCGTCTAGTATGATATGGAAGTAAGATGATGTCATGTCCATGCCTGAAAAATATTTTTTCCAAAAAATCGCTTAATGACATCTTTAAGCGGAGGAGTGTGGTCATACTCAAGGACCAGTTGGTCATTTAAGACATGAGCATCCAAACATAAACGAAGATTACCATTGGGTTTCCTTACTATGGTGACTGCTTTAATATAGGGCGTAACGCACTTTGAGATAATTCTGTCAGCCTCCATCTGACGAATTAGTGTCCTGGTTTCATCCATGTACTTCTCAGGCACCGGGTATGGCTTACGTTTATAGGGCGAAGTATCCTTGACGTTGAAGTGGTGTTTAAAATTCTTAATCTCTCCAGGCTTCTCATCGAAGACGTCCGGATAGGTCTGATATATCTCTTCCTCCGCCGCTGCTATGTTAGGGTGGTAATCTGGGGCTTCAGTTACACTGGAGTTGTAGGTGAGAAAATCAGGCCCTTTGTCACTCAAAATTTCATCAATGGGTCCCTCCTCATTGGGATCACCATCTTCTGTTGACATAGGTCCATCTTCTTCTTCGGGATCACCCTCTTCTTTCTGTACCTGGTCAACTGGGGCGGCATCGCCAATCACACCATCGACTTGTGTACGGGGTAAATCAGTCCCTTGAAGTCTAAAATCTTCACCGTCAACCAGCTGTAACTCTACAGATCCAATCCTACATAGATGAATAGTGTTGGCAGAATAGTCAATGGTAGCCTTATATTTAGACAGAAAGTCTGAACCGAAGATAAGGTTAAACTTCATAGGCGAGACTATCAGGAAAATAAGTTCACACACTTCTTCGTTGATAGCAAACTCAAGGAAGACTTGTTGCTTACATTTGATATTCCTGTCAGGAATAATGGCCTTAATCCTAACTTGTGCTACCGGCAAAATGAGAAGGTTACATCGATCCTAGATCAATGTTATCAACTTGTCAGAAATTAGGGAAACTTGTGCTCCCGAGTCCACTAGCGATGATACTTGAAATTCTCCAATGGTAATATTGATGATGGTAAACTTCGTTGAACATGTTGACGAATGGGTAATTTGTCTTCAAATACTAAGTCGTCATCAATGTGCCAATAATTCATTATGTCTATGTGAAGTGACCCGACCTCCTCATTTTCAGGCAATCTTATTTCTGAAAAATTTAAGTTTTTTTTGGCAACAGCACCTGTGGACTCTGGATTTTGACCAAAGATGTTGTTTCTTTTATGGTATTCTTGGTATTCAAGAGAAGTTGCTCCAGGTTGATGACCCTCTTGTTTCTTCTGATGGAGGTAGTCCTGCGTTTCCTTCCATCGTTGGTGCAAGTCAGAACTGTTTGAGTCTCTACTCTCTTGTTTTTTCTCTTGTTTTAACCAAGTAGGTTTGGTTTGGTAGGGCATCTGGCCACGGTATGGGCGTCTCCTAAACCCTTGATACCGCGTAGGTGAAGATGGAGTATCTCTCTCTTCCCTTCTATCTGCTCATTCGGGACTTTGTCACGGTTGTTCAGAAGTATTAACCTGAACTGGATGGGCGGCTACGTCCTTACTCTTGCTCGGTTTCAAAGTTTCCTGCGCATGAGCAGTATCAAGACGTCACAATACAGCATCAAATTGATCTAAGTTCTGAATGTTCGCTGCTACTAAGATCTCTTGAACGTGAGAAGGATATTGTAACATAATGACCGGTATGAGTTCCTTCTCAGGCAAAGGAGGGTCTAAATATTGCATCTTCTTCAACTGAGATAAAAAAATCTGCGTATCGAGAGGTGTTAATGGAGGTGTTATACCTTCTCGAATAGAGTTGAAGTTTGATAGGGTGCTGAGTTTCTGCGTTCCAAAAACGGTCAATTAAAGCTTTCTCAAAGTCAGAGTATGTCTTGAAATTAGATTTGAATACGGAGTACCAGGAAAGAGCCTTGCCTTCTAATAATCGGGCCACAGTTCTTAGCTTTCTATCCTCACTAATCTTGTGCTCTTGAAAATATTCCACTACATTGATCAGAAACTCTTTAGCCATGTAATCTTCTTTACCAGGGAATTTAGGAGGTTTTTCCTCTTGAATTTTAACGATAGTTGTCTGGTATGATGTCTCTCCGACTCCCTCTATCGAACTATGAATAGGTCTGGACGTGTCTTGAGATTCAAGATTAATGACCTTAGTGGCTAGTTGTTCGAGATTACTCTTGATATCTCCAACTGGAGTTGGACTATTCCTTCGACTTGTTTGACATCGTTCTTTAATTCAGTTTTAAGTTCACCAACATCTTTACAAATAAGACTAATTTGTGTGGTCGTATTATCGGCTTGCTGAGTGAACAGTTCGTCAAACTCGCCCTGCTTAGCTTTTAATAAAGTATTTTCATTTCCAACTCTGGAAATGTCATTCTTAACCGTGTCCCTAAGAGTATCTTGGACAGAAACAATTTTTGCCTGCATTTGCGAGAGCTGACCATGTGACTCCTGAAATTCGGCCTTAAAATCCTCAATGTCTTGTGAAAGCTGTTGGACTGAAGGGAGAACCTTCTTCAAATCCTCCTTAACGATTTCTATGACTTGGTCTTTAACAGTGTTTTTCATTTCTTCGACATTACGAGTAAGCTGAGAGTTGATTTCAGTGAATCGATCATCAATTTTCTTATGAGACTCTGTGAATCTTTCTTCTATCCTAACACTTACTTGATCAAAACGAGATTCTAAGTTCGCATTCATTTCAGTAAAGCGCTTATCTAACCTGGCGTCAGCTTCAGCTAACCGCCTGTCCAAGTTGGCAAGAGTGGCTTTAGTTTCGGCACTAGATTCAACATTTGCTTGGGCTAAGTTATTTAAACGTTGGTCTACATTGGCAAGATTAGCATTAGTTTGAACATTAGCCTCAGCTAAGCTAGAAAGATTACTATTATTTTCGGTAATACGTCTCTCTAGATTAGTGTTGGACTCAGTAATACGTCGCTCTAAGTTAGCACATGTTGCAGTAAGCCTAGTCTCTAAATTGGCGTTAGCCTCATTCATATTACGCTCTAAGTTAGCACATGTTGCAGTAAGCCTAGTCTCTAAATTGGCGTTAACCTCATTCATATTAAGCCTAAGGGCTTCAATTGCTGCTAGTAAATTATCCATATTTATGGCAATTTTAATACCTCAAAATGTGACACTCAGAAATTTTCAATCATAAATTGAAATACCAGTGACGTTAAAAGTTCAAAAGCACTCAGTTCAGCATATATCAACTCATAGAAAATCAACCATATGACAAGAACACATAAAACACAAATTGTTTGCCACGTCCAGGGCATAAGTTTCACTTTGTAAAAAGAAACGCCACGTCCACGGTGTTGTGATTGTCTATTACTTGATAGCACTGTTAACCTAGGTATCGTGCCCCAACGTGTAGGGTGCCACGTATATTACCCTCCTCTCTGTACCAGTAAAAGAGCCCGACTTTAAAATTTATTTTCAACGCAAGCATGGAATAGTTCTCAGGGCTAAACTGGATGAATAATAGCTAGGGCTTGGTACAGGAGGCAGGGTCCTATCTACAAAAAAAAATTTGAATCTGATTTGATAAGAGTTTATTCATGTAATGCATGTAAAATTGCACATCACCTCATAGTAGATAGGGGTTGTCTTCCACATTGTCCTTTAAATGGCCTGGGTCTCCAGCTCACCAGGCCGCACCGGCTGGAACACGTTCCAGAAGATGCCCAAGTACTCCGTCAAGATGCGGACGGACCATCCAGGTTGGCTGCACGGAATACGCCTCAAGTTTCCGATGCTCGTGATGACCTCCGCTGGTTCCTGACGATGTTGAGGGTAGTCACATTACCCAAGTAAAATGAGGTTGGTAGAATCAATGCAAACTCCAAAAATGTGCTCTTCGTCACTCGCAGAATAAATCAAAGTTCATGAAAACCTTGAGTAATGAGTTTTCTCACCACTGGTAAAATCACGAGACAAAGTTCATAAAGACTTTCAAGAATCCACTCTTTAACACTCATGGAAATTACGAGTCCGTGGTCATGAAGACTTTCAATAATGTTATAGTTCATCAATGAAAAAAATTACAAGTCTTTAAGTAATCACTGGCAAAGATCGCAAGTCTATGCTCATGGAAACTTCGAATAAAGTTAGAGTCCATCACTGCTAAATATGACAAGTCTTTGAATAATCACTGGCGAAAAGTTAAAGTCCATCATTGGTAAAAGTCCAACACTGGTAAATATTACAAGTCTTTGAATAATCACTGGCGAAAAGTTAAAATCCATCATTGGTAAATATGACAAGTCTTTAAATAATCACTGGCGAAATAATCACTGGTAAATATGACAAATCAGTGAATAATCACTGGCGAAAAGTTAAAGTCCAACACTGGTAAATATTACAAGTCTTTGAATAATCACTGGCGAAAAGTTAAAGACCATTTATAAAGACTTAGAAAAATTCAGAGTTCCTCAACACTCGTAAATATTGCAAGTCCCATATATAAAGACTTAGAAAAATTCAGAATTTCTCAACACTCGTAAATATTGCAAGTCCCATTTATAAAGACTTAGAAAAATTCAGAGTTCCTCAGTGAGACTATAACCACACGAAGATAGCTTCCGACGATAATGGCAGCGAGTAGGGCCACGTTGACTACTCGACTGTCACTGATAGACTGAGATATCAGGCTATAAGGAGCCTTCCTTATATTTGGTTTGGGACATCTACGTCACATATGCCGTGAAGCTGGTTATCTCCTGAATCCCTCGACGGATTTTCTTGAAATTCAAGCACTGCGACGTTTATGTAATTCCCTTTAAAATGACATGTTGATCAAGTTGCTACCCCAATTATTATAGAAGTTTTAAATTTTTTCTCCATCGAATGTTCCGGAAGGTGTGACGCTTGAATCTGGAACATACGAGTTCAGGCTAGCTGCACGTGGCATGACAGGTGGGTGATCTAACTAGCCCCTGTGGCTACGTCATGCATACAGCCGTTCTCAGCTTGCTTGCTCGTCCTGCTGAATGTAAACAAACCAGGCTTGCACGGAGTAATACGCGTGGTAAAAAAATACGATCAACTCTCAAAAAAATATGCATGTACAGGTCGTAACCGGTACAACATAGACATTCTACCTACGCAACTCTTCTGTTCTTTACCAGTAATTTGTTATATAAACCACACTGCTCAAAAAATTTAGAGAGATCCAATCGTTCTGTTATACGTGGTCATAAGTAAATGTTCAGTTCATCAAATGCTAATTTAATCATCCTCTAATCATCTAATACATGTGTAAATTGTTGTCTGATTAAGGATATATAATATAATGGTTGTGTATGTATAAACATAGCAAACTGTACCTCGTCAACTTCGACGCTGCAATGGGCCGGCCACAACCTCGTCACTCTCTGTGTTAACCAGTGCTTACCGTCCTCAGACACACACTGATCTCCTGGCCTGCTCATTGGCCTCCGCTTACATCACCACTGAGGTCACCTGCTCCTGAAGACTCAGCTTTGTTCCAGTATATTCCGTGAACTTTACTATATAAGTCCGACCATTTTCGGCTCTGGTGTAGTTGGAGGGCTTACTCCCGTATTTCTCACTTGATTTTGGACTCATTTATGGTGAGCAAAAAGAGACACTTACTTATTTAGAATACATTCACAGGACTTTGTGTTCCATTGGTGTAAGCCTTGCTTCACCTCCACTACTGCACCTAGACAGTAACTCTGTCTGAGAGCCCACTCTGCATCCAGAAAGATATGATATGGTGAAGGAGATGTTTGGAGAATGTGAGGGGTTGGCAGCCATGGCCTGTACTAGGAACTGTCCTCTTATTCGCTTTAGTGCAGGAGATTGGAAAACCATTCTTAGGACAGCCACCGGTGGGAACCAGCCCCTCTCTGTCTCCTGAATGCAGAGTCGTAGAGTCATGCCAGAGCTGCGGCCAACCCTCCTTTGCTCGGTTGGTCGGTCGGAGTGCATAGACCAGCCGTGTCCATGTGTAAGAACACGAAATCGCTTTAACCTCCAAGTTAAGGCTTGAATATATACTTTGGTGATTCCTTATTATTTGCGAGTGCTGGACACACTTTCTCTATGGAACACACATCAAGACTTTTGTGAGTGGATTTTGAGGATTGCATTACTTTGTGTGTTTACTTTATTCACCTATCCAACTAGAATATTTCTATTTTTTGAATTGGACAGTGTTAAAATTTCAAAAACATGTATTTCTAAGGACGATCCCATTCCTTGTATTCTTGTCATTTCTCCCTCTCTTCCTTTCTAGCCTTTTTAAATAATTCTTTATGCAATATTGGATGTGCATAGTTCCTATTATTTGATGTTTCCCAAGTCCTGGCTCAACCGTGTGTAAAATTCTAGTCTGTAACATTTGTGGTTACGGAAGCTTCTTTCAATTCATAAATAACTTGTGTTAGGGTAGTCCATACTTATTTTTATGTTCAGTGCTGCTATCCTTCTCAGGTAGAAGACTTGTTGAAAGAGATATATCAAATGTGTGCTTGTCCACTAGTAGTTATTGATTTCTTGCATATTGTGCTTTCTTTTTGAGCAATCTTTATGAATATCCCTAATCTTTTATTCTGTACTATCCATGTAAATTTCTGGAAATCCCAGCACCTTCAAACAGTAATAGAGTTCTTTTATGATTGTTCCCTTCTACGGTGCACCTTGCATCTGGCAACCATTAACTTCACAGCATTACAAAGTGTTGCATATAACAACAGAGTTTGCAGTATTCGAACATGCTCAATGTGATAACAAAAATACTTTTTTTTTTTGCAGTGTGAAAAGACAAAACACTGGCGACAGAGTCAATATTTCGAGTGACCGCTGTCGAAAGGAAATTAAATGCCGTGTGGCCTCCAGAGAGGCCTGGTGCAGGTCTTTTGATTTGACACCGTAGGCGACCTGTGCGAGAATCGCAATGATGGATGCTCAAACTTGGTGGCTTAATGAAATAAAACGAAGACATACAATCTAAAGTCGTGCTTGAATATCAAAGTGATGATGATGATGATGATGATGGGGTTATTCTGAAGTGATTGTGTTCTGAATGTCAAGTATGAGGAGGAGCAGTAGTAGATGACAGTCATGTAGCTGGCAGTATAGGAATAACTGTGTTCTGAATGTCAAGTATGAGGAGGAGCAGTAGTAGATGACAGTCATGTAGCTGGCAATGTAGGAAAGTGATCTTGATATGTTTCACTGTTATTGGAAATTTCTTAAAATTGAGCAAGGTCATACTAATGATGAAACCATTCTGAAAGTTCTGCTAAACCCTTGGAATTCCATGAAAAGTAACAATTTCAAAGGAGATGTTCCTACAGCGAAACCATTCAGATTTTGTTGGTTGGAATCCTCCCCCTGATTGTGCTATTCAAAAGCTGCACGTAGTGCACTTTATATATTAGGCCTGCTTTCAAAATGTCTCTTAAGCATGGTGTTAAGCAAGTGGTTTTTTTAAAACACCCCCTCTCATATTCAAAGTATGCTTGCTTTAACAAATCAGCTAATTCACACATGGTGTCAATCACATAAGAAAGCTATAAAGAAGTCAGACAATTTGTTGATGACATTTAGAGATACAAGTAAGCAAATGAATACTTGCAGAAGTCAACTGAAAACAATAGAATGCATTTGTTATCATCCCTGAGTGCTTTATTGATCTGTGCAGAAAACAAAAATTGGAAAAAGGAAAGTCCATATTCAACAGGCTTTTGGAATTTAGGGGAGAGTCTGGAGACAAAAATCTGGATGAACATCTTCATAAAGGGCCTAAATGTACCTCATATATACACTGACTGACAGAGCAAATGCAACACCAAGAAGGAGTGGTTCGAAAGGGATGAAAGTTGGGGAAAAAACAGAGACGGCACGGACGAATAATTGATGTTTATTTCAAACCGATATGCAGGTTACACAATGCGCACGGCATCGACTCAGTAGGATGTAGACCACCGCGAGCGGCGATGCATGCAGAAACACGTCGAGGTACAGAGTCAATAAGAGTGCGGATGGTGTCCTGAGGGATGGTTCTCCATTCTCTGTCAACCATTTGCCACAGTTGGTCGTCCGTACAAGGCTGGGGCAGAGTTTGCAAACGGCGTCCAATGAGATCCCACACGTGTTTGATTGGTGAGAGATCCGGCGAGTACGCTGGCCACGGAAGCATCTGTACACCTCGTAGAGCCTGTTGGGAGATGCGTGCAGTGTGTGGGCGGGCATTATCCTGCTGAAACAGAGCATTGGGCAGCCCCTGAAGGTACGGGAGTGCCACCGGCCGCAGCACATGCTGCACGTAGCGGTGGGCATTTAACGTGCCTTGAATACGCACTAGAGGTGACGTGGAATCATACGCAATAGCGCCCCAAACCATGATGCCGCGTTGTCTAGCGGTAGGGCGCTCCACAGTTACTGCCGGATTTGACCTTTCTCCACGCCGACGCCACACTCGTCTGCGGTGACTATCACTGACAGAACAGAAGCGTGACTCATCGGAGAACACGACGTTCCGCCATTCCCTCATCCAAGTCGCTCTAGCCCGGCACCATGCCAGGCGTGCACGTCTATGCTGTGGAGTCAATGGTAGTCTTCTGAGCGGACGCCGGGAGTGCAGGCCTCCTTCAACCAATCGACGGGAAATTGTTCTGGTCGATATTGGAACAGCCAGGGTGTCTTGCACATGCTGAAGAATGGCGGTTGACGTGGCGTGCGGGGCTGCCACCGCTTGGCGGCGGATGCGCCGATCCTCGCGTGCTGACGTCACTCGGGCTGCGCCTGGACCCCTCGCACGTGCCACATGTCCCTGCGCCAACCATCTTCGCCACAGGCGCTGCACCGTGGACACATCCCTATGGGTATCGGCTGCGATATGACGAAGCGACCAACCTGCCCTTCTCAGCCCGATCACCATACCCCTCGTAAAGTCGTCTGTCTGCTGGAAATGCCTCCGTTGACGGCGGCCTGGCATTCTTAGCTATACACGTGTCCTGTGGCACACGACAACACGTTCTACAATGACTGTCGGCTGAGAAATCACAGTACGAAGTGGGCCATTCGCCAACGCCGTGTCCCATTTATCGTTCGCTACGTGCGCAGCACAGCGGCGCATTTCACATCATGAGCATACCTCAGTGACGTCAGTCTACCCTGCAATTGGCATAAAGTTCTGACCACTCCTTCTTGGTGTTGCATTTGCTCTGTCAGTCAGTGTATATACAGAATGATCTACTGCACACTTCATCAGACTGTCTATGCACAGAGCTAATAATACACACACATTTAGATCAAAATGTGGTGTTCTCCATGTTAGCTGATGAAACAATGGACATTTCAGGAACTGAGCAAATGTCATTAACAGTAAGATTCTTCCACAAACAATCAAAACAGATACATAAGGAGTTCCTAGGTTTTGTGCCACAGGAATTTTTTTTACAATCTGCTTTATGCCACACTGACACAGATAGGTTTCATAGTGATGCTGGCATAGGAGGAAAGGGCTAGGAGAGGGAAGGAAGCGGCCATGGTCTTAATTATGGTACAGCCCCAGCATTTACCTGGTGTGAAAATGGGAAACCACAGAGAACCATCTTCAGGGCTGTCAACAGTGGGGTTCGAGCCCACTATCTCCGGAATGCAAGCTCTCAGCTGTGCCCCCTAACCACAGGGCCAACTCGCTCAGTCTGAAAAATCTTCATGAAGAGTATGTTGTAAATCATCACTACTCTTTTAGCTTGGGGTCTGAAAATGGCTAATCTCACTGGGTAAGGGTATGATGGAAGTAGGTAGATAATGCTTTTATTGGTGGCGATGTTAGGACTCAAGGCCCTCTCTTACACTTAACCACTAGATGAGTATACATTTATATAACTTATAATTTTGAATACAAATAAAACAAATGATAATAATAATAATAATAATAATAATAATAATAATAATAATAATAATAATAATAATAATAATAATAATGAAAGAATCCTTAATTTTAAAATACACAAAATAAAGTACACTTAAATGATGTAACTACAGTAATCCATTCATTCATCTAATTCAATTCCTTCATTCACTCAACAATTATCCAGCAAGTCAGCAGAATCTACCCAACAAATGCTCACAGCAAGCCACTTTAAACTTCACAGGTAGCAAATTCCATGACCTAGACACAGAGATTGTGGAGGAGCGGTTGTGCACAGCAGTGCGGTTTACAGGTATGGCAAGAGAGGAGCCAGATCTTATATTGTGTTCATGATAGGATGATAGGCAAGAAAAAGATGAAGACAGATAGTCGGGAGTATTAGTGGAAAGCACTTTGTGCAATAGTGATAGCGTGTGAAGTTCACGGCGCTGGTGCACTTGAAGCCACGACAGCTCCTTATAATAAGGTGACATATGAGCATCATATCGCAGATTAAAGATATACCTTACACCGAGCTCGATAGCTGCAGTCGCTTAAGTGCGGTCAGTATCCAGTAATCGGGAGATAGTTGGTTCGAGCCCCACTGTCGGCAGCCCTGAAGATGGTTTTCCGTGGTTTCCTTAATTAAGGCCACGGCCACTTCCTTCCATTTCCTAGGCCTTTACTATCCCATCGTCGCTGTAAGACATGTCTGTGTCGGTGCGACGTAAAGCAAATAGCAAAAGAAAAATATATCTTACGCAGCTGTTCAGGCTCCGGTCCAGTTTCTTGTTACTCTCGCAGGTTATCTCAGTCAACACAGTGTCACAGTAGTCAAATATAGGTAGTATCAGAGAGCAAATTATTTGTACTTTAAGTCGAACAGAGAATACATGAGAGAACTGTTTCAGGGGATGTAAGCATTTATATACTTTATAACATGTGCTTATCACCTGTTGAATCCAATTTAGGGTCTCAGTCATAATAATTCCTAAGTTAGTCACTGAAGTAGAGTAAGGTATGATTTTATTGTTTAAAATTATTTGGGAGGTATCCTGTTGCTTGAGGGAATATAGGTTTTTACTGGTACCGATAATGATAACTTGAGTCTTATTTGGGTTCATTATAAACTGTTTTTATTTGCATAGTCACTAAGATGTTGAAGGTTGGAATTTAGTTTTAGTAATTGCAGTATCAATTTCACTCGGTTTTGAACGACAGTAAATCTGTACATCATCTGTGTACACTTGCAATTTTCAGAATTTAAGAGCTTTTGATATATCATTAATTTGGATGATAAATAACAGTGGACCAAGAACTGACCCCTGAGGGACACCGAGGGTTTTACTTTGCCATCCTGAACTCAAATTTCTAACTGTCACATCTTGCCGGCAGTTTTCAAGTTAAGATGAGAAGAAATGAAGTGATACACTACTAAAATTTAGCTCTCGAAGTTTTTGCAGCAGTAAATGAGGATTGACAGTGTTGAAGGCACTACTGAGAACTAATAATGTTGGTACAGTCACGTCATGTTGGTCCACTGCACGTCTAATATCATCCGTCACTTGTAGTAAAGCTGTCGCAGTGCTATGTCTTTTCCTGAAGCCGGATTGAAAGGGATTAAGGAGGGAATGCTTGATAAGGAATTCAGTAACTTGTGTATGAACTAGACGTTCAAGCACCTTGGATAAGGGTGGTAGGATGGATACAGGACAATAATCAGAAGGAGAATCTAACTTGGAGCTCTTTGGGATGGGTCTAATTAGTATATCTTTCCAAACATCTGTTTGTCAATTAGTAGTTAAATACAAAATGAGTTAGTATTGGCAGAACAGCTCCTAAGACATCCTCAATAAGCGATATAACAATATCATCATTACCTGTGGCATTAGATGTAATAGAGTATATCACACCTTTAACTTCATTCCAGCTGAAATTTCTAAAAGAGAATTGCTCATACACAGACTGCTGTTGTAACAAGGGTAGTGAATTTTTAGGGAAGGAGGTAGAGGCTGTTCTCGGCTGTGCGAAATGATCATTTAAAACCTCTAGTGATATGCTTGGTGTATGTTGCTCTACGGCTTTACCTATACCTAACGTGCGTAATTTACTCCATTTTTGTCTCGGGCTGTTATTTTTCATCAGTTCCTGAAAGTATTTAGAATTCCTAATTAACTGCTTGGTTCTATTTCTCAGAATCTTGTACAGCTCAAAATCATCTTTGTCATGCGTCTGTACAGTTTGTCACAACTGGCCATAGCAGATCTTATCTCGGCCGTTAGCCATGTGGAAGAATTTCAGAGAAATCAAACATTTTATTTGACCTTTTACTTCCTATCTTTAATCGTGTCACAGATAAAAAGAACTCTTTCTTTTATAATCTGTTTAAATTTAAAGAGTCATTGTTTAAGAAGCCTTTCTCGTGGACAGTCAAGAATTCTTCTGATGACGCAGAGCACAGTTCTCTGTGAAACATAAAGAATTTCACCTTATTTTCTTGACACGGCATAAGCCCAAAAGCCTATACAGTATCATGTCTATAAGTACGGGCTGGAAAGCATCAATGGCAAGTTAATTAATATGAATCCAAGCCTGCCAACTGCCAAAGCACTTCCCAAAATACATAAAATTG
The DNA here is from genome assembly GCF_040414725.1 of Anabrus simplex. Lineage (NCBI taxonomy): Eukaryota > Metazoa > Arthropoda > Insecta > Orthoptera > Tettigoniidae > Anabrus > Anabrus simplex. The sequence goes on from NC_090266.1 coordinate 913,005,536, forward strand.
ATGTTCCTATCCGAACTATCATTAATTACAGACCCAGTCCTATATATAAAATTTCACAGTTCATCCAACTTTTCCTCAAAAGAAATTACCATCTTTTTATCTAGGAATTCCATTATGAAAACTAATGAATTGGTTGAAAAACTAAATCGTTACTATTCAACCCAACTATTCTCTCCATTCCTTCGATATTTTTAACATGTACCCAAGCATCCCGATATCAAAAATTTGTCCTATTATTCACAACAATTTAAATAAACACAGAAATAAACCCAGTAGCCTGAGCCCAGCCCACTAGAAATTCAGGATTTCATCTCTATTCTAAAAATGGTTTTGAATAACAATTATTTCACATTTATCAGCAAAACGGGTTAGCTGTGGGATTGCTGGCATCAGGCATCCTAGCTGAAATCTATCTGGATCATTTAGAACACACCAAAATGAATAATAACATCTTTAATAATATTAATTTTTGGTGAAGATATGTGGATGACAACCGACCGACTGACCGATACCTGTTTAGCTATGAAGTAATCTAAAAATTCATATAATTTAAAACATTAACATGATGTATAGTCGTTATTTAAGGAACTTGATTAGACGTGAGAAACATTGCCTTGGTCAAGAGTAAGAAGTGATTAATTAACCTATATGGTACAACAATAGACATTGGTAAAATTGAAGTGAGTTAAAACATTTTAAAACAAAATTTAAAAAGGAAATACATTCCAACACTTAAAGTTTTGACATATTATTTAACTATATGCTCAGATGTAGTGATTAGTTATCATTCAAAGGTTGATGAAATTCGGTGTTTGCAAGCTTTCGAAGGTAGAAGTTATTTTATTTTTGTATTCTTAATTGAAGGCTTCTTATTGAGTACTATATTTGGTGGTGCATTAAAATTGTAATAGTTTCATTAACTATCTTCTTTTGTATATACTAGTATTATGGTGTTGGTGTGCTACATCGATGTTGTGGCATTCTAATGTTAGCTTGCTGATAAAAAAGAGAACAGGCTTTATGACAGTTGTGATGTCACACTGTCGGGTATATATAAGCTCTGTAACGGGAGAAGTTAGAATTAACCAGATTTAAAATGTAAGAAAAAAATGGGAGAGGGTAACCGGAAAAATTATAAGTATTGCTGTGTTGATGCTTACCTTTTGCTTATGATTGATTGTATTGAATAGGTAGAAAATAACACACAATGACATTTTACACATTTAAAAGAAGTTACTTTCAATACAGATATAAAAAAACAATGAATTTTATAACTTGGAATGTCAAGGTCAACCAGTTTATTGAGAATAAAAATAAATATCTGAACCTCAAGACCAAAATTAGCAGAATCTCACAGGACATCAAATTCTTAAAAGAATGTGTGAAACTTGGTTTCATTCCAAAATTCCTAAAACATGTACAACGGAAAAATGTTCCAAACCAGAAGTCTAATGACATTTAAAATAAGATCAATAATATATGGCTCGAAATGAAATCAATTTGCTATATAAGAAGAAAACACTTTTAAACTTACAACTTTATAGAGTGCATTTGACCATCTCACAACATCTATCACCTCTTGAATGGAATTCCTATCTAAGATACACTGATTTTAGATTACAGGCTATACTTGTTAAAAAACAGAAAACTTTGGACCATAAGTTAACATGTATCAAGGAAGCCAAACTTAAATCATTCAATGAGAATGGAAGTAAAAAGACACCCACCTTTTGTGCAATCAACACCCCAACAACAATTAATCTTTCCAACAATACATTTTCAGATAGCGAAATGAGTCTGTTCAATAAGAACCTAAAACACAATTGGCCTAACCAATACAAGGCAGACGATATTATCACTACAGTAGCAGAAATTTAGTTGAATATAGACAAACAAATTTCCCTTGCAAGACAAAACGATGTTAGATAAGAAATAAAAAAAGAGATTACCCTCCCTTGTTAAAGAAATAGCTAAAAATAATAATTCCTCCTGTACCGGGCGGTACACCTCCACTCCGCTAATTTAAAATGTGCGCCAGGAAGTCTGAACTTTATCTACGCTATTAATTCTCTACTTTCTCAGAAGATGTCACCACGTGGAAAATTTTGAGTTTTTGAACTGTGTCATTTTTGATGTGGTTTTGTTTCGCTTGAAGTAAGAAGTGTGAACTTTCTCTTCTAGAGGACACTACTGAAGATCAACAATAGTGCAACCTAGTGCGGAGTCAAAGAACTATTTTGTTGGAGAAATTTTTATTTCAAATGTTTGTTCTTTGCTAAATTTTTTTCAGTCTTTGGTTAAGTTGGCAATATTAACCCCTTCTTTCCCCTTGTTTTAAATCTAGCCTATCCCGAATTTCTTGAATTAATTTTCCACCAATTATGTGTTTCTTCTTAGTATTGTGTAGGGGGTTTATTGATCTACCAATAAAATCATCGCGGGAGGGTGTTTTCATTCCCCTAACGCCTAGAACCTTCTGCGAGAGTATTTAAACTGCTGATTTTAGGGTCTCCGGGCCACTTCTGTTCCATCTTTCAGTGTATAAAGTACATAGCAGGAGGCGGGAAGCGCCTCTTTCCTCGGCAGCAGTCATCAATAAGGTAATGGCCGATTAATAAATTCTTTCTTTGCTAGCTCAGCAGTTTAACTCTCGGGGCGGGTGCGAAGCGTTCCTCCATGTAACCTTTTCCTAAAATGTAACGATCTTTTCTTCTATTCTCTTTTAAGCTGCATATTGGGATAGAGAGTGCTAACCCTCTCGAGCTCCCACTCACATTGTCTTGAGGTGAACTTATTTTCTCAACCTATTCTTCGTTAAGGTAAAACAAATTGCTCTTTTCTAAAGTCACCTCGGTAGTATGGGATTAGCCCTTGCATTAGTGGCCTAGAGCCAGATTAGGTTTTTTAAAAACAAGTGTATTAGGAGTGCAAGATCGCCTCCTCTCAAATTGTTATTTTAGAGGTCATGTAATTGCCCATTTTTATTTAATAGACCTCAGTAGGTTGGGTATTTTACCCCTGTGTCTATGTCCAGTGAGGACAACTTGAAGGTGGAGTTTGGTGTGGCCTGGGAGAGGCTTAAATTTTGAGAGCGAGTGGCTCTTTTGAAAATTGAGTGTTGTATGCCTCGTGGAGGCTTTTCTGTGTAATTTGGAGCAAGGGCTCCTAGGTATGAATGGGGTTTTCTGCCCCTCTGTTAAAACTCATGTTTGGGGTAAAACTGAGCCGATTGCCCAAGCAGTGTAAAATCAGGGCGCGAAGCCCAATTCCTGTAAATATTGTAACTACCCTTTTTGATTTGCTACTTTGTACCTGCCATGCTTGTTATTTCTTTGTTTTTGAAAAGAAAATATAACCTTGTTAAATTTTAAATTAATTTTGCTTTCGTAGCTGGAGACCTATTCACACCCGCACCTTCTTTCACCTCTACCTACCACGGAAAACTCCGTAACAAGTGGTAGCAGAGCGTGGTTGAATGGGTCTCAATTTAGCCCCTTTTGACGGCTAAACATTGTTTGTTCCGAACTCTAACTATTTTCCCAGTTGCTGGAAATTGTTGAGTTTTTCAAAATTGTTCTGTCACCATGCCCGGCCCTCGCGATGTTCTCCATCTTAACTATTTGCGCAAGGAGGAGTTGATCTATGAATTGACTATTAGAAATGTACAATCTGGAGGCACGGTTGCAGTAGACACAAACAAGCTTAGAGAGTCCCTAGATTTGCCCATTTCCATCCCCAATTTGGGAGAGAAAGAAATTGACGACTCTCTTTCCACGATCACGGAGAATATTACTGGGCTAGCTTCTGTAGTTAGTTTTTTTGATGAAAATGATCCTTCTCCTAATCAAATTAAGCGTGTGCAAGCTAGGCTATATCATTTTTCGAATAGGGTTAACGATCTGTTGTCTCTAAAGTTGAATGACGTTCAGAAGAAGGAAGCTAGTACGCTGCTTGAAAATATGTCTGAATTATCTAGCAAGGTCACTCAATTGTTAACAGGGGAGGTTCCTCCCAAAAGCGATCTACCCACCACAGTGAATGCAGGTAGTGAGGAAGCGCCTCCCAAGGGAGAAGTTAATAGGATAACCGTTGCTGCTCAAACTATCCCTGCCCCATTGGACAACGAATCTGAACGTCGTGCATCATTGAGTAACATCCGTTCTGAATTAACTTCCTTGCCATTGAAACCTTTACCTACTATGTCACCCGGATTTAGCAGCTTGCCTCATCCATTGGCAATGTTGCTCAGAGGTATCTCTAAGTTTTCTGTTAATACCACCAGTGATGTAATTTCTTTTTTAAGATTTCTAGTTGAATTTCAGGATCATGCCCTTGTGTTTTCTCTTTCTCCATGTCAAATTTTGCAAATTATCTATCCGTATGCTATTGGTATTCTCTCAGATAAAATCGTAAGAGCCATTGCCGAGCAATCATCTATTGAGGATTTCCATGCCCATTTGCTAGCTAACTTCATCCCGGCTAGGGCCAGGTCCTCCCTTATTCAGAAGTACTATTACCGTGTACAACGCTTGGATGAAAACTTGGCGGATTTCATACAGGACATTAAGTTTTATACTAGGGTGTTTGCTCTTCATTTCCCTGAGGATCAGATTGTACAAGCTATTGTGGAAGGGATTTCACCACCCTACAGGTCATATTTGTGTTTCACGGCGTGCCCGCAAACTTTCTCTGAACTTGAAGCATTGGCCGTCTCAGCGGAAGGAGTTAGATACGCCGATTCTTTGCGTGTCGCGAAAGAACCCCCGCCTTCCTTTAGTAATACTCGGCCTCCACCTCGCCGACCAGTCAATCCCCGTAAATGTTATGCTTGCGGGTCGCCTGACCATCTGCGCAACAAGTGTCCACTGATCAAGTCAAGTGGGACAAGGAATGGAGCCGGGTCATCACAAGGCTGTTTTAAATGTGGGGCTTTCTCACATATCGCCAAGAATTGTCCCAATTCAAATAGCACCCCCTCCTGCTCAACTTCTGGTGCAAATTCCACCTATGCCAATAATAAAAAGTGACTAGTGGCTTCGGCTGAGTCGACTAATCCATCTTCCCGAGACTCAGCCCCGGGTAAACAGGTTGTAAATTCAGGGAACGAGCAATTTTCAAATTCATCTTTTGAAGGTCCCAAAGAGTGTCTTAGGATTGCGGCGGATTCCCCCGCACCGGTCCCCTTTCTCAAAATTGAGTTAAATAACGAGCCTATAACAGCTCTCTTAGATTCAGGTAGTGTTTGTTCTATTATTTCGGCTGATTGGTATTCAAAATTGAAATCTGTTTGTAAGCTTCCTAACTATTGTTTGTCGGCGATCCAATATGTTTCGGCTAATTCCTCTCCATTAGAAATTCTCGGTTCCTTATATGTCAAAATTCGTATTTTTCAATTCACATGGAAAGTTAAATTGTTTGTGGCCAAGCATTTGTCTTGCCCCATTATATTGGGAGCGGACTTTATTTCTCACACTGGTCTTGTGCTCGATCTGCAGAGTAGGTCTTGCACTTTCAAATTTGCCTCTAATTGTAATATCCCTCTATTAAAGTGTAATTCTGCATCATGTTCTTCTATTTCGCCTACCCAGGATGAGATGTTGTTAGACCTTAGACATCTACCTGAGGAGCAGGCTGATAGTATTCGCAAATTGTGTCAGTCGTTTCCCGAGGTGTTCTCTGATACTCTTGGTGTTAATGACCTTATTGAATACAAAATTGAGGTCACGGATTCGATTCCTGTCCGTTTTCCACCTTATAGGCTATCTCCACCTAAAATGAAGGCTCTAAAAGAAATCATCGATCAGATGTTGAAGGACGGTATTATTAGGCCCTCTAAGTCAGCGTATTCTTCGCCTATTTTTTTAGTCCCGAAACCCCAAGGAGGCTTCAGGCCTGTCATTGATTACAGGGCTCTCAATCGGAAGGTGGTGTTACAATCTGTGCCCCTTCCCGACCTTCATTCTTGTTTTTCATGGTTTCGTAAGGCCAAGTTCTTTACTATCTTGGACTTGAATCAGGCCTATAATCAAATTCCCCTTGCCGAAGAGTCTAAACATCTTACAGCGTTTGCCACGGACTGGAATTTATACGAATACAACCGCGTGCCTTTCGGGCTCCCCACGGGAGCAGCTGTACTCACTAGGCTACTAGATAGGGTCTTCTCCGACATCAAATTTGAGTACTTATATCACTACTTGGACGATGTCGTCGTATTTTCAGAGACTTTTGAAGAACATCTAGATCATCTGCGAGAAGTTCTCGATCGCCTTCGTAAGGCTGGGTTAACTGTTAAGTTGTCCAAGGTTGCCTTTGCTAAGCCCTCTATGTCTTTCCTAGGGCATATTGTGTCACCGGATGGTGTAGCAGTCGATCATTCTAGAACACAGGCCATCCGTGATTTTAAACCTCCCAAGGACATTAAAGGTATCGCCAGGTTCATTGGTATGGTGAATTTCTTCAGGAAGTTTATTCCTAACTTCGCTAATAGAGCGGCGCCCTTAAACCTTCTTCGTAGGAAAGGCATCAAATTCGAGTGGGGACCTTCTCAACAAGCCGCTTTTGAAGACCTTAAATTAGCTCTTTGTAATGCCCCTGTACTTGCTATGCCTGATTTCTCGAAGAAATTCATTGTCCAAACCGACGCATCGTCGTCAGCGGTAGCTGCAGTCCTTCTTCAAGAGACTGAACTAGGGAGGCGCCCCATCGCCTATGCGTCTAGGATATTGTCGGCTCAAGAAGCCAAGTATTCCATCTATGAGCTCGAAGGTTTGGCAGTCTTATTCGCCTTAGAGAAGTTCCGTCTCTATCTGGAACATGTCAAATTCGACCTGGAGACAGATAATCAAGCCTTAAGCTGGGTCTTAGGTAGGCCGCGTCGTACTGGTCGTATAGCCCTCTGGGCCATCCGTATTTCTGCCTTCCAGTTTGATGTTAGACATATCAGAGGTACCAAAAATGTTGTTGCTGATGGACTCAGCCGTATGTTTTCTAACGACGTTGAGACCCACGAACCGGTCGACAGTTCATCACCTTCCGAGTCCATACTATCTAAGGTTAATGCCATCCTAACAGATGCTCCCATGCTCTTTAGGGATATCGAAAAATACCAACGTGAAGATCCGACGCTGGCTCCGATAATGGAAACCCTTTCTTCTGGGGAACATGTTGTCCCTTATGTTCTGAGGAATGGTGTTCTATGTTGCCCTTCGAGGCATGATAAGATGATGAAAGTTGTTGTTCCAGCGGTTCTTGTACCTATGATCTTCAAGTATTATCATGAGACCCCATTAGGAGGGCATCTTGGTATCTTTAAAACTCGTGAAAAGATTCGTGAGATGTTCATCTGGAAAGGTATGGACGGTGAAATCCGTGAACTAGTAAAGGCTTGTAAATCCTGTTTGCTTAGTAAACCGACCATGTCAACCAAGGTAGGCCTCTTGTCTTCTCAGCAAGCGTCGCGCCCCATGGAACGCCTGTATATTGATTATGTAGGACCATTCCCCCAGTCAAAGGGTAATGCCAACAAGTTCATCCTTGTGTGTGTAGATGGTTTTACCAGATTTTCTTGGTTATTTCCGACTAAGCTGGCTACCGCTCAGTCTACCATTACTTGCTTAAATTCTATTTTTGCTTCTTTTGGTCCGTGCCAATATATTGTATCTGATAATGCTAAGGCTTTTACATCTAATTTATTTCGTAAATTCTGTTTTGACTTATCCATCTCTCATGTAACTACTTCTGCTTATTACCCTCAACCATCTCTGGCTGAACGGGTTAATCGTAATCTCAGGTCCGCACTTATTGCCTATCATCATGAAGATCATTCCAGGTGGGACACGTCCCTGCATTGGTTAGCTTTTGCTTTGAATTCGGCGGTTCATGAATCTCATAAGTTCACTCCAGCTTCCTTGATGTTCAAGTTTGTTCCCAACACGCCGCTCTCTAACCTTTGGTCCCTGAGTGACATTCTACCCGAGACAATAGATCCGGATAATATTAAAGATCTTTGGAAGAAGGCTAAAGCCAATCTTAAGGTATCTCATGAAAAGGTTAGGGAAAAGTATGATCGTGGACGGAGACCCACCACTTTGAAGGTAGGTGACCAGGTAATGGTCAAGAATTTTGTTCCCGCGGGCAAGCTTGCCCCCAGATTTCATGGGCCATGCATCATTCTCGATTTTCTTACGCCGGTTACCTTATTGTTAAGTAATCCAGCCACCGAGAGGATATTTAGGGTTCACCTGTCCCAGGTGAAACCGGTGTAAATTTTGTGTCAACTTGCTTCATATAATTCGATAGGAATATGAAGGTTATATTTTTTTTTTGAGTTCCACTCTTAAGGCATTCTGCTCCTTCTATTTTATTTTATATGTAAGCATTTCTGTGAAACCTCCCCCGATTTGTTAAACTGCCATCCTGTCCTTGCCACGGCCATTACCACGCTCCCGTCTCCTGCTCCACTACACACAGTGGCTGGCTTAGATGAAATGCCATGGATATCTGCACGCCGCTGGCCCCTCAATCTCTCTACATGCCTGTGCCCTCAAAAGAAACATGATGGTCCAACACAATTCTGCCGCCTAGCTTTAATGTTTCAGTGCCCCCGCAGCCGCGCGGCGCCGCGCCGCAACTGGGTTTGAGGAAGGGCCCCCTCGGCCCCAGCGAGGACGACATGTGCACGGCGAGCCGGAGCTCTCCTCCCGGCCAAGGCTGATGTGCGGCGCACGACCTGCTACTTGCCCGCAGCCTGTATATGTTCACCGCGGGCGCGGCGTGTTTCAACACCTCTGCTCCCCTCATAGTGCGGGCGAGCGGTATCTCAGGGTACTTGAGGGGTCCGAGCGGCCTCCTTTGGACGCAAGCTGCAATGGCCAGTCTGGCCATCCAACTTCATCAACCTCAACTACATGGACAGTTACGATAAGCAATGACTACACTCGGGAATTCAACAGCAATATTTGGTGGACATTGCAAAATTTTTCATCACTTTTAAGTATTAAAAGTTTATCCTCAGAATTCTACTTCTACAAACTTAAAAACTATTCTTCATCTGCAACAACAAAATTTTGAAACTAAATCAAACCAAATTAAGAAAATCTTATAAATTTTTTTGGCAATTAATCTCCATATCTACATCAAAACTTGGACCTTGTTTTCAAACAATTTCATGTGTCACCCCGGGAGGAACTTTTGGGGGGGGAGGTCTGTACCGGGCGGTACACCTCCACTCCGCTAATTTAAAATGTGCGCCAGTTGAAACTCCTCTGCTGGAGGAAGTCTGAACTTTATCTACGCTATTAATTCTCTACTTTCTCAGAAGATGTCACCACGTGGAAAATTTTGAGTTTTTGAACTGTGTCATTTTTGATGTGGTTTTGTTTCGCTTGAAGTAAGAAGTGTGAACTCTCTCTTCTAGAGGACACTACTGAAGATCAACAATAGTGCAACCTAGTGCGGAGTCAAAGAACTATTTTGTTGGAGAAATTTTTATTTCAAATGTTTGTTTTTTGCTAAATTTTTTTCAGTCTTTGGTTAAGTTGGCAATATTAACCCCTTCTTTCCCCTTGTTTTAAATCTAGCCTATCCCGAATTTCTTGAATTAATTTTCCACCAATTATGTGTTTCTTCTTAGTATTGTGTAGGGGGTTTATTGATCTACCAATAAAATCATCGCGGGAGGGTGTTTTCATTCCCCTAACGCCTAGAACCTTCTGCGAGAGTATTTAAACTGCTGATTTTAGGGTCTCCGGGCCACTTCTGTTCCATCTTTCAGTGTATAAAGTACATAGCAGGAGGCGGGAAGCGCCTCTTTCCTCGGCAGCAGTCATCAATAAGGTAATGGCCGATTAATAAATTCTTTCTTTGCTAGCTCAGCAGTTTAACTCTCGGGGCGGGTGCGAAGCGTTCCTCCATGTAACCTTTTCCTAAAATGTAACGATCTTTTCTTCTATTCTCTTTTAAGCTGCATATTGGGATAGAGAGTGCTAACCCTCTCGAGCTCCCACTCACATTGTCTTGAGGTGAACTTATTTTCTCAACCTATTCTTCGTTAAGGTAAAACAAATTGCTCTTTTCTAAAGTCACCTCGGTAGTATGGGATTAGCCCTTGCATTAGTGGCCTAGAGCCAGATTAGGTTTTTTAAAAACAAGTGTATTAGGAGTGCAAGATCGCCTCCTCTCAAATTGTTATTTTAGAGGTCATGTAATTGCCCATTTTTATTTAATAGACCTCAGTAGGTTGGGTATTTTACCCCTGTGTCTATGTCCAGTGAGGACAACTTGAAGGTGGAGTTTGGTGTGGCCTGGGAGAGGCTTAAATTTTGAGAGCGAGTGGCTCTTTTGAAAATTGAGTGTTGTATGCCTCGTGGAGGCTTTTCTGTGTAATTTGGAGCAAGGGCTCCTAGGTATGAATGGGGTTTTCTGCCCCTCTGTTAAAACTCGTGTTTGGGGTAAAACTGAGCCGATTGCCCAAGCAGTGTAAAATCAGGGCGCGAAGCCCAATTCCTGTAAATATTGTAACTACCCTTTTTGATTTGCTACTTTGTACCTGCCATGCTTGTTATTTCTTTGTTTTTGAAAAGAAAATATAACCTTGTTAAATTTTAAATTAATTTTGCTTTCGTAGCTGGAGACCTATTCACACCCGCACCTTCTTTCACCTCTACCTACCACGGAAAACTCCGTAACACCTCCATTTTAAAACAGACTCAAGATTTGAGAACCAAAATAAACAATAACAATATTATAGTAACAAAAGCTGACAAAGGCAATACTATAGTTCTAATAAATAAACAAGATTATATTCTAAAAAAGGAAGAATTCTTTGCAAATAAAACCTATACCATGATCACCAAAGACCCCATAATGAAAACCCAACACAGTTTAGAAACACTTCTTAAGAATTCAACATTTTTATTTAATGAACTATATCAGAAACTCATCAGTATGAATCCCAAATTACCTACTGCCAGATCTCTGCCACAGGTACGTAAAAAAAAGATGTCCCTATTCTTCCTATTATCAACAGCAAAAATAGTCAGATTTATAAAACATGAGAATTTCTTCATAAATTTATTAAAAAGCATTCCACAATGATTACCCAATAAAAAACTCAATTGATCTCTGTGAAACCTTAGATAAATAAATCTGCAACCTCATCACAAAATGGTTTCTTTTGACATTACTAATATATATTCGAACATACCGGTCAAAAAAACTATTGAAATTATAAAAAATAATCTGTCTATCCATAGCACCTTAAGTTCAGTAGAAAATGAGGAATTCATAAATTTACTAAGTTTTGTTTCAATGTGCAACAACTATTTTACATTCAATAACAAAATTTACAAACAAGAATGTCTAGCTATGGGTGACTCTATATCAGGGATACTTGCCATTGTATACATGGATAACCTTGAGCATAACAGAATAACTAATAATATTAATGGTCTGTGTCTTTGGCTTCGCTATGTCGATGACTCGTTGGCATTAATCAATAACGACTGCAACAATAGTGATAACATCCTAACATATTTAAAGAGTTTAGACAGTTGCATCAAATTTACTAAGGAAGATGTAAACAACAATTCAATTAACTTTCTAGATATCACAATCACAAGAGTAATAAAAAAAATTGATTTTCAAATCTTTAGAAAACCTTCCTTTACCCCTACAACCATAAAACATAGTTTGTTGCTTCTGCAATCACATAAGCAAGCATCATTTTACAGCTTGGTATATAGAGCACTGAAAATTCCCCTTTCGGCGGCCAATCTAAAGAACGAATTGAACATCATAAAGGAAATTGCAAGCTTCAATGGATACAATCCATTCATCATTAATAAAATAATCAATAAAGTGAAAATGATGTTAGCCACTAATCTTTCTCTAATAAAAGCTAACAAATCAAAATATGCAACCTTCACTTATACTTCACTTATGTAAAAAAGCAAGAAATCAGAATTGCTTTCAAGACTCGGAACTCAAATCGAAATATGTTTTTCAATCATAACACAATAAATTCTATAAACAATAACTATTCTGGTTCGGGTGTTTATAGGCTTAAATGTACTGAGTGCAATTTTCCTTATGTGGGGCAAACTGGGAGAAGCTTTTCAACTAGATACACTGAGCATTTCAATGCTCAAAAACATACAAATTCTCAGCTATGAGCAATCACGAGAGACTCAGGCCATAGCTTTACTACAACTGAATGCGATCTCCAGATTTTAAAAGGAACAGATAAAGGCAGACTCATGACCGAATTCAAAAAACTGTTTACTTTTTTAGATCAAAAATATAACATAAATCAAAACTTAAACGATCCAATAGACATTAAAAGTCCTCTTTATGAACAATTACCAATCCTATTCCATCAGTTAAATCTTCAAGATAATACTTTATTTAAGGTTTTAAAAACAACAACAATAAACACTCCCATCAGGTCGATAAACACATCACGTCCCTCTTCCCCACTAGATGCAAGCAACTCCACCTCACACGCAGCCTGTAAGCCTTCGCAAGAACACTCCCCTCCACCAAGACGGCACACGTACAATACGTGTAGCAGAACATCGGCGACCACCAGTACCCACACATCAAGGTAACATTCAAGTGGGCAAAAGGTAAGCATCAACACAGCAATACTTATAATTTTTCCAGTTACCCTCTCCCATTTTTTTCTTACATTTTTAATCTGGTTAGTTCTAACTTCTCCCTTTACAGAGCTTATATACACCTGACAGTGTGACATCACAACTGTCCCACAGCCTGTTCTCTTTTTGATCAACAAGCTAACATTAGAATGCCGCAACATCGAAGCTGCACGCCAACACCATAATATTAGTGTATACAAAAGGATAGTTAATGACACTATTACAATTTTAATGCACCACCAAATATAGTACTCAATAATACACCTTCAATTAAGAATACAACAATAAAATAACTTCTACCTTCGAAAGGTTGCAAACACCGAATTTCATCAACCTTTGAATGGTAACTAATCACTAGATCTGAACATATAGTTAAATAATATGTCAAAACTTTTAAGTGTTGGAATGTATTTCATTTTTAAATCTTGTTTTAAAATGTTTTAACTCACTTCAATTTTACCAATGTCTATTGTACCATATAGGTAATTAATCACGTTTTACTCTTGACTGAGGCATTAGGCCTTTAGCATATTAATGTTTCTCATGTCTAATTAAGTTCCTTAAATAAAGACTATACGTCATGTTAATGTTTTAAATTATATGAATTTTTAGATTACTTCATAGCTAAACAGGTACCTGTTTTGGTATTGAGGCAATGATAAGGCTTTAAATGGTGTGAAACATGTCCAATGTTCATAGCTTATTGAGGAAAGAACAATAAGCTTATGATTGATTGTAATGAATAGGTGGAAAATAACACACAATAAAATTTTACACATTTAAAAGAAGTTACTTTCAATACAGATTTAAAAAACAATGAATTTTATAACTTGCGACATACCACTTAGTCAAGCAGCTAGCCTCCTTTCTCTCAAGTCTTCCCAGCTCAAACTTTGCAACATTTTTGTAATGCTACTCTTTTGTTGGAAATCACTCAGAACAAATCGAGCTGCTTTTCTTTGGATTTTTTCCAGTTCTTGAATCAAGTAATCCTGGTGAGGGTTCCATACACTGGAACCATACTCTACTTGGGGTCTTACAGAGACTTATATGTCCTCTCCTTTACATTCTTACTACAACCCCTAAATACCCTCATAACCATGTGCAGAGATCTGTACCCTTTATTTACAATCATATTGATGTGATTACCCCAGTGAAGATCTTTTTTTTTTGCTATGGGCTTTACGTCGCACCGACACAGAAAGGTCTTATGGCGACGATGGGATAGGAAAGGCCTAGGAGTTGGAAGGAAGCGGCCGTGGCCTTAATTAAGGCATTTGCCTGGTGTGAAAATGGGAAACCACGGAAAACCATTTTCAGGGCTGCCGATAGTGGGATTCGAACCTACTATCTCCCGGATGCAAGCTCACAGCCGCGCGCCTCTACGCGCACGGCCAACTCGCCCGGTCAGTGAAGATCTTTCCTTATATTAACACCTAGGTACTTACAATGATTCCCATAAGGAACTTTAAACCCATCAACGCAGTAATTAAAACTGAGAGGACTTTTCCTATTTGTGAAACTCACAACCTGACTTTTAACCCTTGGTCTGCCTTGCCGCGACTACCTTGTAGATTCCAGCTTGATGCCTGCCTTGTGATACTTTCTTGTGGTCTTCTTAGGGTATGCTCAATCCATCTCCATTTTCTTCTCATTATCTGTTCCTGTATGGGACTATGACTTGTAGCCTCCCAAAGGTCTTTGTTTGAGATGGTCTTTGGCCACCATATTCTCATACCATTGCGTACTGTCCATCTCACAAAATTATCGAGGTCATTTTGCAGTTGCTCACAATCTTGTAACCTATTTATTACTGTATACAGAATAACATCATCCAGAAAAACCCTTATCTCTGATTACACTTCTTTACTCATATCATTGATATATATATAAGAAAACAACAACAACAATAATACTGCCTTGAGGAATTCCCCTCTTAATGATTACAGGGTCATATAAAGATTCACCTTCTCTAATTCTCTGAGTTCTATTTTCTAGAAATATTGCCACCCATTCAGTCACTTTTTTGTCTAGTCCAACTGCACTCATTTTTGTCTGTAGTCTCCCATGATCTACCCTATCAAATGCCTTAGATAGGTCAATTGCTATGCAGTCCATTTGACCTCCTGAATCCAGGATGTCTACTACATCTTGCTGGAATCCTACAAGTTGAGCTTCAGTGGAATTGATGTACTTGACTTATTTCCTTTAAGTCCAGGTGGAACATAGGGCCTCGACAAAATTTCTCCAGCTTGTTCTATCTGCCACCAATGCTTTCACCTCCCTCCATGAATTTTTAACTCCAGCAATCTCCCTGTCTATGGATCTCTTCCAGGCAATCCTCGGTCTGCCTTGCCGCGACTACCTTCTAGATTCCAGCTTGATGCCTGCCTTGTGATACTTTCTTGTGGTCTTCTCAGGGTATGCTCAATCCATCTCCATTTTCTTCTCATTATCTGTTCCTGTATGGGACTTTGACTTGTAGCCTCCCAAAGGTCTTTGTTTGAGATGGTCTTTGGCCACCATATTCTCATAATGTATCTCAAACACCAATTTATAAAAGTCTGTAACCTTGTGGTAATGTCTTTGGTCACTTTCGAGGTTACACTTCCATACAGTAACACAGATTTAACATTTAAGTTGAATATCCTTTGCTTCGTTTTTATACGAATGTGAGGGGATCTCCATATTGGGCGTAACTGTGCAAAAGCTCCTTTGGCTTTATTTATACGACTCACCACATCTCTAAAAGCACCTCCATCCTGGCTTACCATGCTTCCTAAGTTGCAAAATTCCTCTACCTTTTCTATATCATTCCATCTAGATTCAAGCTAGAATTGTTACAATGGTTTATGCGCATTTCCTTAGTCATTTTGTTATTAATCTTTAAGCCTACTTCTTTAGCTTCTGTTTTTAAGTCATTCAGTTTGATTTCCATGTCCCGAAAACATTCTGCAAGAAGACAGAGATCATTCGCATAATTCAGTTCTTCCAATCGGTTATTTAATCCCCCCTGTTATTCATTGCCTCTCTCAGCATACAATCCAGTGTCATGATAAACAAGATTGGCAACAGTAGACATCCTTGTCTTACTCCAGATTTTACAGCAAAAGGTTCAGACAGCTTCCATTCATGTTCTACTTGATACTTATCCATCATACATTGCCTGTGTAAGACGGACTATCTTTTGTGGAATTCTGAACATTTCCATAGCCTTCCACATTTTCCTCTGGTTGACAGAATGAAAGGCCTTTTCAAAACCATTGAAAAATATATACAGAGATGTCTGATACTCAGCAAATTGTTCAATGATTAATCTTAGTGTGATAATCTGATCCACAGTAGACCGACCTTCTCTGAAACCTGCCTGTTCTTGACGTAGTCTCCTGTCAACGGCTATGCTTATTCTGTTCAGTATGACTGTTGACATCACTTTTCCCCCATATGACAGCAATGTTATTCCCCTCCAGTTATTGTAATCTGAGAGGTCATCTTTCTTCAGTATCTTCATGAGGACACCCTTCTTCCATTCCTAAGGAAGATGTTCTTCGTTTCATGTTAGTGTTAGAAGTGGCTCCATGATTTCCGCTGTTAAATCTGGATCTACCTTTTAGGGCTTCTGGAATAATATTATCTACACCTGGTGCTTTGCCACTCTTCATTTGTTTCACTGCTTGTGCAATCTCTTGTCGTATTGGTGGTTCTACCGAGATGTCTGGATCCTCCAAAATAGTTTCAACTTCTTCAGTTCTTGATTCCTCACCTAGATTATTGAGTACTTGCATGAAGTGGTGTCTCCATCTTTCCAATGTTGTGTCTCAGATGTCAAGGCTCCTCCGTTTGCATCTCTGGCTGGTTTCTCCGCTGAAAAGTTCCTCCTAGAAAGCATAATGGCATATACTTCTTTGCTGTTGCTGACTCTTGGTGCTTCTTCTGCTTGTGTTGCCAGTTGGTCTGTAAACACTTGTTTATCTCTCCTCACTTTCTTCTTAACCTCCTTGTTGGCCTCCCTATATTTTTTCATTGCTACTGTTTTCTTGTTTCTTGTTCTAATGGAGTTGATGAGTGCCTTGCACTCTCTTCGCTTTTTCATTGATTCCCAAGTGTCATCCGATATCCATTCTTTCCTCCCTAGTTCTCTGTGGCCCGATATCTCTTCACATATGTCACGAAAGAGTTCCTTGACTGTGTTCCATTTAGTAATTACCTCTTCATCTGGTTGTTCGGCGAGGGCTTCAAACCTGTTCCTCAAATGTATCCTAAATTCAGTTTGCACCTCAAGTTTCCCAAAATTCCTGGAGTTGAAAAGTTTCATTCGTACTGCTGCCTGTTTTACTGGTGCTACCACCTTCAATCTAATCTCAGCAATGATAAGGTGATGGTCGCTTCCTACATCTGCTCCATGTTTATTCCTCACATCCAGCAGTGAATGTCTCCATCTTTTACTTATTGCCAGGTGATCAATTTGGTTTTCTGTCTGGAGATCAGGTTGCCACCCAAGAGATCTTGTGGCAGTTCTTATGTGGAAACAATGATCCACCTATAACCAATCCAAAATGACTGCATAGATCTATGAATCTCTGGTCATTATTATCTTCTTCTCCTATTCTGTGTCTACCCATGATGATATCTCTTCCTTCATTTTCATTACGGATTTTTGCATTTAGATTTTCCATCAATACCACAATGTCCTTCTTCTTTATCAATGCTAATGTTGATGTCAGCTTATCATAAAACTCCTCCTTCTCTTCCTCTTCTGCTACCTCTGTTAGCACGAAGCACTGCACTATGGTCCCGGGTCAAACTTTGGTTCTTATTCGTACAGTAATTATCATGTGTGATATAGGGGTCCATTCTATTATGCTATTTTTTTTGCTTTCTTTATTAGTAAGACACCCACTCCTCCTGAATGCTAATTATTTTTCTTCTCTTCCAGAGTAAATGAAGATACCACCCTCTTCTGTCCTCACCTCTCCATAGCCCGTCCATCTTGTTTCACTCAACCCAAGTATCTCCAGTTTATACCTCTTCATTTCTGCCCTTACTTCTCTCATTCAGCCAGTTTCATACCGAGTTTTTACAGTCCAGAATCTGATTCATGTTCTGTATTTCATTGCAAAAGTCATCTCCATAAAATCCAGCTGGCATAAATTTCGTCTGGTTTTTGTAATGAACTTAATTCAGGTGAGTGAGTTATTAGCCCACAGCACCCTAAGTCCTGTGGAGGGGCTACTTCCTGTCTGCGCTAGACCGCAGGATTTTTCTGTAGGGGTTATCTTCCTTAGCCTTTAAAGATTCCTCTTTACCACAAGGCAGTGGTTTCTTCTTGGTTTATTCCCAAGAAAAGCTGCCTCCTCCGCCAGCTTCACCGTCGCTGCCATTGAGGTCTTCACCAGAACCCCATTAGCCACCACTTTTCAGGGTTCCTGTAGGGCTTTCACAGCTACCATAGCGGTCATGGGGCACACACAGTCCCCACTGTACATCACCCCTACTTCATTCCATTTCTCACTTCCTACGACATGGACGAGAAGTTGGCCTTGTCGGAATAACCTTTCCTAAACCCCAACTGCCTTCTATTGAGCCAGTTATTAATTATGCAAACATGTCTAATATAGAAAGAATGCTTTCCCAAAGCTTACATGTAATGCATGTCAAACTGACTAACCTGTAATTTTCAGCTTCATGTCTATCACCCTTTCCTTTATACACAGGGGCTACTATAGCAACTCTCCATTCATTTGATATAGCTCCTTCATGCAAACAATAATCAAATTAGTACTTCAGATATGATACTATATCCCAACCAATTGTCTTTAGTACATCCACAAAACCTTATCAATTCCAGCTGCTTTTCTAGTTTTCAACTTTTGTATCTTACTGTAAATGTCATTGTTATCATAGGTAAATTTTAATAATTCTTTAGTATTAGTCACCTCCTCTATCTGGACACTATCCTTGTAACCAACAATCTTTACATACTGTTGAATGAATACTTCCGCCTTCTGTACATCCTCGCATACACACTCCCCTTGTTCATTAACGATTCCTGGAATGTCCTTCTTGGAACCTGTTTTTGCCCTAAAGTACCTATACTGTACATACTCCTCCATTTTTACACTAAAATTTGTATGACCGCCAATTGTCCTTGCCATCATGCTATCTTTAGCTGACTTCTTTGCTAGATTCAATGTCCTAGTAAGTTACTTCAATTTCTCCTTACTTCCACAGCCATTTCTAAGTCTATTTCTTTCCAACCTGCATCTCCTTCTTACTCTCTTTACTTCTCTGTTATAATGTAGCGGGTCTTTACCATTCCTTACCAACTTTAAAGGTACAAACCGGTTTTCAAATTCCTCAACAATTGCTTTAAACCCATTCCAGAATCTGTGTACATTTTTATTTACCGTTTTCCACTTATCATAGTTACTTTTTAATAATTCCCTCATGCTACTTTTCTATTACATTTATTTATAACTATGACAAAAAACAGCTTTGTGATCACTAATAACATCTATTACTTTGGTTTCTCTATAGAGCTCATCTGGTTTTACCAGCGCCCCATCCAGAATATTCTTCCCTCTAGTTGGTTCCATCACTTTCTGAATCAGCTGCCCTTCTCATATTAACTAATTTGCCATTTGTTGGTCATGCTTCCTGTCATTTGCATTACCTTCCCAATTGATATTTGGTAAATTGAGATCACCCGCTACAATCACGTTCCTTTCCATATTGTTTCCCACATAGCTGATTATCTTAGCAAATAATTCTGAATGAGCATCAGCGCTACCCTTTGCTGGTATGTACACTCCAAAGACATCCAGTTGCCTATTATCCTTAGAGATGAGCCTTACACCTAGAATTTCATGTTTGTCATCTTTAACTTTTTCATAGCTTACAAATTCTTCTTTCACCAGAATGATTACCTGCCTCCTACCATTCCTATCCTCCCTCTACGATAAACACTCCAGTTCCGTGAGAAAATTTCTGCATCCGTTATATCATTTCTCAGCCATGATTCAACTCGTCTTACAACATCTGGTAAGTATATACCTATTAAATTACTGAATTCTATTCGTTTCTTTACAATACTTCTACAGTTCAGCACTAACATTTTTATGTCATCCCTATTTGACTTCCAGATCCTTGTACCCTTATCACCACTCCCTAGACCACCCTGTTTCCCTATAACTTTTCTAAACAAATTTCCTGAGTTATGTGTACCACTGCGGTTTAAGTGAAGGCCATCTGAGTGCAGATCCCTATCTCCTACCCACCCATTAGTATCTAGAAATCTGACTCCCAGTTCCCCACTTACCCACTACATAGTCTCATTTAAATCCCCAATAACCTTCCAGTTAGTATCCCTCCTACATAGTATTCCACTGATAACAAACTTTGCTTCCTTAAACTTGACCCATGCTGCATTTACCAGATCCCACACATCCCCAACTATGTTGGTACTTATACATGCTTGCCTTACATTGTTGGTACCAACGTGAAACACTACCACCTTCTCCTTACCTTCCTCCTTCTCTTCTACTTTCCTCAACATCTGCCTTAACCTAATTCCTGGATACACTCTACCATGTTTCCCTTGCCTCCACACACTCTCCCATTGTCTAACAATGGAATACCCTATGAACAGAGCCTCAACCCTGCCCACCTCATTTGATCCACTCCCCTCCTGGTCAGCCCTATCTTTCCTCACTGCTGCAGAAGCTACTTCCTCTTGCACTTGCAGTCTACTTGCATGAAAGTGCAACTGATGCCATCACCACAATATCCAACATTAATCACATTGACCCTCATATCAAGTTTACAGTAGAATCAGAGAACAATAAAAAAGTCAATTATTTAGATCTAACGATCATCACACACCATGTTTCACTGAGCTCGATAGGTGCAGTCGCTTAAGTGCGGCCAGTATCCAGTATTCGGGGGATAGTGGGTTCAAACCCCACTGTCGGCAGCCCTGAAAATGGTTTTCCGTGTTTTCCCATTTTCACACCAGGCAAATGTAAGACCTAACATTGTCGGTGAGAAGTAAAGCCAATAGGAAAAAAAAAAAAGACTCCATGTTTCATTGAGCTACAAGATTTTTAGAAAACCAGTGCAAACCGCCAACATTATCCATCAAGATTCCACACACCCACATGCCCATAAATGTGAAGCATACCATACCCATGGTACACCGAGCTTTTAGCATCCCGCTGTCTAAAAAAGAACTTAAAAACGAATTAAACTCCATTTGCAGTATAGCTAAATTAATAGTTACAACAGCTCCTTTACAGAGAAAATAATTAATAGACATAAATACCAGCCTTCAACCACCTTAATAAAAGAAAAAAACTCAGAACAATTTTTTATCTACTTTTAAGTTTAATAATAAACAACTCTACCAAATTACAAACATATTTAAAAAGCATGATGTCAAAATAGCCTTCAAAACTTGTAACAGAAACACAGATATTTTATGCAATACCAATTCTATTCATCACAGCAATAAGTTCACCAAGCCAGGTGTTTATAAACTCAATTGTAATAATTGTAATGCATCTTATATCGATCAAACAGGTACGAGCTTCAATACAAGGTACTCAGAGCATGTTAACGGCCTGAAATATAACACATTTTCGGCCATGGGACAGCACATGGGTGATACTAACCATAAGTTCACTAACATCAACCAAGACATGAAAATTCTCAATGTTATACAAAAAGGGCCTGTCTGGCCAGGTATATCCTGCTACAGTAATTGAGTAGGCCGTACAGTCAGCATCCCAACACCAAGTGTTGGGCGGCAGGAAATAATCCAGCCAACTGAGGGGACCAACGTCTTCGGGGGGAGGAGTTCTCTTAGTAGGGCGATGAACCCTCAGTGGAGGAAATGCCACTGGAATTCATAACTGCAAGTGTCTGACCTATAGTGGGCAGCTTGTGGTCAGTGTCTGTTCTCCAGGTTAGGGATGGCTGTTAACCTGATGTGCAGAAGGCAATGGGAAACCACTGCACAAGCAAAATCCCAAGATTAGCAGTCATGGATAGAAGCTTGAGCGAAACTGTAAATACTGATCATGGGCTTTGGAACCCAAGATCCAGCAGGAGAGGGGATGGCTGCAAAGCCACTCAGGTCATCATCCAACGAAATCCTTGCAGGAAAGTGCATAATAAGTTCAATTTAGGAACTTGGAATGTGAAAACATTGCTAAGAATAGGAAAACCAGAATAAATCAAAATCGCAATGCAAGAAACAGCACTTGATATTTTAGGAATACACTAGAGTCCTGTTAATCCGAGCCCCATTAATCCGAAAGTCCGGTTAATCTGAACTGAAATATTCAATTTTTTTAAAGAAATCTTATTGAAATGAAAGAACATATTATTGAATGAAGATGTACTTGCATTTTATTAGTCATATTTTACTAGAATTACTTAATGTAAACATAATTCCACATCATAATCATCAATCACTCGTCATTTATCTATACAAAGTCTGTCAGTTTCTTTTGCCGTAGTGGTTGGAACCTACTTGAAGATGCAGTGTTAAACCAGCGTCTCATAAACATCACATCAGCAGGCGTAGCAGCGGAGTGTTGCTCGACGTAGCGTACGGCAAGCTCTAAGGCGGCCGCGGCATCTGAATGTGACACTAGCTGTTGTTCATTGTGGTCTTCTTCGTTGTCACTCTGTTCCTCATCAACTCCAGATTCTTCCTCCACCATAGCTACAATTTCTTGGTCTGTTTGTAATTGATGACAGTCAGCTTCCATCCACTCCCTAATGTAATTTTAATTGTCATTTTCTCCTCTAGAGTTTCTTAACTACCCTACTGTAATGTATACAGTATTTTATTGATGTAACTGCTAAAGAATGGACATTTGAAATTACAGTATGTACTGTACTTTGTTTTTTATTTACAAGTTGTTTTGCGTCGCACTGATACAGATAGGCCTTATGGCAACGGTGGGACAGGAAAGGGCTAGGAGTGGAAATGAACCGGCCATGGCCTTAATTAAGGTACAGCCCCAGCATTTACCTGGTGCAAAAACAGGATATCCCGGAAAACCATCTTCAGGGCTGCCGACAGTGGGGTTCGAACCCACTATCTCCCGAATACTGGATACTGGCCGCACTTAAGTGACTGCAGCTATCGAGCTCGGTGTACTGTATTGTAGAAACTATTTTCCTCAGATGGTTGAGGCGCTGGCCTTCTGACCCCAACTTGGCAGCTTCGATCCTGGCTCAGTCCGGTGGTATTTGAATTTGCTCAAATACATCAGCCTCGTGTAAGAAGATTTACTGGCACGTAAAAGAACTCCTGCGGGAGAAATTACCAGCACCTAGGTGTCCCCGGAAACCATAAAATTAGTTAGCAAGACGTAAAAAGAATAACATTATTATTAGAAAATATTTTCCAGTTAATCCGAAAATTTCATAATCTGAACAGACTCCGGTCCCAATTAGTTTGGATTAACGAGACTCTACTGTATGTGAAACAAGGTGGTCAGGAAATGAGGAATTCTGATCAGACAAATTTAGAATAATTTACAGTAGAAGTGAAAAGTCGGGAATAATGGAGTTGCTATTATCTTGCAAGAAAATGGCCCAGTCACATGATCAACACATATCATATAAGTGACAGATTGATAATGATCAAAGTGAAAGCCACTGCAGTTGATCTAGTCATCATTCAGGTATACTGCCCGACATCAAACAGTTCTGATGAAGAGGTAGAAGTAGTCTGCCAGCAAATTGAAAGCTTGTTGGAGCTCATAGAAAATAAAGATAATGTGGACATAATGGGTGATTTCAATGCCTCTGTTGGTTCACGTAGCAGCTTGAAATATGCTGGTAAATTCACACTAGAGAACATGAATAAAAGAGGTCAGAGACTTTTGGAATTTTGTGAATAGCATGACATGGTTATAACAAACACATTCTTTGAAGTACCTGTCCAAAGAAGATACATCTGGAAAGCACCTGGAGATAATGCACAATATCAGATTGATTATACAACCTGTGACAATAAAGTTCGGTGAATGAAGTCAGAACGGTCAATTCGGCAACACTGGTGACACACAACGCTGCACCTGCGTAGCAGCAGGTTTTGACCACCTGCTCCCAACGTTCTTCAGTTGAGCATAGTGTGTGTGCCGTGTAAGACCTGTTTGACACAGTGCGTGTTTAGTGTACTGGTTCTGAACAGCGAACAGGAACATGAACGACCAAAAGATCAATGTACAGTTTTGCTTTAAGCTTGGCAAGACACTGAAAGAAATGCATGCGATGCTGGTACGTGTTTATGAAGATAAAGCACTATCCTTGAAGTGTGTGTACGAGTGGTTTGCCTGTTTTCGAGGAGGCCCGGAAAGTGTTTCCGACAACCCCCGTAGCGGAGGACCGGCGACCGCTGTCAGTGACGAAAACACTGAGAAGGTGACGACATTAATCACGAATGATCGGCGATTTACTGTGCGCATGATAGTGGATGAACTGTAGATTAACCGTGAATCCGTGAATAGTTACCCAGAAGTTAGGGAAGAGGAAAACGTATTCTTGTCCTGTGCCATATCACTTGACTGACGATCAGAAGCAGGCACGTTTAGAGGCTTCACAGGATTTTGCCGAAACGGTAGATGCGACACCAAATTTCTTGAACTGTATTTTCACTGAGGATGAAACCTGGTGTTTCAGGTACGACACTGAAACTAAACGGCAAAGTGTGCAATGGTGTTCTCTGGGATCCCCTCATCAGAAAAAGGACAGAGCTGAAAAGTCATGCATCAGAACGATGTTCATCACCTTTTTTGATAGTCAAGGCATTATCCACAAGGAATTTCTACCTGAGGAAACGACTTTGAATGCTGCACGGTACACTGAAATTTTGACCCGTTTCATGAAACGTCTATGCAGGGTACGACCCCAGTACGCACAACAATGTTCATGGTTTTTGTCCATGACAACGCTCGCCCACACACAGCAAATATCGTCAAACAGTCCATGGCAAAAATGGGGATGGTGCAACTTGAACATCCCCCATACTCGCCAGATCTCAATCCTCCAGACTTCTTCCTATTCCCGCAACTCAAACTCTTTTTGAAAGGAAAGAGATTTGATGATATTCCTGACATCCAATGAAATGTGACAAGGCTTTTGAACACCATCCCAAAGGAACCCTTCTTGCAAAGTTTCCAGGATATATATCGCCAATCTCAGCCATGCATAGTTATGGGAGGGAACTATTTCGAAGGACAGTAAGGTCACTGTCATGCATTGTTCATCTATGTTGATAGTACAGGATTATTCACTGAACTTATTTTCACAGGTTGTATACTAGTCAGACAGCGATATCAAAACCAGATTAAATCCAGCCACAGCTATCCAGGACCTGATGTGCACAGCGGCCACAATCTTGTAATAGCCAAATGTGATATTAAGGTAAAGGAGAATATGAAATTGATCCAGCACAAATGGAGCACCCAAAGTTTAAAGAACACTGGCATACAGAAGGCATACAAAATGAAAACTAATCAGTTAGCAGACGCTCTTCATGACAGTACAAAATGGGAAGAAATAAGGAATGGTATAACTGAGGCTGCTGAATAAGTGCTGGGAAGAAGACAGTTACAGCCGAGGAAGCCATGGATGACTGAGGAAATCATAAACCTTATTCACAAAAGGAATAAGGAGAGGAGAGTAGGGAATAAAGACAGGTACAAAGAAATAAGAAATCAGATCACAACAAAGTGTCGCGAAGCAAAGGAGAACTGGATGAAGGAGACAAGCGAGATTATAGAACAGGACACAGAGGACAGGTGGAAAAGGCATATTTCAATATCAGAACCCTACAACACAAACCAAGTCCTAAGTGAACTTGAAGACATCGTATCATGACAAGAACATCATAACCATAAATTTCGTTATTATATGCAATTTAATGTTATACTTATTACTGTAATACATATTATACATTTGTTTTAATTATTATGTTGTGTTATCATATAATCTGTTTAATTTTTATCTCCATAGTCAGAGATAAAATGAGAAACATCCTGTTCAACACCAAAGAAATCTGTGAACGTTGGAAAGAATATATTGAAGACCTGCACCAAGGAAAAGATGTAAATAATACTACCAGTTACATTGAAAATGAACACACGATAGATGAATGCAGAAAGGGTCCCTCAATTACATCTTCAGAGTTTAATGCAGCACTGCACAGTCTCCAGGAAAAGAAAGCACCTGGTCCAGATAACATTCCAGCAGAACTTCTGAAACACTTGGGTGACGATATGAAACGTTGCCTTTTTTTAGCTGGTGTCAGATTGCTATGAGAATGGCATAGTTCCTCCTGAATTTAGTAAAATCAGAACTGTTGCAATACCAAAAAAGAGGAATGCCACGGACTGTTCAGATTATCAAACTGTCATTCTCCTCTCTCATGCTTCAAAAATACTGCTCAACATCATCAAGAATAGAATTAAAGGGAAGTTAGAACACTATATCGATAATGACCAGTTTGGATTTCGATCAGGGAGGGGTACTAGGGAAGCAATTCTGGCATTATGTTTAATTCTGGAGAGAACACTTGAGAAGAATAGGAAAGTATACGTGACCTTCGTCGACTTAGAGAAAGTTTTTGATCGAGTACACTGGGAACAACTTTTCCTTACCATGAAAAAAGCAGGAATTGATTGGAAGGATAGACGCCTCGTACTAAATTTATACAGGATGCAGGACACCGATTTAGAAATCAATGGGACAAAGAAAAATGCCAAAATAAGAAGAGGAGTTAGGCAAGGATGTCCACTATCTCCTTATCTCTTCAATATCTTCATCGAAGAAGCCATCACAGTCATGAAGGAAAAAACAACTGGGATCAAAATTAATGGCAAACAAGTACACTCTATAAGATTTGCTGATGATATTGCCATACTAGCAGAAACAGGCAAAAGTATGCAGAGAATGATCAGTATATTAGCAGAAACTTTAAGCAAATGGAACCTCAAAATTAATACAAGGAAAACAAAAACCATGACAAATTGGCCCTGATAAAACTGAACAAGTGAAACAGTTTCGCTACCTAGGAACCCAGATCACGAGTGATAATCGGAGCATATCAGAAGTCACAAAGAGGATAGCAATGACAAAGAGAGCATTCCAAGATTAAAAGCATCTGTTAGCCAACAAACATATAGATATTCAAACTCAGAAGGCCTTTGCAAAAACCTTTGTATGGAGCGTGCTTCTGTATGGTTGCGAAAGCTGGGCATTAGGAATGCAAGAAAAGAAAAAACTAGAGGCAATTGAAATGTATATCTGGTGAAGAATGCAGAGGATAAGTTGGACTGAAATGAAGAGCAATACCAATGTCCTTAGAGAGATAGGAGAAGAACGGAATCTGATAACTGAAATTGAAAAACGGAAAACAAAATTTATTGGTCACATTCTGCGGCATTCCTTTGTAACATCAGTGAAGGAAGAATTGCTGGAAAAAGAGGAAGAGGATGACCCAGAGTGTCTTATTTCAAGAACCTGCTTCTGAGGATGAAGTGCAAGACCTACGCTGAGTTGAAAAGACTGGCTCAAGATAGACATCTGTGGCTGCAGCGACAAGGCTTAGCCTTTAGAATATGACAATGATACAAAAAGGCCCCTTGCTCAATATTACGGAAAATTGTTTTATCCATCTGGAACAGTTGGTTCAATCCTAACTTCAATCTAAATGAAATTTCAGAGAAATCAACATTTTATTTGACCTATCTTTAGTAATCATGTATCAGATAAAAATAATTATTTTATAATCTCTTTAAATTCCCCTCTCAGTGGCAGTGTTTCTTTCCACATCCTTCAACCCCACCTTAGACACCCCTCCCCTCCTTCCCCTTCCCTTCCACTCCGCTCCTCTTCTCTCCCTACCTACTCCTTTGTTTACATTTCCTGCTTCCTCCAGCAAGTCAGTGCTTGTTCCACATCAGACATTAGAGGTGAGTCTTATAATCATTTTTCTCCTTTTTAATTTATTTTCTGTATGTTTCTTCATTCCTAATTCTGGCTATCATTTCCAGATTTACTTCTTTGCCTGAGGTCCTAAGAGAACTTGAAGACATCGTATCATGACAAGAACATCATAACCATAAATTTCGTTATTATATGCAATTTAATGTTATAATTATTCCTGTAATAGATATTATACATATGTTTTAGTTATTATGTTCTGTTATCACACAACCTGTTTAATTTTTATTTACCGGGCGAGTTGGCCGTACGGTTAGGGTCGCGCAGCTGTGAGCTTGCATCCGGGAGATAGTGGGTTCGAACCCCATGTCGGCAGCCCTGAAGATGGTTTTCCGTGGTTTCCCATTTTCACACCAGGCAAATGCTGGGGCTGTATCTTTATTAAGGCCACGGCTGCTTCCTTCCCACTCCTAGGCCTTTCCTGTCTGATAAATCAAGACTTTCCTGTCCCATCATCGTCACAAGACCTATCTGTGTCGGTGCAACGTAAAGCAAATAGCAATAATTTTTATTTGGCTAAAATGGCCACTAAGCAGCTGAAACTAGTCCCAAGACTGATGGAATATCTCTTACTTGATATATTGTACTGAAAAGGTGGACCCTCTTGTCATTTATTTCTTATAATTCCTTTTACTTATACAGGGTGAACCTAAACTCCATCGACAAACTTTCGAAGGTTGTTCAGGGATACTTTCTGAGTATACTGGCATCAGGGACCTGGGGTCTCCGGTGGTTCGTTACAGAGTAATAATGTAATTATGATTTATTTGGTTTATGACCCCTATCATCCTAGTTTCTGTGAAAATACCTTCACAACAGTGAAAAAGCCTGTAATATGCAACAGCCAAACTGTACAACACAATGCAGGGAGTAATGCAACAACCCTTAGATGAAACGCGTACACTTTTATCTCAGTGTATTCGATCTTTTTTTTTTTCCAGTGTACTGTACAGTGGAGTACATAACAAATGCAGAACTGTACCCTTACATGTATTGTTCTAAATGTCGACTACCATAATCACAGCGGAGAATGTGGACTCGCAGGTTCAAATCCAACACAGGTCTGTGGCCTTTAAAGGTAACAACTCTGTTCCGTTGGCTTCCGGGACGTTAAAGATCTCCTGCGGGACAAAATTCTGAAACCCCGGCGTCTGTCAAGAACTAGCATCAAGGACGAACATAAAGCAAATAACATTATTATTATGATTATTACTTTCAGTGCAATACAGATACAAAGTTAATTGGGGCAGCAAACCAAACGAAATGCAATTACTCTGTAATGAGCTACCAGAGATCACGGGTCCCTTATACCAATATACTCAGAAGATATTCCTGGAAAACCTTTAAAAATTTGTTGGTGAAGTTCAAGTTCACCCTGTATTTAGCACCTTCAGAGAGTGACAACATGGCTATAGAACACCATGGGATATGACTATCTTTCTTCTCCATGCATGCTCTCCACTCTCTGGAAATGTATCGAAGAAAACAGGGAATCATTCTTGCTTAAAGTGATTTAAATCAATGGACAAGAGCCTTGGCAACTGCAGTTTTTGTTTCACACTCAGAATATTCCAACAACTACTAGTTCAAATACTGCGTAGAATGTTGGTGCATCAAACAATTACTTTTTTCTTACAAATTTAGTTTTCAGAACTGGCCATTTTTTCATTTTCCTCTCTCCCATTCATCCATCTGATCTTTCTAACTTTCAAGCTATCTTGCTACAACTGAATTTGAATTCTGCAGTTGTCATTCGTGGTACCACCATGAAATCCAGTCTAAAATAAACTGTCAATCTTCATTTGAATTCAAACAACAATGGAATGACAGCATATTTGCTGGGCTGAGTGGCTCAGATGGTTGAAGCGCTGGCCTTCTGACCCCAACTTGGCAGGTTCGATCCTAGCTCAGTCCGGTGGTATTTGAAGGTGCTCAAATACATCAGCCTCATATTGGTAGATTTACGGGCACGTAAAAGAATTCTTGCAGGGCTATATTCTGGCAGCTCCGTGTCTGCAAAAACTGGAAAAATTGTTAGTGGGATGTAAAGCCAATAACATTTTTTTTTACAGGATATTAGTAACCAAAAGTATAATGATTGTTTTCTGTATGAAATATCATACACTGGGATATAGTGGGTTAACTTGTTTTGTTTGGATTATTTTAATTTAATTACAATTAATTCTTAAGTCTACATCTGACCAAAGACCACATATTGGGAAATGCTGCCATAGAGTACTTAAGCATTAAAAACCAAACAACTTCCATGGTACTACAGGCCCGATGGGCCGTGGCCTACCAAGCAATTACTGCTCAGCACAAAAGGACTCCCCCAACGTGACACGTAGTCAGCACAATGAATCCTCTCAGTCATTATTCTTGATCTCCTAGACCAGGACTTAAGCACTAAATAACTTAAAAATGCATTCCTACAATAAACTGAATACAAATTTAACTTCATAAATAAAAATGATTATCCATTGCCAGTACTTCTCCACAGACATTCAATCTTGGCACTATCCAAAGAGATAAAAAATCAGTACCTTGGAGAAAGGTTAAATCCTTACTACATTGATTGTTGTTTTCAGAAGTAAAGGAAAAGCTAAACAGACATCTGTTGAGCCAGCTATTGAATATAAGCATGGTTTCATCCTCACAGCAACATATGAAAGGAAAGCAGCTGTTCATCTATGTAAACATTTAGATTAATAAGGAAAGGGAAATATTTATATGTATAAAATAGTACCAACTTAATTACCTTTATGTCAAACTCCACAGTTTCTTGTTTCTCTTGGTAATAAAGCCCATATTCGCCAGCACCTTCATCCTTCCTCCATCTTTCAGAGGTAAACTTCTGAAGAAGTTTTCGATAGGCTGCTTCTATCTGATGGATAAAATGGAATCATATCAATAACAATATATTTTACATTAAGGGTCATATACACCTTTGGCTAAAATGTGGCCTGGCACCATAATGCAGCCTGCCATTTTGTGCAGAATATTCACTGGCAAAAGAGAGACTTCTGATAGTTTCTAGTTTAATAATTTTTTCATGCTTCAGGATAGTCATTCTTAACAAAAGGTTTCTAGCCTTATACTGTTCACAGGATTTTAAATTTCTCTGTTGATAAATTTTTGTGTCCAAAAGTGTACATGACAAAATATTACCTAACACAGAGAAAAATTCTACACTTTCCATATACTTACAACGAAAGGATGTACAATATTATAGGTTAGGATCCACCTTTTCAATACTCCGTAATAAGATGGTAAAAAGTAGTTACAACCTGTTTAATGGGACCGGTTTCAACACATTTTAAGTGTCATCATCAGCCAATTTGCGAAGATCTTAAAACAACTAGCACATTGAATACAGGCAAAAAATTAACATTGAATTGCTACGTTATGATACAATGTTAATTTTTTGCCTGTATTCAATGTGCTAGTTGTTTTAAGATCTTCGCAAATTGGCTGATGATGACACTTAAAATGTGTTGAAACCGGTCCCATTAAACAGGTTGTAACTACTTTTTACCATCTTATTACGGAGTATTGAAAAGGTGGATCCTAACCTATAATATTGTACATCTTATTTCTCTATTCAATACGGAACAATAATGAAGTTTTTAACTTTAAATTACAACGAAAGGACTCAAGAGGTCAAACTTGTGTGGTTCACATCTTGTTAACTGGACATGTATCACCAATTCTATGTGTGTTCCACAGAGGACTAGGGAAATGCTTAGATGGGCACTTTTCTCAATTCTACTGCATTCCTAAATTAACTCAGGCACACACCCAGGATGGCTTCTGGGTAACGACCATCGGACCCTGGCCCCATCGGACATTGCTACTGTGTTGTGACTGAATGTGATGGTAGTATTCTGTGAGGATACTCGGAGAATTCTTGGAATTCTTTCTACTTTGGGGCTAAAAAATTCTAAGCAGGGTGCAGCCTTATCTTACTCTGTTGACAAGCTACAGGCAAGAGCCAACCCGTGCTTGCACACACAGGCTATGAGTCTCAGAATTGGATGAGGCCTCTGGCCACTTTATCTCTATTCTTGAGTGGATGGAAGCGAATGGTAAAGCACAATGAAGTGAACGTTGTGTGATTGGTAGCAGCAGGTACCATGTAAGTGTAAATGGAATACAGAAGAGGTGTTTTAATGTGAAAAATAATACTAGCATGCAGTAATGCAATAGTATGGTGGTGACAAATTCTGTTCACAATCACCTTTGAAAAGAAATGAAGGATTACCCATACTTTAAATTCAATGAATTTTGGAAGAGTTGCCAGAACAGTCTATCATGTTATTGTGAACCAAATGTAGGATTGATATGAAAAATCTGGAATATTCCATTCATCCACAATAGTCAGTCTAAGTTTGCAGTTCACAAGCAAAATTTCACTCAAGTGGAATTCCAAACCACATCATCTCTGTTGTTGTGTGAGATCAGTTAGTGTAACCTCTTTGATTCTTGTTACTCCTGAGATTTGTTTTCGAGAGCTTTGAAATAAGCAAAGAAACACACTTCAAGTTTTAGTTTGGGATCTTTTGTTGTTCGCAAGATGGCTTCCATGTGTGTGTGTATTAAAATAAATGTGTTCGATTATTGAGGAATTGTACCCGTGTTTTATCGTTTTCGAAGTGCATTCCCAACATTTGGCGACCGTGACCGGACATTAGACAGTTACATAATCATATAAGCAGTTTCATAAGTAGTATTTCAAGCATGGAAGTGAATATAGCTGTGACAAAGAAATCAAGAGTGGTATTACGGTGATCAATAACCAAGATCTACAATGAGCTCGACGCGTTACTACAGATGCCGGAGAAAGATACGGAAAGTATTAGTGCACATATGGATCTATTAGAAACAAAATTTCATGAATTAACAGGTATGGATACTCTTATCTTCAATAATATGATTGAGAACGTGGAGGTTAGGGATGACGAGTTAGACAAAGAAATCAGTATGGCTGACGAGTATAAGTTCAAATTTTATAAGGTTAAGACTGTTGTTACGAAATTATAAAATGAAGACCGGAACTCAGAAGCTACTGCAGTATCAGTTAATTCTAACTCGTCACTCCAAGTTGAGCGTTCATACAAACTGCCTTTGTTGGAATTGAAGAAGTTCGGAGGTGAACTAAAAGATTGGCTTCCTTTCTGGTCACAATTTAAGAAAATTGACGAGGACCCTCTTTTAGACCCTAGTGATAAATTCCAATACCTCATACAGGCCACCACTTCTGGATCCAGAGCAAGAGATTTAGTTGAGAGCTTTCCTGCTACCGGAGAAAATTATTGTAAAGCAATATCAAGTCTCAAAGCACGCTATGGGAAGGATGATTTGCTGGTAGAAGTGTACATTAGGGAGTTGTTAAATTTAATCTTACAGATGCTGTGAGCCCTAATAAGGTGTGTTTATCATCCCTCTATGATAAGCTTCAGAGCCACATAGGAGCCCTAGGAACCTTAGGTGTCACAACGGACAAGTGTAATTCCATGCTTTTACCACTAGTAGAGTCATGTTTGCCCGGGGACATTCTAAGAACTTGGGAGAGAACTTCTTCAATCGCGCTCATTGGCCAGTCTTCTTCAAATTCAGCTGTTGAACCAGGGGGCACTAATGTCGGTGACCAGAGTGTGAATTCCAAGAATTGTTTAGACAGTTTGATGCAATTTCTTAGACGTGAAGTAGAACAGGAACAGAAGATTACTTTGGCTATGTCAGGGTTTGGTGTTTTGTCTTCGGTAGCTGTCAAGGGAGGTCTAAAGAAGAAGGAAAAGAGCTTGAATTACACCACTAATCCGAATGAGAACATTCCTACAGCGGCAGGTCTCCTTACTGCACCTGATAGAGAAACAGCAGGGTGTGTATTTTGTTCGTCTAATCACAAGTTTCAAGACTGTATTAAGGCCCAGAAGATGACTTTGCAAGAACGTCGTCTTGCACTTGAGACTAAAAGATGCTGTTTTTCTTGTCTCAAGGTCAGACATCCAGCAAAGAAATGTAGAAATAGGCCTAGGTGCATCATTTGTGGTCGAGGACACTTTATGGTTATGTATGATAAGTTGCCACAAACCCAGGTAGACTCAGCTGTAGAGAGACCGAACTCAACAGGAGACAAGATGGCTTCTAGTGCTAAAGTCCAGAAAGATGAGGCTTTAGCTAGTTTGTCGAACCATTGTGGGGTGCTGATGCAAACACTAGTTGTCAAGGTTCGGGGCCAAGGAGTTGAGCGGACCGTAAGAGCATTAATTGATTCAGCATAGCAATGTTCCTACATTTTGAAGAATACAGCCACGGAAATGGGATATCAAACTGGCAGACAGGAAAATATCCAACACTCGCTATTTGGAGGTACAACCACTGGAGTATACCATCATTGTGTGTACAATATTTATCTCTCTAGTCTGGATGGTAGTTACAACTGTCACTTTGAAGCATTAGACCAAACAAGAATTTGTGGTGCCATACCTTCAGTACATCAAGGTCCTTGGATTGAAGAACTAGGTAGTCAGGACATTGTTTTGAGTGATATCGAATCTTATGGACCAATAGAAATATTAATTGGAGCTGATGTTGCAGGCAAATTGTTTACAGGAGGCCACAAGATACTAAGTACTGGAATAGTGGCCATGGAAACTTGTTTGGGATGGATTTTAATGGGCAAAGTACCTTCAGAACATAGGAATGAGGAAAGTATGGCTATGGTGGTGACCGCTATGCTAACAAGAGAAGCCACCATCACAGATTTGTGGACTCTAGATACTTTAGGGATTAGTGATCCATCTGAGAAACGCAGCAGATCTGAGGTTGAGTCTACTACACAGCAACATTTCCTTGATACAGTATCAGTCAATGAAGAAGAGCGTTTTGAAGTTCACCTCCCATGGGTTGAGAACCATCCTCCACTGCCTGATAATTACCAATTATCACTGAAGAGACTGATGTCTACTGTTAAGAGATTGAAGACTGAAGGTTAATATGATGCTTATCAGGAAGTACTAGATGATTGGCTGAGGGAAGGGGTGATAGAAGAGGTGCCTCCTCAGGAAATGGATGTTCATAGCCACTATTTGCCTCATCGTCACGTTGTGAAACCTGGATCAACAACACCAGTGCGCCCCGTGTTCAATGCCTCGTCTAAAGAAAATAAACAGCCCAGCCTCAATCAATGTCTTGAGAAAGGCCCTAATTTAATTGAGAAAATACCTTCTGTGTTGGCACGTTTCCGACTGAAGAAGGTGGGAGTTTTTGGAGACATAAGAAGAGCTTTTCTCCAGATCAGCATTCGCGAGAGAGACAGAAATTTTTTGAGATTCTTGTGGTTAGACAGAAATGGAAGTCTCAAGAAAGACAGATATTGTCGTGTTGTATTTGGAGTCTCTCCAAGTCCTTTTCTATTAGAATCATGCATCAAACTTCACCTTGAAAATACATTAGTACAGTGTGAGGAAGGGAAGTCACCATGGCCCAAGTCATTTGTGGAGCTTCTTACCCATAGCTTCTATGTTGATAATTGCCTTGCCAGTTTGGACGATGAAGAACAAGCTAAACAGTTTATTGATGTAGCTTCAGGTGTCATGAGGGGACGGCAATTTTGTCTTTGAGGGTGGGAGTTGACCGGAAGTAATCACGTTTCCGGACCTACCAATGTGTTAGGACTCTTATGGAGCAAGTCCGACGATTCCCTAGCAATCAATATAGATAACCTTCTTTCGATTAGCTTCGAGAAAATAACAAAGAAAGTTATTTTGAGTGCTGCCCATAGAATTTTTGATCCGGTGGATGTCACATGTAGTGTAGTAAGTTAATACCAAATTTGTTGCTTCAACAGACTTAGAGGGAAGGTTTGACATGGGATGAAGAAGTCAATGAAGAGATCAAAATGAAATTCTTGAGTTGGCTTGAAGAAGTACCTCTTTTAGCTCAAGTCAAGATTCCTCATTGGTTGTCTAACTGCAACAGCTCAGACGACTCCTGGACACTTCACATTTTTTCAGATGCCTATCAGACATCATATGCAGCAGCTGTATTCCTGTGTGTTGAGCAAGGGGGTGAAGTGAGTGTTCACTTGGTAGTTGCCAAGTCAAGAGTTGCACCAACTGGAAAATTAGGCAAGGGATTGACCATTCCCAGGTTAGAACTTTTAGCAGCTTCAATAGCAACGAGATTATATGCATCGATTGTAAAGGATTATTGTATTCCCGATATTAAGGCAATTTTTTGGACACAGAAGCTTCAACTGTTCTTGCTTGGATTCAGCGAAGTGAAGCATGGGATGCTTTTGTCATGAACCGGATTAAAGAGATATGAGAACTGTCAGGTGGTTGTGAATGGCAACATGTTCCTGGAAAAGAAAACCCATCAGATCTTCCATCACGTGGATGTTCTATGAAGAAGTTGATACAATGTCGTTGGTGGGAGGGCCCAGGTTGGTTGAGAGAAAATCCAGACTGCTGGCCACAAACTGACTTTTCTTATAATGAGGAAGAGATAAATTCGGAGAGAAGGAAGAATGTCGTTTCATTGATATCAGGTAATTCAGAAGACATCAGTAAAGATTGGTATTACCGACACTTTTCTCAGTACAAGAAAATTGTAAGGATGGTAGGCTGGATGTTGTGCTTTCTGACCAACTGTCGCATCAGCAAAGCTCAACGCATACATCGTGACCTGACAAGTGAGGAATTTGTCACAGCAGAAAGGAAGATTTTACGGTGGGTGCAGGAGGAAGTGTTCATAGATGTTTTAAATTCCAAACTAAAGAGCTTACTTCCATTTGTTGACGAACAGGGATTGATTCGTTTGATGACCAAGATATCTAACCGGGATGATGTCAGGGACTTTTGTCATTCCATTGTGCTCCCAAAAGCTGATCACCCAGTCGTTCAGAGACAGATTATGGACGCCCATCTTAGCAACTGTCATGCTGGTACGCAGATGCTTTTGTCAATTCTGAGGCAACAGTATTGGATTCTAGGAGGTAGACAAACAATTAGAGCTGTTATTAACTCCTGCATGATTTGTAAACATCACAGTTCAAAGAGGTTGGCAACTCATCCTTCACCATTACCTGAGAGTAGAGTGCGTGATGCAAGAATTTTTGAAGTTACTGGAGTTGATTTTGCTGGTCCTCTCAACATCAAAGCCGATGATGGAACCTCAAAGAAGGCATGGGTTTGCTTATTCACTTGCGGAGTTTACCGTGCAGTTCAATTGGAACTGGTGTCTTCGTTATCCACAAACAGCTTTCTACAAACTTTCAGACATTTCTGCAGCAAACAAGGAAGACCTGTCATTGTCTACAGTGACCAGGGAACAAATTTTGTTGGGTTTAAGAACTCCTGTCACAAACTGGACTGGGATGCAATCTCACAATACAGTTCAGCGCGGAAGATAGATTGGCGTTTTAATCCTCCAGCTTTGCCATGGTGGGGAGGTTGGTGGGAACGACTAGTAGGAATGCTCACAACTCTTCTCTGTCGAGTGCTTGGTCGATCATGTGTCAACTATGAAGAGATGCAGACAATCCTCTGTGACTGCGAAACCATCATAAATTCTCGGCCATTAACCTATTTGTCTGACAACCCATCAGATCTGGCTGCTCTAACTCCAAACATGTTTCTACATGACATAGAAGAAGTAGGAGTACCTGAGTATGACCTGCTCGAAGCAACTGATCTTCGGAAAAGACTGCAGTATCGCCATCAGCTGAAAAAGAATCTTAGAGAAAGATTTTGTACTAAGTATTTAGGTCAGTTGAAGTTATTCGCCATCAAGGATAAGCCACATGATCTCAAACAGGGAGAAATTGTTTTGGTTGGCAATGATGACACTAGAAGAATGGATTGGCCGTTGGGACGAGTTGTCGAGCTTGTTAAGGGAAAGGATGGCAATGTTAGAGTAGTTCGTGTTGTCACTGCTTCAGGCGAGCTTATAAGGCCAGTTCAAAGAATATACCCACTAGAACTTGAGTTTCAACCACCTGAGGATACCCAGGAAATCTGAAACCACATAAGAAAAGACTTTATTCCAAGTGAGGAAAATATAAAGGATAATCACGAGGCCGGAGCATGTGACTCTTCTACTCCTCCTGAAGATGGTCCTCAAGTTTCAAAGCAGACAGTGAAAATAACTCATCTAGGACGATTGATTCACAAGCCAGAAAAGTTAAATTTGTGATATGTGTCAATTAACATATTTATTTGTGTTTATATTATTGAATTTTATCATTTTGTAATTGTTTCAGGACTATTTTATGAAAGTGGCAATTTGTGCATAAAGGGTGTAAGTCAATTCATGTTAACATTCATTTGACTTAGGTGGAAGGATGTTGCGTGAGATCAGTTAGTGTAACCTCTTTGATTCTTGTTACTCCTGAGATTTGTTTTCGAGAGCTTTGAAATAAGCAAAGAAACACACGTCAAGTTTTAGTTTGGGATCATTTGTTGTTCGCAAGACGGCTTCCATGTATGTGTGTGTATTAAAATAAATGTGTTCAATTATTGAGGAATTGTACCCGTGTTTTATCGTTTTCGAAGTGCATTTCCAACATCTGTACTTTGCAATCAGTGAAGAAAATTTAAGAAGTGAACTGTCAGTTGTTCATGGAAAGGACACAATCAGCAATATTTCAGGCATTAGAAAGATAAAACAACTGATTAATGCTGAAGCAGAACGATGTTTGGCACCCTGAATCAAATTGAGACATTCCAACGTAACTCTATTCTTTAGGGAAAACTTACTGTAAAGCGCTGGTTATATTGTCTATATAAATAAAATTATTTTGTCTGTACACTTCAAATATTTGCTACATATTTTGTTTTTATCTGAAATTAAGTATACAAAAAGTAAAAGAAAAATAACCTGGAGTCGAGGGGATTTAACGAGGTGAGTGGTCATGGGGGACTCCATTGTTAGGTACATGAAAAAAGTATAGAAAAGAGTAAAAGTGTAGAGTCTTATCTAGGAATTAGGTTACGGCAGATGGTGACGAAAGTAGAAAGGAAGGAGAAGGGTAACAAGAAGGTGATAGTTTTTCACG
Organism: Anabrus simplex; assembly: GCF_040414725.1. Taxonomy (NCBI): domain Eukaryota; kingdom Metazoa; phylum Arthropoda; class Insecta; order Orthoptera; family Tettigoniidae; genus Anabrus; species Anabrus simplex. The sequence continues at coordinate 913,044,272 of NC_090266.1, forward strand.
TTGGTACCAGCAACGTAAGGCAGCAGGAATAGGTACCACCATAGTTGGGGATGTATGGAATCTGTTTATGACAGCGGGGCAGAAAATTAAGGGAGTGGAGATTGTTACCAATGAGATACTTCAGAGGGCCTTTGCTTGAACTGCATGGGTACGTATAAGATAGCAGGTTAGTTTAGAAGGATTATAGGGATCTACATTCAGGGAGATAGGGTGGGCTAGGGAGCAGTAATGAGAGTACAGGGAGCTGGAATTCAAGCAAGAATGACAAAGTTGTTAGTGATAAACTGAAGAAGTATTGTAAGGAAAGGAATGAAATTTAGTAATTTGACAGATATATACTGTATATTTATCGGATATTGCAACTGGAGTTCAATCATGGTTGAGAAACAATATTATGGATATGGAAATTTTTTCCTGGAACTGGAGAGTTTATCACAGAGGTATGATAGAACTCATAGGAGGGTGGGTATTCATACTGGTAAAAGTAGAATTTGTAAGCTATGATAAGGTCAAGGATGAGAAATTCTAGTTGTAAAGCTCATCTCTAAACAGTAATTTGCTGTTTTTGGGGTGTATAGACCTGGAAGGGGCGACACTGATGAAGCAGAATTATTTGAAAAGATAATCAGCTTAGTGGAGAAACAACACATAAAGGTACGTGATTCTAGTGGGTGATCTCAATTTACCAAATGTTAACTGGAAAGCTAATGTAAATGACAGAAAGCATAACAAATGAAAGTTAATCTGGGAAGGACATCTGAATCAGAAAGTGATGGAACCAACCAGAGGAAAGAATAATCTAGTTGTGCTGATAACACCAAAGGTCTATATATCGAAGCTGGAGTGATAGATGGTGTAAGTGATCTCAAAGCTGTTTTTATCATCATAGTTAAAAATAAATGTCACAGAAGGTAAGGTTATATAAGTAGGACTGTTAAGCAGGGCTATAGTTGAGGGTACACGCGGGTATACGCCATATGCCTTCTGCTTAACTTCATTCATTAGAGTATACCTTCTATTTTTTTCATACACTTTTTGCTTTGCTTTATTGATTTAATTTAATTTTGCTATTCTGCCACTGAGTTTTAACATTCTTACTTAAGCATTACACTCAAAATAATATATATATATATATTTTGCTATTTGGCTTTACGTCGCACCAACACCGATAGGTCTTATGGCGATGATGGGACGGGAAAGACCTAGGAATGGGAAGGAAGCGGCCGTGGCCTTAATTACGGTACAGTCCCAGCATTTGCCTGGTGTGAAAAATGGGAAACCACGGAAAACCATCTTCAGGAGTGCCGACAGTGGGGTTCGAACCCACTATCTTCCGGATGCAAGCTCACAGCAGCGCACCCCTGACCGCATGGCCAACTCGCCCAGTCATAATAATCATGAACATGAGCACTGTAACATGTGTATCAGTTTTCTCTCGCCATCTATTGAATAATATGCAAACATGTTTGCTTTCAGGCATGTTCCACTGAAATATCTAGCAAGTTGCTGGTAGCAACCTACCTCCAGTCTGGCTGTTATGGGAACTTAGGCGAAAGTCGTTGGTTACAGATGGTACAAGAACAGATCAACGAGTATGTTATTCAAGCGGAGAGAATGCTTTTCGTCTCCAAATTCCACCCAAAGTGTGACATCATTAGAGCTACAGTACGGCCTGAGCATCACAAGGACAGTTGTGCAACCCCCAATGACTTCAGATTTAGAGGTACTGAATATGTCCAATTGATCAATTTGTATCTTGTGCTACCAACATTGTTATTTTACCAATAAATACTGGTGTACTTTATAATGTAGTATCTAAAAGAGCAGCTATCTATTGTTTAGGATGGTTTTGTTATTGCATAGCTTTGAATATTCTATAAATACAGTAGCGCTCGTAAGTCTTTTGACAAAGTGTGTTCGACCTCTAAATGACGGCAGTACAAACACAGAGTATCCAATTATAGTGTGTAAGGATGGAGGGGAGTTGCAGTGTTTACTATAACGCAGCAGAGTCAACAAGTCTAGGTACAGAAATTTTTTTCCAATGGGCATTAGCAACAGCAGTGAATGTTCAAGTCTTTTGACAAGAACTGTTTGGATATTTCATTCTCAATTGTGAATTTCTGTGTGTTGCAGAGTAATTGAAAAATCATTAACTAGTCAGATTCCACTTCCTAAACGTTAAGAATACTCAACAGAATTTAAGGAGGTAGTAATATATGCCTTGCAGGAGAGGATATCTCAGGCAGAGGTTGCCCATACTTTTAATATATCAAGACAACTGGTATCTGTCTGGGAAAAACAGTACACAGTACGTGGTTATCTGTGCAATAAAGAAAAAAAGAACCGAGAGAATAGACAGGCTAGTTAGAAGACACTCAGGAGACCCTAGAAAGGAAGCTCGACATATCACTGCTGATCTGAGGCAGAATTATGGAGTAGACATCCATGTATCTACTGTAAAACATAGGTTAAAATATCAGGATTGGTTAGTTCACCCCCTTTGCAAAAAACCCTTCATAAGTGCATGAAGCAGAAAAAAGACTTGCCTTTGCAAAAGAGCACCGTAACTGGACACAGCAGGAGTGGTGTACGGTATTAAGGAACGATGAAAGCAAATTTAATATGATTTCATCTGAATCTAATGGTATTCAATACATTAGTTGCCGTACAAATAAAGGATACCATCCACGCTACCAGGATTCTACAGTAAAACACAGAGTTGGGAACGTCATGGTCTGGGGATGCTTCTCCGCTAACAGCGCAGATCCATTAGTGCCCATCGATGGTACAATGAAGGGTCCTGTGTATACGGATATTTTGGACAAGCATATGCTGCCATTTGCTAGAAAAAACATGCCTAGATAAAGGGTTTTCAACATGATAATGATTCCAAACATCATTGTAAATGTGTAACTGATTATGTACTAAAGAAGATAAAAGTACTGTCATGGCCATGTCAAAGTCCAGATTAAAATGCAATAGAACACATGTGGGAACTGCTGGACACATGTGTAATTACAGGATTAAAATAGGTACTTTGGAGTGTTCTTTATTAGATACCTGGAATCAGTAGTGGCGATTGGGAGTTAGAAGTGGGGGGGGGGGGGGGGAATGTATAAACAACAAAAAGTACCCGGGTCTAGGGCTATAGTGGGAGGGGTGGGCAAAAAACTGGAAAAAATTTACAAAATGTTAAGTTTCTTGATGCTCTCTGAGCATATTTTGATAGAGACGTAAAGGTTGAGTCTACCAACTTTAGTACAGTAATAATAAATAACAATAAAACTTTCACCAAAGGAACAATAATTAGACATGTATTACAATTAAATAGAAGTTCGGCATGATTATACAATTAAAATGCCAGATAGTATTTGATTACACACTAACAAAGTAACAGACACTAGATAGAACTGCACAAGCACATTTACTGAGTGAGACTGCAAGACTAACAAAAGCGCGCGGTAAGCGGGTAAATCACACCCCAGTGTCCATGACCTTGGCAAAAATATATCCCTGCTACCCTTCCTCACAGCACATGCTACATGCTGATGTGCGAGTCTCCACTACTTGCCAACTACTTGCTGTAATGCTGTACAAATTGGTTAGCTGCAATGAGCAATATTTTGTGCTTATTTCCACTAAGCATTTTTTGTAATAGTTAAAATAATTAAAGGAAAGAATTAGCTGATAAAACAAACTGTACAAATTGTTTAATTTTATAATTCGTAGTTTCATGTGATTTTTTAAATAACTGTTAAATTCTTCAGTTTGCCGAAAGTTTTAAAAAATCAGGTGGCTGAAATGGAATATCTTTTTCTCCACAAAGTGGGGGTGGGAGGGCAATGCCCCCCTCCCCAATCCCCCCTAATCGCCGCTACTGCCTGGAAGGTGCTGCCATAGAAGATGACTGTATAAATGAAATACCTGTAATTTTGTTTTCAAGTTGTTTTTTTAAAATTTATGTTTAAAATGTGAGCATTACTGTATCATTCCATCTTAAAGTGTCTTCTGTTTCTGTGTACCACATTTGTTTTATGCTACAGGAAATCAGACATAAATGAAGTGCATACCACTAATTTTAGGAACAATGGTGATCTTAAAATCAGGATTTGTCATGGCTTAACTTAGAGTGCACCCTGAAAAAATTTTGGGACTATATCCCTGCTGTTAAGCAGTGCCATATGGTTGAGAAGAGAGGAATGAGGGAGTTTAAAAAATTATTTATGATTTTTTTAAATGGTAAATAAAAATGAAAACATCCTATGGAATGGGCTTAAAACAATTGCTGAGGAGTACAAATACAGGTACCGGTATATACATTTAAAAGTGGTAAGGAATGATAAAGATCATGAGCAGCAGAGCAGGAGAAGTTTAAGGGAACAAGGATTGTTGTCAGTGAGATACTGCGTAAGAGGGATACTGAATGGAGGTGATCGGGGATTTAAATGAGACTATGGAGTGGGTATGTGGAAAACTGGGAGTATGATTTGTAGATCCTGATGTATGTAGGGAACCCCACTGTCGGCAGCCCTGAAAATGGTTTTCCGTGGTTTCCCATTTTCACACCAGGCAAATGCTGGGGCTGTACCTTAATTAAGGCCATGGCCGCTTCCTTCCCACTCCTAGCCCTTCTCTGTCCCATCGTCGCCATAAGACCTATCTGTGTCGGTGCGACGTAAAACAACTAGAAAAAAAAATGTAGATTTTCTGTATTATAAGAGTGAAATGAAGATATTGAGGAGGAGGAGCAGGTAAGAAAGAAAGGGAGTACAGAATGGTTGTGGAACTAAGAAGTGATTGAAGGAACTTACTAGAAAATTGAATTTAGCAAAAGGTTGTCTAACATGACAGCAAACATAATTGGAACATGTTATGCATCAAGTGACCTTGCACTATTTCTTTGGGATTTTATCATTTTAATGCCATACTGTACCCTGAACTGTGAACTTCTACATACAAATTGATGCAGCATTTTACACAGTCCTGTACCTAAATAGTGCTTCAGACCATACGCCAATTTTCTTATTTTAGAATCTAAGTTCCACATCAGCTAACTAAACACAATGGTTCGATTTCAAATTTTGTTCAACTGACCAAGCGACATTAAAATGTTGTGTAGTTACTTTATGCATATAGTCTAGGTTTCGTGCCACATTTGGTGGTTATCAAGAGTGTACCTCAGTAGAGAATATTTTAAATATACAAAAAATGGAACATCACCTGTCACATACAGGAACGATTATAACGTACGTGTCAGGCAACAAGTTCCAGAACATTTACTTTTTTTACAATTTTGTTTTACATCGCACAGATACAAATAGGTCTTGCATGGTGATGATAGGATAGAAAAATGGCTAGGAGTGGGAAGGAAGAACCGTGGCCTTAATTACGGTACGGTCCCATCATTTTTCTGGTGTGAAAATGGGAAACCATGGAAAGCCATCTTCAGGACTGACAAGAGTGGGGTTCAAACCCCGTATCTCCTGAATGTAAGCTGACAGCTATGTGACCCAAACCACCCAGACTCACTTAGTAAGTTCTAGCACATACTACACATGTCTACTAATGAATTATATTGTCTCGAGTGTGTTTCTTATAAAATGAATACTTCTGTTGCCTCATGTTTGTTACAGGGTTGCAATGGAAGATTTGATCAGTATATCCACAGCAGCAGTACGAGGTCAATCGGATAGAGATGACCTGTTTAATCTTCAGGTTGGTACTGGGATTTATTCTTACTTCAAAATGGAGCTTATTATGCACATAAAATCATGGTTTACTATATTCTGTTTTAATATTTTAATACATGTTAATCTTATTTTGCTGCAGGGTTATGCTGAAGTGATAGGACCATCTGCAATGACAATTGATGTGACTGTTTCACCACCAGGCAAGGAATTACCAGTCACCCAAGATCTTACACCGCTGAGTCTTGTGAAGGATGGAACAAGCGCTGTAACTATCAGTGATACTAACCAGTTGAGTGAAGCAGAAACAGCACCACTGACACTAGAATGAAAACTTGATAGTGTATGCTCACAAATACAGATATCTCTATCACACAGTGGTTTGAACAGTTCTGAAAATATGGTTCATTGTGTAAAACATTCAGCCAGCTACAGAATTATTTTGAAAGAGAGGGATGACAGAATACTTTGCAATTATCTCACAGTGTAAAGGCCAATTCTTCTTCTTCTTCTTCTGAAAGTTGTAAGAAACAAAGAAGACCTAAAGTAGGGCAAAAAGGAAAAAATCCCTAATCAGAATGAGATTTATGTCACCTGTCACCTGAAAGAACCCAAAGAATTCCCAGAATATCACTGCTCATGTGAATGTCTCGTGAAAGTAAGTTTAAGGGACAGCAAAAGCAGAATTTAAAAAAATGTCTACGATTGAGGTCCTGATGATGCTCAAAGAGCATTTGTTACACAATGATAAGTGAACATGAAATAAAAACGAAAGAGGTAAAACTCCATAAGAAAACCTGTTACTAGAAATATACTGTTTGTAGGAAACAGGTGTGCAAACATTTAGGATATCAAGTGGAAAAGTCCATTTATCTTTAAAAACTATGAAAACTCTTCAAGGTATCCAAGATAATACAGGAATTGGAGAAGTGAAAAACAAGCTACTAAGTCATAATATGAAGTTGTACAAAACATTAAGATATTTCCAAGATATATCTCACTATGGGAGAGAGAACAAGTACCAAATTTCTAGCACCTGATACTACATTGTTTTCTATGTCTACAAGGAAGAGCATTCAGATCCTGCTTCACTTAGGACTTATAAAAATGTGTTCTTATCCTAATGAATTTTAATTTTAAAACAAAAAATCTTAAAAAACATACATGCACCACTGGAGGTTCAAATCAACAATTCCACCAGTGCTAGTGAAGTGCAGATTTATAAAAAGCTGGTAACTGTTCATCTCTCTGAGTCAGAATCTACTAGATATTTTATTATTGCTGACATGCACACAGCCAAAAATAAAGATGAAAATTATGAAGATGAATTGGAAGTACAGTACTTACTTTTGGTCTGGCAAAACCTTTTCTGCTATCTAGAATTCCAACAAATGTGGTTTTCTACAAGCAGTAACTGTGGCTGTACAATTTACGAATTCACAGCAGCAAAGAAGGTAAAGGATATTGTTACATGTGATTTGAAGTTGAGGCAGACCGTGGAGCTGAAGAAGGTGGATCTTATTTATAGAAGCATCTGATGAACAATGTGCATTTTTTGAAGGAAATTATCCTTGTGGTCTGATTAACCCATTATCACCAACAGTGTTCATATGCACTGCTCTAGGTGGTGGAGTGTTGCTAGCAGTGAACAGTGCTTTACCGTGTAAACGTAGGACAGATCTCGAACGGAACTGTGAGTTAGTGTGGGTGGAACTACTTTTTCCTCGACGCCCTGTACTTGTGGGATGTTACTACAGACCACCGAACAGCCCATTCTGTGACCTTGAACAGTGCCTGGACTCAGTCATTGCAGCTCTCCCTCATGGTGAAGTAATTTTAATGGGCGACTTTAACCTGTCTATAAAGTGGTCTTCTCCAACTACCGGACTGTCAGCTAACAACTGTGACACATACTTTGTAGACAGTTTTATTAATGGCCTCGGACTGAAACAGTTTAATATGTACCCAACCCGTGGACCCAACACCCTGGACTTCATTCTCTCCTCATTAGAACTTAAAACAATAACCCCAGGCAGAAACCTTTTTCTGTGCGACCACCAGTCTCTCGATGCTACACTCCTCCTTCCCCACCCCTCCTCAAAGCCTCACAGCAGGACATCCTACCGCCCTACCTATAACTGGCGCCGTGCTGACTGGCCTGCAATGTGCCGTGCCCTAGAATGCCTTCCCTGGAGTCTACTCGAAATAGCTGATATCGAATCGGCTCTTGACCTGCTGTACGACTGGCTGCAAGCTGCAATTAAAGACTTCGTACCTGCACAACGAGCTACTACCAGCAAATATCAACACTGGATAACACAAGAGACCAGACTGATACTATTTAATAAGAAGAGAGCTTGGCGCCTGTGGAAAGACTTCCCTAACCCACACACTCACAATACCTTCGTTAAAATCCGCCGCCATGCGAGGTTTATGGTCAGAAGAGACTACAAAACACACGTAGACACTGTCACTGAAAATGTCCGCAGCAATCCCAAGTGCTACTGGAGTCTCATCAACACACGGAGAAGGACGGAGCGGATTCCTGCCAGCGTAAACCACAACGATACAATAGCAGACGGCGCAGATCGCAATGAACTGTTCAACAGGTATTTCTTCTCCAACTTCTCCCCTCCCTTACAAAACCAACCGCTCCCTCCCGTTGGTACAGCTTCAAACATAACCCTATCAAGCATAAGTACCACACCAAGTGAAGTTCATAACCTTCTTCAAACTCTTCGCACCAACAAAGCTACCGGTGCCGACACTATAGATCCTCTTTTCCTAAAAAATACTGCCAGCACTCTTTGCGTCCCTCTCTCTATATTATTTAACAGATGTTTCGCTGCGGGCTATTTTCCTATTACCTGGAAACAGGCAAATATTGTCCCACTTTTCAAATCAGGCAACAAATTTAATGTTTCATCTTACCGAACAATTTCTATTCTCCCCACACTATCCTTTATCTTTGAAAAAATTATACACCAGCGTCTTCTCGCATTCACTTTGCCGTATATCTCAACCAAGCAGCATGGTTTTCTACCAGGTGGCTCTTGTCTAACAAACCTGGCCATTCTGCATAGCTTTGCTTCACACGCCATTGCAGCTAAATCACAGCTGGATATCTGCTACGTAGACATTTCGAAGGCTTTCGATTCTATAGACCATACTCTGTCGCTCCATAAAATCTCCGAACGATTTAATATACATGGCAGTCTTCTGACCCTTCTTGCTGGCTTCCTACATAACCGTTGGCAGAGAGTGGTAATATCAGGCACTTCATCCTCATGGTTACCAGTCACCTCCGGTGTTCCACAAGGCAGTATTCTTGGCCCCTTGCTGTTTTCTTTGTTTATGGACGATCTGCCGTCCGAACTCAATGAAACAGCGAATACCCTACTCTTTGCTGACGACTGCAAGATATTTAGGGAGATCAGGAATCCAGCAGATGCAGCTCTGCTACAGTCCTCACTTAACGCCCTCTCGAACTGGTGCCGTACTTGGAAACTTATCCCCAATCCACAAAAATGCAGCCACATGACCATAACACCACGTAAATCTCCTCTACCGACATCATATTACCTACTCGACAAGCCCATCACCGTGGTTACGCAACAGCGTGACCTAGGTGTAATATTCGATACAAAATTATAATTTAAGACCCATATAGAAACATATACAACCAAGGCTATGAAATTACTAGGCATTCTCTATCGCTTCACAGAAATTTCTGACCCCACTGCTCTTCGTGACTTCTTCCTCATGATCATTCAACCTCTCTTAAACTACTGCTCTCCGATTTGGACAACAGCCTCCCCCTCCAATACTAAGCAGTTAGACAGAGCAGTGTCCTTCTTTGCTGCAATTGTAAGGAACAGAAACCCCAAGCTCAGAAATCTGTCTACGCAGCAGGTATTAATGGCGATTAATATGTCACCGCTGCACATCAGGCGACAGGTAGTGCAACCTTACCAATTAGTAAACAAAACATCCAATTGAAAAATACCAACATCAAGAAGAAAACAAGCACAATACTTACCGAAGGGCAGTAGCATTTAAAAAAATATGAAGCGTGGAGGGCAAAGACGAGAATAAAAAGGCCAGGGTCTTACATAACTTTGACAGGTTGCCAGGTAAATTACTGCTAGCTACTAAATGACACACCAGATAAATTTAAAAATGAAGAAATTTACTAAGCAAATGTAATTTGAAAATGGTATAAAATAAGAACAATAAATATATATATATATCCCTTTTTCTAAAATTTAAGAATGCAATCAAACTAAATGAGAAAAACAGTATTTTAAAATAAGGTTGAAATTAAGGAGAAATGAAGCTCACATTAACATAGGCTTCCGCCAAAATTAAGGTTTGAAAATTCATTAATAACTCATTACCTTACATATAGAAACATTAAAATTATTTAAAAATTGGTTGCAACCGATATGCGGGCCCGCGATATAAAATCACTTTAAAATTGAAATTTGCTACACTACTAAAATACTAAATTACAAGACGCACACAAGCACACACGTAAAAGAAGAAAAATTAGTGGCTCCAACCGCGAATAAACATTACTCCAAAGAAACGAGCTAGATGAAAACACAATACAATAATAGCGCACAGCAACTCCAACAAAAGAAGTATATTAAAGGAAATTTACAATTAACGGTGCACTCATAAAAATAATAAAGAACACTGAAACACCCAACAGGAGCTACCCGTTACCGACGCGAAGCCAAGATCCCATAATAATCATCAAAGCCACCCAAAATATTAACGTATCTTCAGATTAGATAAGAAGGGATGACATGACGTAATAAAGACAAAAGCAAGGAACACAAACAATGGGAGAAAAGATAATAAGACAACGAAAGAAAACTCCCATTGTTAAACTTAATTTTGACCAGCAAATTTCAATTTTAAGATTTTAAGTTATTAAAATAATATTAATAATTATTATTTATCCAAGAGGTGATAGTACCAGTTTACATTAGCCTTACTTAATCAATTCACCAGCGGTTTACATACTTTAGAACAGAGGGGGCCGTGGAATGCGCTACGATGCGAATATGAGGTGTCATTAATTAAGGCCCGTAACAATGCGATAATTATCACGTACAGATAACCAGCCACGAAGGCAATAGGACAACATCAGACAGCAAAAACCACCAACCAGGAAAAAATTAAGGGAGAAAACACGCACCGAAATGAATTACAAAAAAAGGTAATAATAATAATAATAATAATAATAATAATAATAATAATAATAATAATAATAATAATAATAATAAGATTCATCACCATAATGAACATAAGGAAAAACAGTTGGCAATAATGCACACCGACAAAAACGTAAGATAAAATCACTTACACAAAATATCACCTCATAGATGCATAACTAGCGATCCCGAGCTCCCTACATTACATTAAATTTCTTTTCAAATATATATCAAATTTTGCTTATAAGGTTACACTATACCAAATTTGTCGTTTATAATGTTGCTCATGTCCACGATGAAATTACTCACACTAGTGCCTGAACGAATGGGATCCCTTCAATAAATTATAATTTTCAGTACTTACTTGGAGTTAAGATATCCAAACTTACAAGACACTTGAAACTTTTAATACCGATAACGGTTAACACACTGCACCAAGTTTACATGTTACATTAAGAAAATATTAAGGTTGGAGCACACTGGATAACTTCAAAAAAAATAACAGGGCCTAGCCCTCACATTACTCTTTAACCGCCGGAGTCAAGCTCCATTATAATAGCTTTCCCTTCTCGGCAAGCCGACTGCTTGGGAGCTTCATACAACACAGCCATCTTGGAGAGTAACGCCGAGCAGACTACTGCAGACTACTGAGCTCACACCGAGCTAGGCGAGTAGTCAGTCCCATAATTCAATGCGTGCACCGCGAAAATGCGCAGAAGTTACAAATGATAATTCGGCGCATTACAGAGTCCAGTCAAATGCCTGACAATAATGGATAGATAACTTGAATTAAATTGGTCTGGTAACTTCCACAGTTAGGAAACAGTTCCAACAATGGCCGATAATACAGATAACGGCAGGATACACATGTCGACATGACAGATGAATAAATAAATACACTTAGATGCTTTGATGTAATAATTCAGTTATGTCCAGTAAATATTAGTTCCCATTTTCACATTACAGTTCTCCCCTCCCGAAGCCAGAACACAGGGGAGGCGTAAGTCCAAAACAATGGATAGCATGCCAATGGTATAATTTCAATGTCCAAACAAATCTTCATACGTTGGATACAGGAAGAGAGACACCAAATTTTTTTTTTCAGGTTCAAATAACAAGGAATGGTCTTACTTGGTTGCAGGAATGTTGACCTTCACACAATACTAGCAGACAAACATGCTGAGTGTGAACAGAATGGGATGCAACGGGGCCAGCATCTCATCACGCACCACACAAGTTGACAGTACATTATTCAGCACATTGATCACACCAGTACCGAGCGCAGTAGGGAACCATAGATATCACACACATTAGATCTCCGATCAGCAGATGCATGGGTGCTCGCGCGCGCAAATAACTGGAACACCACACACAGGAGCAGAAAGAGAGGGTCCAAGTGTACATAGCAGACCATAATAAACGTAAATGATTCAACCACTAAAGTTGGGGACCACAAAATTTTTCCAACTAGGTTTCCAGGACACCTTAGCAATATTTCATTATGCTTCGAGGAGTTACACAAGTTCCACATGTCCAAATTTACCAGCGATAATAGCTCCAATTTTGCACCCGAGTTAAACATATAAGTAACACCGTTAACGTCATTATACCAGACCACATAGTTTGCATCGGCCTTTGAAGAATTACCAAAATAATTTAGTTATTTTACATCTTTTGTTGGCTAGTAAGCAAACATACACAAATTTTTGAATTACCAATTCATGAGTTATAGTATTATCCATCCAACCTTTGAATAAGACTTACATATTAAAAAAAGGGAGAAAATAACTGAAATATCCCAAGACTTCAATATACTAATATTGAGACTAATCACAAGAGATCAGAAATGTAATTTTGAATATTTAAGGTGGCTCATGGAATCCAGTGGCAAGTTACAGCGGTTTTAGTCCCAGCAAGTTAAGTAAAATTCAATAGACTCAACAATTTGATAGGTCGAAGACCATTATAGTTTACACATTCTTTTACATGTAATACTAGCATACTTCCACACATTACATAATTCCACAGGACAGTACAGATACCAGAAAGATCGTTAAGACCAAGAACATGAAAGATAAATGACCAGGGGGAATCAGGGAGGTAACAAAGCAAAAGGATATTACTAAATGGAGGCAGCAGAGCACATACTGACAAACCATGTACAGAAAACAGGTAGCCCAGAACATGAAGATTAGGAAAACAGGAGACGCAGAGGCAGAAACTTTCACAATAAACACAACCATCCGCAACCATAACGTAGCAATCACATGGATAATCGACCAAGAATAAGAAGCAACGATGGCAATAACTGGAGACTTCGCATGCATAATAACAGATGGTGGGGTGTACACAATGTGTGTCCGCAAGAGATCACCATGCAACCATTACCGAGGCCAACAACCACATGACAGCCAACAATTACAGTCAGGACGATAGAGAACAACTGAGAAAAACATGGAAAAGATATTACGTCCACCAGAACCAGCTCAACGCAGCATAACAAGGGCCAAAATTCAGGGAAAGTAACCTCTCCATATAAATAATCTTTGAGTATACTGAGCACAGGTGTATTATCACAACCATCAAGTGTTCAGAAGAACCTCTGGATAACCCAGGACTAATAATATGGTGGCAAAACAACAGTCCACCCTGTGTGATTAGGCCAATCACCACAGACACCCTACCAGCCAGTCGGAATACACGGGATATAATAAAATATAAACGATGAAGAAGTGATAGGTTACACGATGACAAGGCGCATAAGTTGATGGAGAAGAACCTTCAGTCAATCAGTTGGGTCCCATACCCCAACGACGGACAAGGAATCTTAGCGACAGTTCCGGATTTACACCAAATGATCCCATACTCATTGGAATAGAACCCAGAACAGTCAGATGAAAACCAGGCAACAATATAGTGTTGCAAAAACATGCAGGGTAGAGCCAGAAGCAACTGAATTACAAGGGGTTACCTAACTAAACCAGATGAAGAACTACGGAAGGCACGAACAAAGGAATACCTTATGTAAATAAGATAAAACGGAAGACGTTAACACAGTGACAAGCACCAGGTACAAGGAAAACTTCTTGTACACAAATTTTTCACAATAACAGCAGATCACATACAGCATCTGATCCACGGATACAAATCAGAAGCGACATAAGCTCTCATACCACTAGACATCAAATGAAGACATGATCAGGACAGTGTACATTCACAAAATGACAAGATTTACCAATTACACTCCCATAACCCACAGAAAATGAACAGGAAGGAAGATTTACTACAGAAGGTTAATTTCAGAACAGATTCCACCATAATTAGATAAAGAACGCCACCAGTAACAACACAACAATTGTGAAACTCACAACCAAAATCCCAACATGAAGACACAGTAAAAACGAAGGGTCGTTTAGCTATAAGCTAGCTGTACTCCACACCAGAACTCAGAAATGAATCCACACAACTGCCACAAGGTACCAGTAACAACACATGGGTAAAGCGACAAGAGATAAGGATGATCAAGAATCAACACATGGAGCAACCAACCAGGACTAGCAATGAAAAATCAGGAAGAATGAAAATTCACTCAAGCACATGGCCAAAACTGATATCATTAACCAGCACCAGAAGATCACACACATGTGTGACACTAGTCACACCTAGAGCAGCAGAGAATGAAACCCAGAGCAAGAGTTTAGTACACAGACACCTGACAGAAAATATGCAAGGGGAAGAAGCTAATACACAATGACTACAATTAACCAGGTCAAATAAACCACAGATTCACAAGGAAATTAAGACCACACCTCATTACAACAAGACCACATGAGTGAAGTACATGCACACAGCAGGAGAAGGTGAATAACAGGTGATGAGTAGTACCGAAAGGACAAGACATGAATAACATCAGGTACTGAAATTAATCACTCCACAACAGAACTGACAGAGCTACCTGACATGGACACATCAAATTAAAAAGATAATACCATCTCAGATGAACCATACAGACGTAGCCTATCACCGTTCAATCAGGACACTCATTTCAGAGCACATGACAACAAGAAGACTGCCCAAGGTTACACAAATAGCATTAAACACAACAAATTCAAGTGAGATTCCCACCAATAC
The DNA here is from genome assembly GCF_040414725.1 of Anabrus simplex. Classification (NCBI taxonomy): domain Eukaryota; kingdom Metazoa; phylum Arthropoda; class Insecta; order Orthoptera; family Tettigoniidae; genus Anabrus; species Anabrus simplex. The sequence continues at coordinate 913,059,315 of NC_090266.1, forward strand.
ACCATAATCACATGACATAATTATCCAAGAGTTCAATACAGACCTACAACAACACCATATCAAGAACGGGAACATGCACAAGACCACACAAGGTAAAATAGGAAGAAATCCCACAGCACATGACCCAGATATGAACCAATATAGGCCTACATAAGCAAGAATCACCAACACATGAGAACTCACCACATTAAATAAACTCAGAATAATACCACATGACACATCGTAACCTGGACAAGGCAGAACGGTAAAAATAAAAGTGGAAGGAGAGAGTCACCATGGGTCAAGATTGTAAATCAATTTCACATGTTCAGGCCAAACAGCGAGGTGGGTACACAGTCACTGCAAGAGAAAATTTTATTACAATACAACTTCATATCACACACTCTGGACCATGGATGAAACTGGAATAAAAACATCACTTAGAATTTAAATCAGGGTCACAACAACAGTTCCAAAACCCAACACAAATTAATCCAAGTAAATCCCACCAAGGACAGGCACAGCAATTCCAGCAAGACCTATAGTATACCAAGAAGCTGCAGATAACAAGGTCAAAGAACATCACATCATTAAGGTAAAATGTGGAAGAAACTTTCAATTATTAAATCAGAAAGCAGATTAAGTCAATATTTCAAATTAATTATTAATAAAAGGTGAGAATGGTCTTCAACTTACCCCTACATGGCAGGTATAGAATAAGCAGACCCCAAAACCAACAGGATTCCATGACCACAGAACATGGTAAATAAAACAAGCAGCAAGTGCACAGATACAGAGCCACGCCATACTCCAAGGCCAAGAAGGCAGCGACAAGCAAGTCTCGATCAAACATGAAACATACATAGGAAGGAATTATTTTGGTCCATTTCAGTTTTACAATTTTTAAGTTTAAAAGGTTGGTCTCCTTTGGCAGCCACCAACACTGACCCGGGCAACTTGTCAAGTTGTTAGAACAACAACAACAACATAACCACGCTCTGCTACCACTCACTACTGCAACCTTACCAATTAGTAAACAAAACATCCAATTGAAAAATACCAACATCAAGAAGAAAACAAGCACAATACTTACCGAAGGGCAGTAGCATTTAAAAAAATATGAAGCGTGGAGGGCAAAGACGAGAATAAAAAGGCCAGGGTCTTACATAACTTTGACAGGTTACCAGGTAAATTACTGCTAGCTACTAAATGACACACCAGATAAATTTAAAAATGAAGAAATTTACTAAGCAAATGTAATTTGAAAATGGTATAAAATAAGAACAATATATATATATATATATCCCTTTTTCTAAAATTTAAGAATGCAATCAAACTAAATGAGAAAAACAGTATTTTAAAATAAGGTTGAAATTAAGGAGAAATGAAGCTCACATTAACATAGGCTTCCGCCAAAATTAAGGTTTGAAAATTCATTAATAACTCATTACCTTACATATAGAAACATTAAAATTATTTAAAAATTGGTTGCAACCGATATGCGGGCCCGCGATATAAAATCACTTTAAAATTGAAATTTGCTACACTACTAAAATACTAAATTACAAGACGCACACAAGCACACACGTAAAAGAAGAAAAATTAGTGGCTCCAACCGCGAATAAACATTACTCCAAAGAAACGAGCTAGATGAAAACACAATACAATAATAGCGCACAGCAACTCCAACAAAAGAAGTATATTAAAGGAAATTTACAATTAACGGTGCACTCATAAAAATAATAAAGAACACTGAAACACCCAACAGGAGCTACCCGTTACCGACGCGAAGCCAAGATCCCATAATAATCATCAAAGCCACCCAAAATATTAACGTATCTTCAGATTAGATAAGAAGGGATGACATGACGTAATAAAGACAAAAGCAAGGAACACAAACAATGGGAGAAAAGATAATAAGACAACGAAAGAAAACTCCCATTGTTAAACTTAATTTTGACCAGCAAATTTCAATTTTAAGATTTTAAGTTATTAAAATAATATTAATAATTATTATTTATCCAAGAGGTGATAGTACCAGTTTACATTAGCCTTACTTAATCAATTCACCAGCGGTTTACATACTTTAGAACAGAGGGGGCCGTGGAATGCGCTACGATGCGAATATGAGGTGTCATTAATTAAGGCCCATAACAATGCGATAATTATCACGTACAGATAACCAGCCACGAAGGCAATAGGACAACATCAGACAGCAAAAACCACCAACCAGGAAAAAATTAAGGGAGAAAACACGCACCGAAATGAATTACAAAAAAGGTAATAATAATAATAATAATAATAATAATAATAATAATAATAATAATAATAATAATAATAAGATTCATCACCATAATGAACATAAGGAAAAACAGTTGGCAATAATGCACACCGACAAAAACGTAGGATAAAATCACTTACACAAAATATCACCTCATAGATGCATAACTAGCGATCCCGAGCTCCCTACATTACATTAAATTTCTTTTCAAATATATATCAAATTTTGCTTATAAGGTTACACTATACCAAATTTGTCGTTTATAATGTTGCTCATGTCCACGATGAAATTACTCACACTAGTGCCTGAACGAATGGGATCCCTTCAATAAATTATAATTTTCAGTACTTACTTGGAGTTAAGATATCCAAACTTACAAGACACTTGAAACTTTTAATACCGATAACGGTTAACACACTGCACCAAGTTTACATGTTACATTAAGAAAATATTAAGGCTGGAGCACACTGGATAACTTCAAAAAAAATAACAGGGCCTAGCCCTCACATTACTCTTTAACCGCCGGAGTCAAGCTCCATTATAATAGCTTTCCCTTCTCGGCAAGCCGACTGCTTGGGAGCTTCATACAACACAGCCATCTTGGAGAGTAACGCCGAGCAGACTACTGCAGACTACTGAGCTCACACCGAGCTAGGCGAGTAGTCAGTCCCATAATTCAATGCGTGCACCGCGAAAATGCGCAGAAGTTACAAATGATAATTCGGCGCATTACAGAGTCCAGTCAAATGCCAGGACAATAATGGATAGATAACTTGAATTAAATTGGTCTGGTAACTTCCACAGTTAGGAAACAGTTCCAACAATGGCCGATAATACAGATAACGGCAGGATACACATGTCGACATGACAGATGAATAAATAAATACACTTAGATGCTTTGATGTAATAATTCAGTTATGTCCAGTAAATATTAGTTCCCATTTTCACATTACAGGTAGCTGACCTGAGATTCCTTCACGGGATCTTAAATGGACATTACCGCTCGGAACATCTTGTCTCACTCTTCTCTCTCCGTGTTCCTTCCCGCTCCACCAGAACCAAAGACCTTCTCCACATTCCCCGCACTCGGCACTCAATACTTCAACGATCTTTCCTAATCCGCCTCCCAACACTCTTTAACAATATAAATAAGAGACAAGAGCTTGATCTAGCATCAAATAAAAGTGTATTCGAGAGGTGTGTAAATAATATCTTAAAGATAAGTTGATGCGAAGGGATTATACCGCCATCTTGACCCACGACGACTTGGCTATGAACATGGACATTCTCACGGTTTTCGATTTGGACAGTTATTAGTAGGCTGTGTACCTGATCTTGTTATATTTTGTTATGTTTCTTATGTTTTATTATGAAATTTTACGTTTGTTAAATAGTCTGTTGACAGTGCAAGTGAAATTTGCTCAGTGTAGCTGTATCTTGTGCTTTGTGAATAAATAAATAAATAAATAAATAAATAAATATGAACACAGTGCACATTATTACTTTGAAATAATTCTCCAAACCAACTTTTCAATCCAATGTTGCATTAGGTGTGATTGTTTTCCTTAATCATGTTTCACTGTTCTGAATATAGATGCACCGGGCGAGTTGGCCGTGCGCGTAGAGGCGCACGGCTGTGAGCTTGCATCCGGGAGATAGTAGGTTCGAATCCCACTATCGGCAGCCCTGAAAATGGTTTTCCGTGGTTTCCCATTTTCACACCAGGCAAATGCTGGGGCTGTACCTTAATTAAGGCCACGGCCGCTTCCTTCCAACTCCTAGGCCTTTCCTATCCCATCGTCGCCATAAGACCTATCTGTGTCGGTGCGACGTAAAGCCCATAGCAAAAAAAAAAAAAAAAAAAATATAGATGCAGTCATGGGTGGCTGTTCTGCACTACATTGTTGGAGCTTTGATTGCATGTTGATTTCTGGCTTTTTAAAATGGATGTGTATTTGAACCAAGTGTAGCTTCTGGCTCATATTTTTAAAAATATCACTTTCAAATATTCATTGTCCACTTCTAGAATGATTAATTGTTCTTTATACAAAATTAAGAAGAGAGCATTTTTTTCTACACGGAGGAAAGTTTGGATGTGATTGTATGAACAAACTGGGCAAATGTGTTGTCATTTTAAGAGTATTATTTCATAGTTTGTTAATGGCCGAGAAGATCTGTAATGCTGACCACACGACACCTCATAATATGTAGACCTTCAGGCTGAGCAGCAGTCGCTTGGTAGGCTATGGCCCTTCGGGGCTGTTACACCATGGGGTTTGGTTTTGGCTTTTTCATAGTTTGCTTACTGAGTAAACTATATTATTACAATGGTATCATTGATTTTTGAAGAAGATCAACTTTTAATCTAGTACAATATCATGTTTTCAGATGGTTTTCAACCAGTGGATCGTTACTCATAGCACTTTTTTTAAATGTTATTTATTAATTTAATTTTTTCTCAAGTAGTTACAGTTTGATTTATATATATATATATATATATATATATTCGGGTAACAAACAATGCTTTGACAAGCATAGGATATAACTGAGGCAGACAAAAATGTCACTGGTGTAGCAGAGCATCCTGATAGAAACTTTATCTGCAATTGATGGATATTAATAAAGATAAACATATTATTTCATTATATGGGTATCGGAAAGGAACAAACAAGTTTCTATTTGAGGACAGCGGTGTGTGAAGCTGTGGAGATTGTCCTTGTCCCTTTGTGTTTCCATGTTTGTCCTTGTCTCCTATTACTGTTACTCCCTCTTCCCACACTGACCTGCCATTGTGTTCATCCTATTATTGTGTTCCTTTCTTATTCCCCTCTCTCTTTCTGTCTGATATTATTTCATTAGCTGAAGACGGTTTCACAGGCTAAAACATGTTCTAATACATGCATTTATATCTTACTAAGTATTAATGTTGGTAATATAAAACATTCCAATTAAATGAATGATCATTTTATAAAGTTTTTCTGACAAGGATTCAGGAGGAGGATTGTGGCAGATAGATTGATAACTTAATAGTCCATCAGTTATTGTGAAGTCGAGATTATTTTCAAGGGTAATGAGCATATAGGACACAAATGTGATGTCCTTCTAACTGAGAAAATGTCAGTTCCAAGAAGGTAAGAAACGAAAATATTATATGGAGCAAAGATGACAGCCATGTAACTACTAAGAGCAGTGACATGTGGTGCCTTTTGCATCAGGGGAGGCTCTTCATGTTTCTATGCTATTTAGGGAACATTCAAGTATTACCTAAACATATTCATACTAATCTTAGAACAAACAAGAATGAACATGTAGTCGCCTGCACCTTTTGTGCTTAGGTAGACTAGTTGTAGTACTCGTCGTTAAAGGGACAATCATATAGCATGTACAAAGTTATCTAACTCCGCAGCTACTTCCCACCAATGTTAAGGCAAGCTGCTTTAATCGGGACGCAGCAGCAATCCCATTTATCGGGAATGATTTTAACAGAAGAGACAAAGCACTTCACAACAAACAATGGTCAATGTAATTTCATTGTTGACCAACTTTATGAGCTTTCGATATTGTAGGCCTTCATATTTAGTTTTCTTCCGACTCTGTGATATTAGGGCATCTAATGTAAAGGGTATCCTTCTTTCTTTCTTTCATGACTCCCTCTTGTGTTATTGTTTAAGCGATAGTTATTTTACGATTTTTTCCCATTTTTTAATAATCATCTTAACAATTTTCCTCGTCAGTATAGACCGATGACAGTGCGATTTACAACTTATGACACATGACAAAAGCCACTGCCAATTAACATAATTGAACAGTATTTTCATGTTAGCAATGCTCGGTGTCACCAATAAAAGTCTAAATTCACAAATTCTATTATCATAGTCGGTACAGTAAAACTGTGTAAGACATAAATGATCAGAAATTGTATTCGCTATAACTTTTCTTATGTACAATCTTTTGATTAAATTTTAGGTGACTTCCACAAAACTACCATTTCATCCAGCATGAATACAATTATTTATAGCCTGGACATAAAGAAATGAAATTTTGGAGATATATTTATATTAGGGTGCAGGTGGTCGCTACGGGAGGATCCTTGGATATTCCACAGCTAAAGGAGTGAAAAGGGGGGCGATTTTTAAAAATGAGGATATCTATATCTCAATAAACTTAAAAGTTTACAGACATAAAAATTGGTATTTGGAATCTCCTTTAAAAATAAAGAAATATGTATTTTTTTTGTTTTTGGAAAATTCCATTGGGGGGATGAAAAAAGTCTAAACATGTTACAAAAGTGAAAACTGGTATTTGGATTAAACTTTAAAAATAAATAAATAAATAAATAAATAAATAAATAAATAAATAAATAAATAAATGACGATATCTATATCTCAAAAACTAAAGATGTTACAGACATGAAAATTGGTATTTGGAATCTCCTTTGAAAATAAAGGAACACGTATTTTTGTGTTTTTGGAAAATCCGATGAACAGGGGATGAACAGGAGTGACAAACATGGTAAATTTAAAAAAAGACTATATCTGCAAATTATCTCAGATACGTAACATATTGCAGATATGAAAATTGGTATTTGGAATTTCCTGTAAAAGCAAAGAAACATAAATAATTTGTTTTGGAAAATCCATTTACGGGAACTGAAAAAGGGGTGATGTTTTAAAATTGACATATCTACAGAATATCTCAAAAACTTAACATGTTGCAGACGTGAAAATTGGTATTTGGAATCTCCATTAAAAATAAGGAAAAAAAAATTTTTTGGTTTTGGGAAGAAACTTGTAAAGGGGGTGGGGGTGAAAGAATTAAAAAATTAGTTGAATTTTTGTATGATAATATATATGCATATATCCCAAAAAGTCTAAACATGTTACAAAAGTGAAAACTGGTATTTGGATTATACTTTATAATTAAATAAATAAATAAATAAATAAATAAATAAATAAAGGAACGCGCATTGGGGAGGGGTGCAGGAAATCAACTTTGGGGCAGGTGGGGTGAAAGAGGAGTTAAATTCCATGTATCTCAAAACTGAAGATGTTACAGTTGTGATAATTGGCATTTGGAAGCTACTTTATAAATAAAGAAACAAGTATTTTTGGTTTCCGGAAAACTCACTTAAGGGGATGTGTGTCTTTTTATGGAGAAACTTAGATCTTAAAAACTTAAGGTTACACATGTGAAAATTTGTATTTGGAATCTCCTTTAAAGAAACACGCATTTTTTGGAGGGTGGGTGGGAAATCAATTTAACAGGCTGGGGTGAAAAAGGAGTTGAATTATTTTTATGAGGATACTTATATATAAAAAGCTGAAGATGTTAGAGGCATGAACATTTGTATTTGGAATCTTCTTTCAAAGTAAAGAAACACGTGTTCTTTTGTCTTCGGAAAATCCACTTAATGGGGTTGAATGAATTGAAAAATTAGTTGAATTCTTTGTGTGAGGATACTTATATCTCAAAAGCTAAAGATATTAAAGACGTGAAAATTGGTATTTGGAATCTCCTTTAAAAATAAACAAACACGCACTTTTGGGGAGGGAGGAATCAACTTAAGGGGTTGGAATGGGGGAGAGGTGGAAAATGAGTTGAATTACTTTTATGAGGATACTTATATCCCCAAAACTGAAGATGTTACAGACCTGAAAATTAGTATTTGGAATCTCTTTAAAAATAAAGAAGCACTCATTTGTTTTTTTCTTTTGGGAAGTCGACGTAAGGGGTGTGGGGTTGAAAATAAGTAAATAAGGAGTTGAAATATGTTCATGAGGATACTTTATCTTATAAACTGAAGCTGTTACAGATGTGGAAGTTGGTAGTTTGAATTTCCATTCAAAATAAAGAAACACATATTTTTGTTCTGTGAAAATCAACTTAAAGGGCGTAGGGGGGAGTTGAAAAGAAGTGAAGAGCTGAATTCTTTTTATGAGGACACTTATATCTCTAAAACTGAAGACGTTACAGACGTGAAATTTGGTATACATCTATATAATAGGCAACAGACACAGTGAAGAGCTGAATTCTTTTTATGAGGACACTTATATCTCTAAAACTGAAGACGTTACAGACGTGAAATTTGGTACACATCTATATAATAGGCAACAGACACCCACTAAGGAAGGGTTTCAAAAAATGCCACCCCTAAGGGGATAAAACGGGGGTAAAACCTTAAAGACCAAAATATTCATTCCTCCGAAACTACTGACCACACAAACTTGAAATGGCACTCAATGATTGCTTCTTTATGTACTCGATGTTCAATAAGACAAGTTTAGAAATAAATTCAGCCCTTAAGGGTAAAATGGGGGTTAATACCTGATAACAAATATACTCCTTTTTCTGAAACCGTTTGGCATATGAGTTTGAAATTTAACTTGATGGCTCCTGCTGTATGCCTTAGATTTTCGAAAAAATGTAGTCTTAAAGTAACGCACTCCTAAGGGTTTTTGATTAGGGGTGGTGGCCTACAACATAAATATTCTTTTCTCTCCAACCGTTTGCCATATGGGCTTGAAATTTCACATGATGGTAACAGTAATAGATTTTTAAATAAAAAGTGGTCTTGAGACAATGCACCCATAAGAGGTTTTAACTGGAGGATGTGGGTGAAGCCTGATTACAAAAATATCAATATCTCCAAAATCGCTTGAAGTGCGAGGTTGGAATTCACATTGTGGTTACTCCTCAATATCTTTGATTGAAATAAAAATCGGTCATAAAACAATGCTACACTAAGGGGTCTTGACTGGGGGTGATGTCCGATGACAAACCAATTTATTTCTCTGAAACCATTTAACATACGAGGTTGAATTTCACATGATTGTTGCTCCTAGATATCTTCGATTTTGAATGGGAAGTGGTCTTGAAACAATATATTCCTAAGGGGTTTTGACGGGAGTTTGGGGCCTGATGACAGAAAAAGTCATTTCTGTGAAACCCCTTGACATACGAGGTTGAAACTCCACATGATGGCTCCTGTTGTATGCCTTAGATTTTCGATATGTGCAACACATTTTAACTAAAAAGTGGTCTTAAACTAACACACCCTTAAGGGGTTTTGACGGGGGGGTGAATTCTGATGACAAAATTATTCATCCCTCCAAACCGTCTGACATATGAATCTGACATTTTACACGGTCTGTAGGTGTCAAATACAGTATAATAAAAAATATTCCATTTCTACGAAACCGTTTGACATACGAGGTTAAAACTTCACATATTTTTTAGATTTTAAACAAGAAAAAGTCTTAAAACAATACACCTCTTAGAGGTTTTGGCTGGGGGATGACAACTTATGACAAAATTATTCATCCCTCCAAACCGTCTGACATATGAATCTGACATTTTACACGGTCTGTAGGTGTCAAATACAGTATAATAAAAAATATTTCACATATAAGGATTGGGAATGTGTAGAAGTTGTTGAAGTTGTAAAACTAAGTCTCCACAACAGCCAAGGTACTCGACCGAATTTCTGACTCCTTTACTTTATTGGCAATGAAAGTTATTTGTAAAACTCAGAGGTTTAACTGAAATAATCTTGAACATATGCACAAGTGGAAGAACATTTTTTTTTTGAGACTGTATACCATTAATCGTACCCACGAATTATTGCACACACTGAATTATAATATTTAAAGATTTAAATCTATCAAAATTGCTGATCACTTTCCACAGGCTTAATACATGTAATAGCCCTAAATAATAAAAGGGGTTTCATCTCGATGTTTATCAGATATCGGTGCTGCCCTCTATACACACTAAATTCTATGTCTTAGATTTTAAATAAGAAATGGTCTTCAAACAATACACCCCTAAGAGTTTTTGACTGGGGGATGAGGAATGATGACAAAAATATGAACTTCTGTGAAACCGTTTGATTTACGAAGTTAAAATTTCAAATCATGTTAAATAACAGAAAGTTTGAGACAAATCTAAATTTAAATGGTGGTTAAGATCCGAAGACAGATATATTTATTCCTTCCTCCGAAACTGAACAACTGCGAAGAGAAAAATTTCAAATAGCGGTATGTATTTTAAATCCTTGGTGTGAATTAGTAAATATTTTGAAACATTCCACCCTTAAAGTTTAAAATGGAGTTATCTCCGCAAAAAAAATTATTCATCGCTCCAAAACCGTATGACGTACAAATATGTACTTTTATGAGAAGGTTCTTCGTTCATGTCCTAGATGTAATATATCATATACTTGAAAATATTTCTACCCTAAGGGATTTGGATGGTTGTTGACTCCCTAAAACCACAATATCCATTCTTCTGAAACTGTTTCAGGCATGATACTAAAATTTTATATGAAGGGTAGTCTTCTATGTCCTAGATGTTAAGTGAAATTGTTTAAAACATTCATTCCTCCATCATTGTTCGACGTACAACATCTAAATCTCACAGGTTGATCACTTTTACATCTTAGATGTTAAATAAGATAGGGTTTAAAAGCAATCCTATTCTTCTGTACAGAGTTCAAATATCTGTTAGATAAGAAAATTAATTATCATTCCCCCAAAACCGTTTGACGTATGAACTAAGGGTGTATTTTACAGGTTCAGTCGTCAGTAGACTCTCCAAAATGTAAAATTTTGAAAAATAACATTCAATTTAAAAGCGTAGCGAAGCACGGGTATCTTGCTACTCTATATATATAAAAGAACGTCCTGACTGACTGACTGACTGACTGACTGATTCATCATCACCGAGTCAAAACTCCTGAACATAAAGAAATGAAATTTTGAGGATACATTTATATTACAATGTAGGTGCTCGCAAAGGGAGGATTTTTGGATATTCCGTCGCTAAGGGGTTGAAAAGTGAGGGGGTGAATTTTTAAAATAAGTGTATCTATATCTCAAAACTTTAAATGTTTACATATGTAAAAATTGGTGTTTAGAATCTCCTTTAAAAATAAAGAAAAACGTATTTTTGTTTTTGGAAAATCCCACCAGGAGGGGAGAAAAAACGTTGAAAAAGGGGTTGAATGCCTTTAATGAGGATACTTTTATCTCAGAAACTGAAGATATTACAGACCTTAAAATTGGTATTTGGAAACTCCTTTAAAAATAAACACGTATTTTTTTGTTTTTGGAAAATCCAATTAATGGGGGTTAAACAGGAATGACAAATGGGGTGTATTTTTAGAAAGACTATATCTACAGTATATCTCAGAAATGTAACATGTTACAGACATAAAAATTGGTAACTGGAAACTCCTGTAAAAGTAAAGAAACATAGGTGATTTGTTTTTGGAAACTCCATTTAAGGGGAACTAAAAAGGGGTTGAAACTTTAAATTGAGCATATCTACAGTATATCTCAAAAACTTAACAGGTTACATAAGTGTAAAATGGTGTTTTAAAATAAAGAAACATGTATTTTTTTGTTTTCAGAAAAAACATTTGGATGGGGGTTCAAAATGACTGAAAATGGGGTTGAATTCTTTTTATTAGGATACTGATATCTCAAAAACTGAAGATGTTACAGACATGAAATTTGGTATTTGGAACTTCCTTTAAAAATAAAGAAATACATATTTCTTGTATTCGGAAATCCACTTTAAGGGGGGGGGGGGGGAATTGAAAAATGAGTTGAATTGTTTGTATTAAGATACTATTATCTCAAAAAAGAAAGATGTTACAGATGTGAAAAATGGTATTTGATATCTGATTTAAAAAGTAAAGTAAAAGAAACATGTATTCCTTTGATATCGGAAAATCCAGTGAAGGGGGGGGGGGGGGTGAAAGAATTGAAAAATGAATTGAATTAATGCATGAGGATACTTACATCTAATAAAAACTAAAGTTGTTACAGACATGAAAACTGATACTTGGATCTCCTTTAAAAACAAAGAAAAACACATTTTTGGGGGGAAATCATCTTGGGGGCGGGGGTGAAAAGGAGTTGAATTCCTTTTATGAGAACACATATCTCAAAAACTGAAGATGTTACAGTCATGATAATTGGTATTTAGAAGATCCTTTACTAATAAAGAAACAAGTATTTTTCCGGAAAATTCACTTAAGGGGGAGTGTGAAAGTATGTGAAAAAAGTGAATTCTTTTTAGGGGGATATTTATATCTCAAAACTGAAGGTAACGGATGTAAACACTGGTATTTGGAATCTCCTTTAAACATAAAGAAACACATCTTTTTTTGTGGGGGTGGCGGAAATCAACTTAACAGTGGTGGGGTGAAAAAGTAGTTGAGACCAATTGATTTTGCTGTTCATAATGTACTTGATTCTGATCACAGACCAATCATTCATAATCTTTCCAGGGTTCGTTTTCAAGAGCCATCTTTTATTTTGAAGAGTTTATAGTTACACTAGCAATTACCCGTGGCTTCGCTCACGTGGATTTCATAATTTGATCAGAGTAATCGTTCCTTGGCATTGTACTAAGAGACTATCTGAAAATTCCTTAAGTATAAAATCTCACCCCAAAATTGGTGACCTGCGCATCGTGATGAGGATGAAATGATGATGAAGACAACACATGCACCCAGCCCCCATGCCAGGGAAATTAACCAATGATGGTTAAAATTCCCAACTCTGCCAGAAATCGAACCCGGGAGCCCTGTGAACAAAGGCGAGCATGCTAACCATTTAGCCATGGAGCCGGACAACATTTTTAATTTTTTGAGATATGTTAAGTACAATTTTGGAAAATGTCATGAAGTTACACACTAGTGGCCTGAGCTTACCAATCCCCTTTTAGAAGAGATCAAAAATGAAAGGTCGATTCCACTATATCGCCGAGCGTTAATAGAAATGGCTTTCGCAAGTATCAACTCAATATCGATGCGTAAGAGGCAGAATGCTCCAGTAGACCAGTTCTGACTCACAAGGCAATAAACTCAGCAGAGCGGAGCGCAGAGGAAGGTAATATACACAAAGCCGTACTTTGGAACATTAAAAAAAAAAAAAAATTAATGGTGGGCCATACCCAAGAGGAGTTATCGTGGTAAGTGCATGTTAAATCGTAGGAAAGGAATACCAGAAAAGAGAACTCCCAAAACACAGAATTCTTTTTTTTAAATATATAACATATATATTGAATAAAGTTTTCAAAACAACAAAATATAGATCCACAAAAGAGAGATAAACAAATTATGTGGGACTATTTCAATGGTCAATAATCCAGTTTAGATAGGGACACACAATTACAACAAAGGGTAAAAATGACCCGTAAAAATCAACATTATCTTTGGTTACAATAAGGGATAAAAGCCCCGAGAATTACAACTGTCTTTGAGGTACAACCAAAGGGGTAAATTCCCCGTGAATTACAAATATCTTGACTCGTACAAATTTGAGTGAAAAGGTTAAACCTGAGCAAATCAATGTTCTTGTTTACATACAAGCTCCCATAAGAGGCCCATTTGATGAACCGGAATAAGATAGTTAAAGAAAAACAATAGGCAGTAATATTAATAGAAAAGAGATTTACAATACGAAAAAAGGAGTACTTCGCAAGATACTACCACAATCCCCCAGATTCGTGGTTCAGCTTAGACAATATAGGGAAACATATGAACATCGAACATACCTAGTGTAGATACATCATAAAAGGGTTAGCAGACCGCGATACACCATCATAAATAACAAAGGTAAACAAAAGGATAAAAATAATAAAGGAAGGGAAAGGCAAAGGAGGGCAATGAGGCGAAGAGAGAAGAAAAATCAGGAGGGATAAGGAGACAAAGTGCTGATCAGGCCGCGAAGCTCCCACATCACATGAATGGAAGGCAAAGTTCACACACCACACATAGCGAGTCCAGTCCACATTCACAATTAAGTATTTATTTTCCACCTAGTCGACTAGGTGGAAAATAAATACTTAATTGTGAATCTATTGAAGTGCGATACGGACCATGAAGCTGATTTTATGTAATCCAGTCCACATTCTCGATTCACTTTTCTATCTCGAGTTCGGAGTTTGAATTTTACCACAGTGTCAATTTCATAATGCCCTTAAAAAAAAGGACTAAAGGTCAGATTCCAATTAACAAGCCGAAGAAAAAGGGTAAAATAGGATGAATGTTAATATGAGGAGAAATATGAAGTCTGCTCACCCAGCACGTAGAATGGAGAAATTTAAAACCAGTATGTACACGGGCCAGCCGTGCACACTTCCAGAGCTTCCACTGCCTATTACAACATTTGATCCACACCTGAACATCGAACAAGCACACGGAGCCGGTATATATACGGAACCGAGGTCGCCGTGGAACATGCTAGAAGTGATGACGTCACAGGGCATCGCGTGGAGCGATGAAACAATCCAAGCAGTCAAGCGGCAGGCGTGAAGGCAGACAGTTCGTGTAGCGAGACGGTGCGTTGGGTTTGAGCGTAGAAGAAAAATTAGGTAAGCGATTTGGACACGTTATATATTCCGCCCACCTGAAGAAATCCGAAGGATTAGAGTGGCTGATGACGAAACGGCAATGAGGAGTAGAGATGACGAAGGCGGTCCAGGAGATGCCAAGCGATGTGGGTGTAGATGAAGAGTAGAGAATCCAATGACAGCATAGGCGACGGCAGGCGGAGAAGCAGATCCGAAGAATGATGAAAGGGAAGACAGAGAGCTGCAAGTCCCACGAAGTCACAGCGCGGCGCTAACTCGAAGACAGGGCAGGCAGAAGCAGGAGGGCGAAAAGAAAAGAAAACGGAGAGCATGAGTGAGAAGATAAAAGATAAAAGAAGGAAAAAAAGAAAGGGGGAAACGGGAGGAGGGCAAGGGAACGATCCGGATCGACAGGGTAAAGGAACATAATTAATTAAAAGGTCTGCATAACACGTTAAGCATAGAAACGTACAGATTATAAAAACAAATACACAAAAAAGACCACATTAAATATAAAAAGGGGGAGGATCCGGCATGAAAATATATTTTTAGGCAGTGGGAGATGCAGCTGGGTGAGCAGAGACAAAAGAAGAGAAAACAAAAATTGAGAAAGGGAGAACAAGAAATGTGAAGGGAAGAAGGTGATGGACAGCGAATTAAGTAGGCAAAAGAACAAGCCAAAAAAAGAAAAAAAAAGAGTAATAACCGACCTGATCAATATTCATCTCCCCCCCCGGGGAGAAAAAGAGAAAGAGTAAGGGAAAAAAAAAAAGAGGGGGGGAAAGAAGGGGAAAGGGATTAAGTACGAAACGGCTTTAGAAGAGAAAAATGAGCCTTTCGGAGGTCAGTAGGGGATTCCACAGACTGGAGCTGAGCGGTATTAGGCGAGGGAAAAGAAAGAATACGGAAGGGACCCAACCAACGAGGGGAGAGTTTAGCAGAAATATTGTGAGGTGCAGAGCTGAGGGGGTGGTTTTTAAGAAGAACTAAATCAAACAATTTAAATTTAGAAGATAAGACACGAGAATTACACAGTTTCTTGTGAACTTCCCTTGCCTGAAGGAGCTTTTGGTAAGCGGAATGCAATTGGGAATGATTAAGACGATCAGAGGGGGTGTCCAAAAGCGAGGGTAGATCCCACGTTAGAGCAAGAGGGGTATTCAACTCACGGCCGAGAAAGAGTTTAGCCGGAGTGCAACCGGTAGAGGAATTAATGGTGGAGTTGAGGGCCAGAACAAAAGAAGGAAGTTCGGTGTCCCATGATTTCTGGTTTTGGGAGTGGAAAATTGATAGAAAAGTTTTCAGGTTACGGTGGTAGCGTTCAATGGTATTTGCCTGAAGGTGATACGGGGAAGTGCAAACTTTTTTATGTCGAGAGAAAAACAAAAATTATAGAACTGTCTAGAGGTGAAAATCGAAGCATTATCAGAAATGAGAACTTTAGGGAGACCAGTGATAGGAAAGATGTAATTAAACAAAAGATTGATAACAATTTGTGAGGAGATATTTCTCAAAGGACGAACAATAAGAAATTTAGAAAAACCATCTAACAGAGTGAAAATATATGAATTGGATTTAGAGGATTTGACAATAGGCCCAACTATGTCAATGTAAAACTTTTCAGACGAATAAGTAGCAGGAGAAGCGGGATAGGAGCCGTAAGGAAGGTGATTTAACGGTTTATGTCTCTGACAAGAAGGGCAAGATCGAACCCACGAAAAAATGTCTTTAAGCATTTGCGGCCAAAAAAATTGGGAGGCAAGGCAAGCTCTCCCAAAGTGGCTGCCCATACGCGAATCATGAAAATATTGAAATACCATAGATCGGAGAGTGGAAGGAAGAACCAGGTGCGGAGGAGCTTTAGGGGTAGGTTTAAAAAGAAGGAGTTGGTGGTGGACCCGAAATGAGCCAGAATAATTAGGAGAAGTAATTTCTTGAGAAATTTGTTGACAGTACGGATCAAGCTGTTGATGGTGCAAGCAAGATTGAAAAGAGAAGGGAAAGTTAGTTAAAGAAGAGACGGAAATAACAGAATTAATGGGAAGGGAATCAAGTTTGGAGGGTTGAAGGTGGTGGTCATCAAAAAGACGGAAAAGAGCATCGGCGACAGAATTATTATAACCGGAAACGAATTTTAAGGAGAATTTGAAACGAGACAGGCGGAGTAACCAACGACCAGTACGACCAATTTTTGGGGCATTATGTAGTAGCCAAGAAAGAGCCTGGTTATCAGTGCTGACAATGAATTCACGATGGTCGAGGCATTCAGAAAAGTGTTCTATTGAGAGAATAAGAGCCAGGGCTTCTTTTTCGTAAGTAGAATACTTTTGTTCAACAGGGGATAACAGGCAGCTAAAATAGGCAACAGGAAGCATACGGTCATTAACAGTTTGTTGAAGGACAGCGCCAATGGCAATGTGCGAGGCATCAGTGGATAGTTGAAAGGTAAGATTAAAGTCCGGAATTTGTAAGAGGGGAGCGTGGGATAATTTAGATTTGAGAAGATCAAAGGCCATTTGTTGCTGAGTGGACCAGTGAAATTTCACCCCTTTCCTTTTGAGTTTATTCAATGGATCAACAATGGATGAAAAATTAGGGATGTACTTGGCGTAGAAGCCGACCATTCCCAAAAAGGATCGTAAATGTTTCAAGTTAGAAGGAGGGGGTATCTTATTAATGGTGGAGACACGGTCAGGGTCAACAGCAATACCATCAGAACTCAATATGTGGCCAAGAAATTTAATCGAGGTTTGGGCGATCAAAACTTTAGAGGGATTAACGGTGAGACCGACATTGCGAAGACGAGTAAGGACTTCGCGTACACGAGACAAATGCGATTCAAAATCAGGAGAAAAAACTAAGATATCATCAACGAAAGGAAAAAGATGTTTATACTTAATGTCAGCAAAAAGGGAGTCCACAAAACGCTGCATTATTTGGGAGCCTAGATTAAGGCCAAAGGGAACTTTTTTAAATTGATAGAGCCCGTTAGGAGTAATGAATGCCGTATACCGAGAATTGAGGTCATCTAATGGAAGCTGATTGTAGGCAGAATTGAGGTTGAAAATTGAGAAAAATTTGGAACTGGAAAAATGTTGGAATGCCGAGTTTAATTTAGGCATCGGATAGGTGTCATAGACGATTTTCTCATTGAGCTTCCTGTAATCAACAATGAACCTCGCAGAACCATCAGGCTTATCCACCACAAAGGCGGGGGAGGCATAATCGGAAGATGATGGAATAATAGTATTGTCTTTAAGCATTTTCTGAAGCAACTGATTTAAAACTTTCTTACAAGGAGGGCTAAGAAAATAAGGCGAAGAGCGAACCGGAGTAGAATCCACTAAATCGATATGTGCAAAAAAATTCTTAACTGTTCCCAAATCCGAGGTAATAACATCAGAAAATTCGGTAAGTAAAGCTTGAACCTGGTCAGAATACATAGAGTTAATAGTAGGAAGTAGGGAATGTGAACGAAAAGGAAAATCAGAGATGCTAATCAACGGAACAAACTTGTCCGAAAAGGAAAAAAAAAACTTCAAGACTGGGCGGAATCGAGAAGGAGACCAGTATGCGAAAAAAAATCATATCCTAAGATAACCGGGAATGACAAGTCCTCAACAATCTGAAAAGTGAAAGGCCAAGAAAAGTGCTGTAGTTTAATATGTAACAAGATACTACCCAAAATTTGTAAAGGTTGATTAGAAACCGAAAGACATCGAAGGGAAGATGGAAGATATTTCAAGTGAGGATTATTGTGAAGTAAATCTTTATAAAATTGGGAACTAATAAGTGACACTGCTGCCTCAGAATCGAGGAGGGCGACAGAGGGAAGGTTATTAACAGTAAGCAAAACATGACAACTTGGGGGTAAAAGGGAAACAGAATTAAGAATGGATTGGGAAGATGCTGATACGGAGGTAAGCTGCGAAAAATGAGGCAGATTTTCCCCATGTGAACGCCTACTGCCTAAGGATGCGGGTGAAGGGCGTTTCCCGAAGGCAAATTAGTACATTGACGGGCAATGTGGCCCGGTAATTTACAGCGATAGCAGGTTATGGGAGGACGAATACTAAGGGGGGGTACTGCAGGCAAAGAAGAACGTAAGGGAGGAGCAGTAATAGGTGGAGGAGAGACGGAAACATAGTAGGAATGATCCCCTAAAGAATTTATGGTATGTTGTTGAGCGAGATTGTAGAGTTGAAAGAGGGAAACAGGGGGAGCAAGAACATTAAAAAGCATGCGGAATGATGGGGCGGCATAAAACTGAATAATAGAGATCAGTTCGGAAGTATTATATAAAATATTTAAAACATCACTATAAGTGATAATAGAGTCCAAATAGTCGTGCGCCAGTTCGTTGGGTAGCTGGTGGCGTCTGATGAACTCGGTACTTAGTTTGTGACAGACTTCTAGGGGTAAGAAATAATTGTGTATCGCATGTCTCAATTCATACCAATTTGTAAAGTTTGACATATTATCCAGCCAAAAGGTGGGAAAAAACCCGTAGTTTTGTGGAAAGGAGGCCAATTAATTGGGGAAAAGAGGCAACTTTTATGTTTAAGAACTTGCGAACCGAAAATAGCCAAATGGTAAGATTTCGGGGATCTATCGCTAATCGTTGGGGAACTTGTAATAACGACTGCTTAATAATTTGTACATTAAGTGCACTATCAACAGAGGGGGTAGTAGGTACTGGTGGTTGAGAATAAGGGGGAGGGGGGGCCATGTGATGTAGTAAAACGGAAGGTTTGGTATCATCAGATTGAAAATCAGATGTGTGGTTGGATGAAGACGGGTATAGGGAGGGAGAAGACGGAGCAGAAGAAAAGGAAATTAAATTCGGTACAGGAGGGTTGGGCAATGATAAATTTGGTGGTAGTGGAGAAGATAATAATGAAGAGTCTTCCCCTAAAGGGAAGTTATCGGAGAAGCAAGCCATAAATACGACCAGGAAGAAGAAGAAAAAAAAAGGAAGAATGAAGATAATCAAAATAGAGGGTAATCTGCTACCATATTGTTAAGTACAATTTTGGAAAATGTCATGAAGTTACACACTAGTGGCCTGAGCTTACCAATCCCCTTTTAGAAGAGATCAAAAATGAAAGGTCAATTCCACTATATCGCCGAGCGTTAATAGAAACAGCTTTCGCAAGTATCAACTCAATATCGATGCGTAAGAGGCAGAATGCTCCAGTAGACCAGTTCTGACTCACAAGGCAATAAACTCAGCAGAGCGGAGCGCAGAGGAAGGTAATATACACAAAGCCGTACTTCGGAACATTAAAAAAAAAAAATAATAATAATAATTAAAAAAAAACATTAATGGTGGGCCATACCCAAGAGGAGTTATCGTGGTAAGTGCATGTTAAATTGTAGGAAAGGAATACCAGAAAAGAGAACTCCCAAAACACAGAATTCTTCTTTTTTTATATAACATATATATTGAATAAAGTTTTCAAAACAACAAGATATAGATCCACAAAAGAGAGATAAACAAATTACGGGGGACTATTTCAATGGTCAATAATCCAGTTTAGATAGGGACACACAGTTACAACAAAGGGTAAAAATCAACATTATCTTTGGTTACAATAAGGGATAAAAGCCCCGAGAATTACAACTGTCTTTGAGGTACAACCAAAGGGGTAAATTCCCCGTGAATTACAAATATCTTGACTCGTACAAATTCGAGTGAAAAGGTTAAACCTGAGCAAATCAATGTTCTTGCTTACATACAAGCTCCCATAAGAGGCCCATTTGATGAACCGGAATAAGATAGTTAAAGAAAAACAATAGGCAGTAATATTAATAGAAAAGAGGTTTACAATACGAAAAAAGGAGTACTTCGCAAGATACTACCACAATCCCCCAGATTCGTGGTTCAGCTTAGACAATATAGGGAAACATATGAACATCGAACATACCTAGTGTAGATACATCATAAAAGGGTTAGCAGACCGCGATACACCATCATAAATAACAAAGGTAAACAAAAGGATAAAAATAATAAAGGAAGGGAAAGGCAAAGGAGGGCAATGAGGCGAAGAGAGAAGAAAAAATCAGGAGGGATAAGGAGACAAAGTGCTGATCAGGCCGCGAAGCTCCCACATCACATGAATGGAAGGCAAAGTTCACACACCACACATCGCGAGTCCAGTCCACATTCTCGATTCACTTTTCTATCTCGAGTTCGGAGTTTGAATTTTACCACAGTGTCAATTTCATAATGCCCTTAAAAAAAAGGACTAAAGTTCAGATTCCAATTAACAAGCTGAAGAAAAAGGGCAAAATAGGATGAATGTTAATATGAGGAGAAATATGAAGTCTGCTCACCCAGCACGTAGAACGGAGAAATTTAAAACCAGTATGTACACGGGCCAGCCGTGCACACTTCCAGAGCTTCCACTGCCTATTACAACATTTGATCCACACCTGAACATCGAACAAGCACACGGAGCCGGTATATATACGGAACCGAGGTCGCCGTGGAACATGCTAGAAGTGATGACGTCACAGGGCGTCACGTGGAGCGATGAAACAGTCCAAGCAGTCAAGCGGCAGGCGTGTAGGCAGACAGTTCGTGTAGCGAGACAGTGCGCTGGGTTTGAGCGTAGAAGAAAAATTAGGTAAGCGATTTGAACACGTTACAGATATAACTGTCCTCACACAAAGAATTCAACAAATTTTTAAATTCATTCATCCCCCCTTAAGTGTATTTTCCATAGTCAAAAGATCATGTGTTTCTTTACTTTGACAGAAGATTCCAAATATAAATGTTCATGCCTCTAATATCTTCAGTTTTTGAGATATAAGTATCCTCATAAAAGGAATTCAACTCCATTTTCACCCCAGCCCGTTAAGTTGACCCCCCCCCCCTCGCGCCAAAAATGCGAAATGCGTGTTACTTTATTTTTTAAAGTGATTCCAAGTAAAAATGTACACGTGTGCAACCTTCTTTATTTATTTATTTATTTATTTATTTTTATTTATTCACGAAGCACAAGATACAGCTACACTGAGCAAATTTCACTTGCACTGTCAACAGACTATTTAACAAACATAAACTTTCATAATAAAATATAACAAACATAACAAAATATAACAAGATCAAGTACACAGCCTACTAATAACTGTCCAAATCGAAAACCATGAGAATGTCCATGTTCATAGCCAAGTCGTCGTGGGTCAAGATGGCGGTATAATCCCTTCACATCAACTTATCTTTAAGAGACTATTTACACACCTCCCGAATATACTCTTATTTGATGCTATATCAAGCTCTTGTCTCCTATTAATATTGTTAGAGTGTTGGGAGGCGGACTAGGAAAGATCGTTGAAGTATTGAGTGCTGAGTGTGGAGAATGTGGAGAAGGTCTTTGGTTCTGGTGGAGCGGGAAGGAACACGGAGAGAGAATAGTGAGACAAGATGTTCCGAGCGGTAATGCCCATTTAAGATCCCGTGAAGGAAACTCAGGTCAGCTACCTGTCGCTTGATGTGCAGCGGTGACATATTAATTGCCATTAATACCTGCTGCGTAGACAGATTTCTGAGCTTGGGGTTTCTGTTCCTTACAATTGCAGCAAAGAAGGACACTGCTCTGTCTAACTGCTTAGTATTGGAGGGGGAGGCTGTTGTCCAAATAGGAGAGCAGTAGTTTAAGAGAGGTTGAATGATGGTGAGGAAGAAGTGACGAAGAGCAATGGGGTCAGAAATTTCTGTGAAGCGATATAGAATGCCTAGTAATTTCATAGCCTTGGTTGTATATGTTTCTATGTGGGTCTTAAATTGTAATTTTGTATCGAATATTACACCTAGGTCATGCTGTTGCGTAACTACGGTGATGGGCTTGTCAAGTAGGTAATATGATATCGGTAGAGGAGATTTACGTAGTGTTATGGTCATGTGGCTGCATTTTTGTGGATTGGGGATAAGTTTCCAAGTACGGCACCATTTCGAGAGGGCATTAAGTGAGGTTCCTAGCAGAGCTGCATCTGCTGGATTCCTGATCTCCCTAAATATCTTGCAGTCGTCAGCAAAGAGTAGGGTATTCGCTGTTTTGTTGAGTTCGGGCGGTAGATCGTCCATAAACAAAGAAAACAGCAAGGGGCCAAGAGCACTGCCTCGTGGGACACCGGAGGTGACTGGTAACCATGAGGATGAAGTGCCTGATATTACCACTCTCTGCCAACGGTTATGTAGGAAGCCAGCAAGAAGGGTCAGAAGACTGCCATGTATATTGAATCGTTCAGAGAGTTTATGGAGCAACAGAGTATGGTCTACAGAATCGAAAGCTTTTGAAATGTCTACATAGCAGATATCCAGCTGTGATTTAGCTGCAATGGCGTGTGATGCAAAGCTATGCAGAGTGGCCAGGTTTGTTAGACAAGAGCCACCTGGTAGAAAACCATGCTGCTTGGTTGAGATATACGGCAAAGTGAATGCGAGGAGACGCTGGTATATAATTTTTTCAAAGATAAAGGATAGTCTGGGGAGAATAGAAATTGGTCGGTAAGATGAAACATTAAATTTGTTGCCTGATTTGAGAAGTGGAACAATATTTGCCTGTTTCCAGGTAATAGGAATATAGCCCGTGGCAAAACGTCTGTTAAATAATTAGAGAGAGGGACGCAAAGAGTGCTGGCAGTATTTTTTAGGAAAAGAGGACCTATTGTGTCGACACCGGTAGCTTTGTTGGTACGAAGAGTTTGAAGAAGGTTATGAACTTCACTTGGTGTGGTAGTTATGCTTGATAGGGTTCTGTTTGAAGCTGTACCAATGGGAGGGAGCGGTTGGTTTTGTAAGGGAGGGGAGAAGTTGGAGAACAAATACCTGTTGAACAGTTCATTGCAATCGGCACCGTCTGCTGTTGCATTGTTGTGGTTCACGCTGACAGGAATCCGCTCCGTCCTTCTCCGTGTGTTGATGAGACTCCAGTAGTGCTTGGGATTGCTGTGGACGTTTTCAATGACAGTGTCTACGTGTGTTTTGTAGTCTCTTCTGACCATAAACCTCGCGTGGCGGCGGATTTTAACAAAGGTATTGTGAGTGTGGGGGTTAGGGAAGTCTTTTCACAGGCGCCAAGCTCTCTTCTTATTAAATAGTATCAGTCTGGTCTCTTGTGATATCCAGTGTTGATATTTGCTGGTAGTAGCCCGTTGTGCAGGTACGAAGTCTTTCATTGCAGCTTGCAGCCAGTCGTACAGCAGCTCAAGAGCCTATTCGATATCAGCTATTTTGAGCAGACTCCAGGGAAGGCATTCCAGGGCACAACACATTGCAGGCCAGTCGGCACGGCGCCAGATGTGGGTAGGGCGGTAGGATGTCCTGCTGTGAGGCTTTGAGGCGGGGTGGGGAAGGTGGAATGTAGCATCGAGAGACTGGTGGTCGCACAGGAAAAGGTTTCTGCCTGGGG
The DNA here is from genome assembly GCF_040414725.1 of Anabrus simplex. NCBI lineage: Eukaryota > Metazoa > Arthropoda > Insecta > Orthoptera > Tettigoniidae > Anabrus > Anabrus simplex. The sequence continues at coordinate 913,083,354 of NC_090266.1, forward strand.
TTATTGTTTTAAGTTCTAATGAGGAGAGTATGAAGTCCAGGGTGTTGGGTCCACGGGTTGGGTACATATTAAACTGTTTCAGTCCGAGGCCATTAATAAAACTGTCTATAAAGTATGTGTCACAGTTGTTAGCTGACAGTCCGGTAGTTGGAGAAGACCACTTTATAGACAGGTTAAAGTCGCCCATTAAAATTACTTCACCATGAGCGAGAGCTGCAATGACTGAGTCCAGGCACTGTTCAAGGTCACAGAATGGGCTGTTTGGTGGTCTGTTGTAACATCCCACAAGTAGGGCATCGAGGAAAGAGTAGATCCACCCACACTAACTCACAGTTCCGTTCGAGATCTGTCCTTCGTTTACATGGTAACGCACTGTTCACTGCTACAGTAGCGCGATCACAATGGAATATGCTGTAATTAGCATTAACTGGTAGTTCACTGTCACTGAGATATAAGTTTCTCCATAAAAAGAATTAAATTTTTCACTTCTTTTCACCCTCCCCCTTAAGTGAATTTTCCAAAAACAAAAATTGTTTCTTTGTTTATAAAGGAGCTTCCAAATGCCAATTATTAGGACTGTAACATCTTCAGCTTTGAGAGATATATATATTATGGGTATATATATATATATATATACACATACATATATACCCATAAAAAGGAATTTAACTCCTTTTTCACGGCCCCTGCCCCCAAGTTGATTCACTCCCCCCCCCCCCAAAATGCATGTTTCTTTATATTTAAAGGAGACTCCAAATAGTAATTTTCATGTCTGTAACATCTTTAGTTTTCGAGATATAAGTATCCTCATACAAAGTATTCAAATAATTTTTCAATTAATTCACCCCCTTATGGATTTTCCAAAGACAAAAGATTATGTTTCTTTAGTTTGAAAGAAAATTCCATATGCAAATTTTCATGTCTGTGACATCTTTAGTTTTTGAGATATAAGTATCCTAATGAAAAGAATTCAACTAATCTATCACTCCACCCCCGCCTGTTAAGTTGGTTCCCCCCCCACCCCAAAATGCGTGTTTCTTTATTTCTAAAGGAGATTCCAAATACCTATTTCCACATCTGTAACCTTCAGTTTTAAGATATAAGTTTATCCAGAAAAAGTATTCAATTTTTTACTTCCTTTCACACTCCCCACTCATGTGAATTTTCCAAAACAAACAGTACTCATTTCTTTAAAAGAGCTTCCAAATACCAATTATCACTTCTGTAACATCTTCAGTTTTTGAGATATATGTATCCTCGTAAAAGGAATTCATCTCCGTTTTCATCCCCCCCCCCCACCAAGTTGATTTCCCCCCTGCCCCCTGCAAATGTGTGTTTGCGTGTTTCCTTATTTTTAGAGCAGATTCCAAATACCAGTTTTCATGTTTCTAACATCTTTAGATTTTTTGATATGTATATATACATATATTCTCATACACATAATTCAACTAATTTTTCAATCTTTTCACCCCCCTCCCCCTTGAGGGTCTTTTCCGAAAACCAAACAATACATGTTTCCTTATTTTTAAAGGAGATTCCAAATACCAATTTTCATGCCTGCATCATGTTCAGTTTTTGAGATATACTCTAGATACGCTAATTTTAAAAATTCACCCTCTTTTTCAGTTCCCCTTAAGTGGATTTTCTGAAAAAAATATTAATGTCTCTTTACTTTTTAAGGAAATTCCAAATACCAGTTTTCAAATCTGTAATATGTTACGTGTCTGAGATAATTTGCAGATATAGTCTTTTTAAAAATTCACCCTGTTTGTCACTCCTGTTCACCCCCTATTCATCAGATTATCCAAAAGCGCAAAAATAGGTGTTTCTTTTTTTCCAAGGAGACTCCAAATTTCAATTTTCATGTCTGTAACATCTTCAGTTTTTGAGATATGTCTCCTCATAAAAGGTGTTCAGCCCCTTTTCCCCCATTTTTCACCCCCCTTAATTTAATTTTCTGAAAACAAAAAATACATGTTTCTTTATTTTTAAAGCAGATTCCAAATACCAATTTTTACATCTGTAAACTTTCAAGTTTTTGAAATATAGATATCATTATTTTAAATATTCACCCCCTTTTCACCCCCTTAGCGACAGAAAATATCTAAAAATCCTCCCTTAGCGAGCACATAGATGTTAATATGAATGTATCCCCAAAATTTCATTTCTTTATGTCAAGTAGTTTTGGCTCGGCGATGATGAATCCGTCAGTCAGTCAGGACAAGTTATTTTATATATATAGATTACAGTAGATTCTCCTGGCATATAAATAAAAATTTTAACACATTTGAAATAAACGATAGGAATGATATTTCTATAATAAGGTCAATAATGCACCATAATGTATCGCCAGAAATCCTGTGTACTTGCCTACACGCAACAATGGTGCTGGTCACATTGTCAGCAATGACGATGGCAGCATATGTAATTTACTGCCAAGTAGCGGCCTTGCATCTTGCTACGGGGTTCAGAACAATAATAATAATATATGTATGTATGTATGTATGTATGTATGTATGTATGTATGTATGTATGTTGGGTATTCAGCCCGAAGGCTGGTTTGATCCTCTGCAGCTCCGCCAACAGCTGTCATAAATAGCCTAGGCGTCACTGAAGAGGCGTACTAGGGAAATGAGGAGTGAGGTAGTTTCCCGTTGCTTTCCTCACCGAGCCACCAGTTGCTATTGCATATCAGTCTGCCAAGCCCACTGAAATGCATGCACCAACCGACCCTATGAGCGATATTTTCACACCATTCATAACAGGGACTGGCTGCATAAGGAATGGTATTACTAGCATCACTCATACCTCAGTCACTTTCATATTGTCAAAGCCAAGGATGAGACAGACAAGTCAATGAAAGTATCAAATTTGACATAGTACACTTATTATTATTATTATTATTATTATTATTATTATTATTATTATTATTATTATTATTATTATTATTGTAACTAGGAAATAATTTGATCAGTTTCATGCAGTTGTAAATCTTCTAAATAAATAAATAAATAAATAAATAAATAAATAAATAAATAAATAAATAAATAAATAAATAAATAGCTCTATATGGGTAAGAAAATCCCTATCGGTGGGCATGTTTTAAAGAAGATAGTTACAACCTGTTTTGTAAAACTCCCCTACATTGAAAAAACTTAACCAGTCTGTGCTACTGTCATTTCATTTTCCTGAATGTATACTCTAATAATAATAATAATAATAATAATAATAATAATAACCTAACTTCAACTAATATCACCCACCCTAAGAATAATAATAATAATAATAGTCTGGACTGTCGTCAAAATGTGCGGACCACGCTGGAAACAGGTCCTGGCTGGGTAATAACTTTGAATGCAGTCCGGCCGCAGCTTCAGTACTGCCAAGGCACCCAAGACGACACAACGCTGGATCTCCTCAAGGATGTGATCCATATTAAAAATGCTTATAGGAAAAGATGGCAAAGATTTAGGGACCCAACTGACTGTGCAGAATACCTGGAGCTATTCCGTGAAGTACAAAATCGATTGCTGGAAAGAATGATTGAAAAATGGGAGGAGCATTGCCATCAGATCGCGAATTTTGATGGATTATATATAAAATGTTGAGCATTCAATTTCAAATTTCAGTATAATACCATAGCGAAGCACGGGGTATCTTGCTAGTATGAAGATAAAGTTGGAATTCAAGAGGACAAATTGGGGCAAATATTTGTTTATAGGAAGGGGAGTTAGGGATTGGAATAACTTACCACAAAACTGAACTAAGATAACATATTATGATGTTTTAATGTAAATTAAGTAGCAGAATAACAAATACTGAATGTGTGTACTCATCAAGATCAACAACCCATACCAGTGAACATACGAGAATATTCTGCAAACTACAACTTACCTGCGTAATGAATGAAATGTTTTATCAACATAGATCAAAATGTTTTTAATGTGTGCTATAAGAATGCTATAGAACAATTTTAAGTCATGAGAACATTTCACATCATTATTTTAATGAATCATGTAGCATTTAGGAATAGATTAAGTGGAGTTTTAGAGACGCACATTACAAGTCATATGAACATTGACGAACATTTTAGACTAAGAGAAAAAACCCAAAATTCATTTTAACACTACAATATTATTATTTGTATTATGTGGTATTCATTATTGAATTCAGTGATGCTTTAAATTGTACATTATGTTAATATTAGGTTCTACAGGGTGGCGCACGAAATGTCATACACTGGAAATTGTTTATAGAAAATGTAATATACAACATATTGAATACAAAATGGCGTTACAACATTCACGGACACGTGCATGGTTAGTCCGTGTGCAGGACATGTTCAATATGTCCACCTTCTCTGTGTACAACAGCTTCGAGATGAACCCGCATGTTCGTGATCTCTCTATGACACAAGTCCTCACTCAAACCTCGGAAGAAAGTCACAATGGCCGCTTGCAATTGCTGTACATTTTCTGGTTTATGGCAGTAGATTGTCTCCTTCAAATATCCCCACAGGAAGAAGTCACAGGGATTGAGATCGGGGCTATGCGGTAGCCAGACTGAGCCACTCTGAAAACGCTTGGGATATCGATGGGACATCACACGGGGCCTGAAATGTTCATTCAGGAAGTCCAGAACAACATTTGTGGTGTGCGGAGGAGCTCCATCTTGCATGAACATTTGTGTGTCTATTAGTAGTCATGATGCAAAGAGTTCTGGAAGTAAACTGTTTGTCAACATGTCCAAGTAACGTGCACTATTGACTGTGTCATTGAAAAAGATTGGCCCAGTAATTCCATGACTGGAAATTGCAGCCCACAGACACACTTTCACACCATGACTTTCAACCTCATGCACAATAGCAGGCCATTCTTTCGCCCAAAACCAGACATTCTGTTTGTTCACTGCACCATTGAGATAGATGTGTGCCTCATCATTGAACCATGTGTTGTGCAATACGGGATCACCTTCTGCAATAGCCCACGCATCAAACTGTACTCGCCATTGCTTGTTAAGCACCGTTAGTTTATGACCTGTTGTCATTTTGTATGGAAACACGCCAATGTCAGACTGCATTATTCTCTGAACTGACCGACGAGAAATGCCCAGCTGAACATATGCAGTTCTGGTGGATTTGGAGGGGCTCCGAGCCACAGCCGCTCTCACAGCAGCAACATTTTCGGTGAGCGGACCGGCTTGAGGCGGGGTCGTTTTCTCTCCAGTATGTTGCCTTCTGTTTCAAATTGCCTGGCCAGTCTGTATACCATCTGCCGGCAAGGAGCCCACCAAGTACGGAAATGAACACGAAACCTGTCCTGCGTCCAAGCTACGCTCTTTGTTTCTGCATAAAACAATACTATCTTCACCTTCTGTTCACGCGTCAATCTCCCTTTGTCCGCCATGCTGTATAACTGGCAGCCGGTACGCATGCGCGGTATGCCTGTCAGATCACACATGAAATAAGGTTTCTGTTCACGAAAGGACATGGTTGTGAGCCCAGATTTACACGTTTTATAAAACATTTCCGATGTATGACATTTCCTGCGCCACTCTGTATGATCGGCTGAAGATGACCTGAATAGGGGTCGAAACCAGTCCTGTATACTAATGTGATATAGATATGTTTTAGAAGCTATACGTCAATAAAGTATTGATTAGGTGCAAGATTCCTATCTTTATAATTGTGAAAATCAAGCCAGATGCACATTTCAAGGAAATATTGAGTAAGCTCATAAAAGTGATGCACTTGTGTTTTGATGTTATACACTTCACACTTTCATTTCACAGACCTTGGGGACCTCTGTTCACATTTTCAAAAGCATGTATTGCCACCTCTTGCACCAATTACAGCATTCAACCTTTCAGGCATGCTCTTGATTAATGTGGTAATGTCCTGTTGAGGAATCATCTCCCATTCTTCCAGGAGGGCATTCTGTAGGCCCTGTAGGGTCTCTGGATAGTGCTGACAGGCTCTTCTCCCCAGCTGGTACGTAATGTGGTCAATAGGATTCAAACAAGGGCTTCAAGCAGGCCAAGCCATAGTACGAATCCCTCTTAAACAATTCTCACAACATGTGGTCGTGCATTGTCGTGCATTAGTGGAGAAAGGCACAACATGCTCCAGAAGGATTTCCTCCACATACTGATGTGCGGTAAGGTTCCCAATCTCCACAAAGTCCAAATCCGCCCTTGCAGCTGTATTGATTCCTGCCCACACCGTCACAGAACCACCCTGAAAAGGCGTCCTCAATGAGAATGGGCAAGGGGAATACCTTTCCCCTGGCCTTCTCCAGACTCTCTCTCTTTCATGAGGTGATCGGAGGCCAAATCGCGACTCATCGGTGAACAACACTTGATCCCATTGTTGTACCGTCCAGCCAAGTTGTTCCACTGCGAAACATATTCCAGCTGTGCGATGCTCTCTGGTGAGTTCCGGGCCTGTAGCAGGTCTTTTGGACTTAAGATTGGCTTCTTCCAGTCTTCTTCAAATGGTTCTCTCACTAGCAGTGACCCCTCGAACTTGGTGAATCGATTTTGTGCTTCAAGGGCGGTGGTGTGACGGTTGAGGAGAACTTGAAGTTGTAAGAAGCGGTCATCTCTCTCCGATGTTGCTCTTCTTGGGCCTGATCCTGATCTCCTTGCAAAGCCTCCAGTTTCTCTGTACCTTCGTACGGTTTTGGAAATCGTGGTAGGTGTAGTCCTCAACACTTCTGCAATGTAATGCATGCTGCGACCATTCCTAGCAAAGCAACAGCTTTTGCGGCTTGTTCGTGGCTCAACGTCATATTTACTCCAGAAAGCTGATTAAGACAATCACAGAAAGATCCTACAAACACGTGTGATTGAAAGGGGAACAATTAAAGGTACAACAATAAGCGCTACAAGAGCGAGAAACATTTTTGGCTCACATCTAGTGATGTGTTTTCCAGGTTGCGTGAGAAAAAACAATTGAGGCTAGTGCAACAAACAATCAACACTTTATTATTTGCTTGCAAAGCAATGCCAATAACATTACCCTGTCTTAAAAAAAATTGGTTGAAGTGCTTCACATTGATTAAATAGATAATCACACAATAATTGCACATCATTTATTAGGTGTTGCGTTTTTCGTGCCACTCAGTGTATAATATGGTTTGGTGGTATTTCAGAGGAGAGAATGAGGCATATACTCTGTTACAGGTACAAGTGAATGTTCATTCCAATTTAAATTTTCACTTATAATAACACCTAGATTATTTACCAAACTTTCATAAGGAATTTTGTTACAAGATAGTTAGTGAAAGGATGTCTAAAGTCTTTATTATATTTATTAATTTTGACTGTCCAACTATAATGACTTTTGTCTTGGAGGGAGTTATTAACCCATTAACTGGGGAGCGCGCGATACGGTAACTCCGTTCTGGTGGGGACGAATTTTCGTAACTCGAAAAATAATCAAATAAATTCAAGAAACCTTCCAAATTTTGATATACTTGATAATAAAATGCTACGTATATCCTAATTCTGATATAGAAAGTAATTTTTTGCCTATTTGTTAATATTTGTGGGTGTTTAAGTTTTGGAGCAAAAACGACCTAAGTCTCGTACTAACTTCTGTATATTACAAATATAAATTTCTTTTAGGAATATCTATATTTTCATATTAATTTCAGGAAAATTAAAAGGCTATACACTTTCTGAAATAAATACAGCAGTTGAGAGAAATACATTTCATGCAAGGTTTGCAATCGCAGTAATAAGTTGAGAGTAAGTACTTACAGTGGTAGCCTGGTTCTAATCGTCTTCTCACAATAATTACTTCTTTATCGAAATGAATTTACACATCAGGACTGATTTCACTAATTATATTATTTACACTAGTCACACAGTTTACATCTCACGCACTGTTTTTACACATCTTGCATGTGATAAGCACGGAAACACGGAGCTGCACAGAGAGCGACGTCGCAGTCACTGCACCTGTAGATTGTTTCACGTCTCTCTCTTTTCGCCAGACACACCACGCACCTCTTCACACTATGCTGCCTTCTTCCCGATGGTGGATTCACATCAGGAAAATGCCTACCGTTGAATCTTTCTGTGGGAGCAGCGGGAAGTGGTCTAACTGAAAGGACAGGCATTGCTTCAGCGGGGGTTGAACCTGTGTACTTTTCGAGGATTTTATCGATGAGGTGAATTCTGAACTGCAGGTGATTGGATTTTCCTCCATGTTGCCGGAAAATGATGAATGAATTGAATACCACGAGGTCCAGAAGATGCCAGAAAATTTTCTGGTAATATTTCTTCATTCGCTTCCTTGCTGTGGAGTACGTAATGACGTACTGATCGGAAAGGTCAACTCCCCCCATAGAATTATTGTAGTCTATGCAAACTACAGGTTTCTCTTTGGTTTCGTCCTTTCCTCTGATAGGGACAGTTCGCATTTCTGCATCGTGGATACTACTGAGCATGCAAGCATCTCTCTTGTCCTTCCATTTTAGAACCATGAGTTTCTTTCGATAAGCAGCCGATACCTCTCCTTTCTTCAGCTTTTTACTCATAAGTTCCTTAGGGAGATTTTTCCGGTTGGTTCTTACTGTACCCACTGCGTGAGTATCGAGGTCATTTAGCAGGTCGTATAATTCAGGGCTGCTATAGTAGTTGTCCATTCCTATCAGATATCCTTGTTTCAGTAGATTATCTGCCAGAGTACACACAATTCTCGTCGGCTTGGAAGACTGTGATAGATCAGTGCCATGGACTTCACTCTTGAGTTCTGTTGATTTTCCCGTGTACCACAACATATTCCACACGTAACCCGTTTTCGCTTTGCAAATTTTGTAAGATTCCATTCCAAACCGGGACCTTTTCTTTGGAATGTATACCTTCCAACCAAGGCGACCTTTCCATAGAAGAAGGCTTTCGTCTATGGATAGCTGGTCATCCGGGATGTAAGCCTGTTGAAACATTTTCACAAAGTGATCGAAGACTGGCTTTGCCTTGTATAGTTTAGGAGGCATCTGCCCATCGTAGGCCTCATTGTCAGAAAAATGGAGAAATTTCAAGAGAAGGAAAAACCTTTTTTCCGTCATGGTCTCGTAAAATATGGGCGTGGCCAGTAACTTGTTTCGAGAAAAATAATGCCCCATTGTAGGTTTGTGGATAATCCCTTGAAGAAGCAAAAGTCCGAATAAAAGTTTTATTTCATCCTTATTTGTAGGTATCCAGTCTTTTTCCCTACTCCTCCGTTTCATTTTGTGCACCAGTGTTTTCCCACGAATTTTCTGTTGCGCATAAATATTAGTTTGCTCAGCAATATACTGACAGATAGTATCGTCCACAAACAGTTCGTAAATATCCTCTGGAGTCTTTACATCCATAAACTGTCCTTTTACTCCAGGAATGAACTTTGCTGGAAATCTACTCCTTTTCTGTCCATCTTCTACCCACGTAATAGGCCCTGACATATCACTGCAGTTTGAATCTGCCTGTATCTCTCCATCGTCACTGTCGTCACCCGAGGTGTTACTTTCCAACCCGCGACCATTCGCTGTGATAGCACCAGAATGCTGTCCTGTACCACATGTGCCTCCTTCTCCAGAAAACGAATTATCTTCACTATCTGAATGGAAGTCACTGAAGTCATCGTCCTCGTCGCTAAACTCCAACATTTCATGTACAAGTGAACGCAAGCTGTCATCACGTAATTCTTCAACGCGATGTCGTTTAGAAGACATAATTATGACTGAAAAGTACTCTCATGAAACAACAGAAGTGCAACGCATCTATAAGTTCAAATTCACTCCTCCCCGAAATTACAGTACTCCTTTTCACACTGATATACTATACAGTTCCCAGTCTCATAAAACACTAAAGCATTCGATTAAGCACATAGCAAGGACGCAGCTGATTAGCCTAGTTCCCGTGCGAGGCGAACACATAGCGCGTTTTTGCACGGAAGCGAATTATGTTGAATGACATACAGCTCTCTCTGGTCTTCTTCTGTTAAGCGGAAGTACTTACTAAAAATACCACTTGATGACAGGGGCATGCAGATAACGAGGACTGAATTTCATAACTCTGGCTAAGCTGAGAGTCGAGGAAAAAATTAAAATAGAAGGGTACGACTGAAGTCGCTCTCCCCACCTGGCTGGTTATTTCCTCGAGCGACTTAAGTCGCGCTCCCCAGTATACGGGTTAATATAGAGCTTTCACAAGTATATGATGATATATTTTGTAAGACAGCAGTTTTGTGTGATAGTATATTTGAAGGTCATCAGCATATACAGGGTCTCTCTTATAAACCCAGACCATCCAGCGGTATTTCTACTCTACAAGACCTAAGCAGGTGTGCGGGAGGTGCCGCATAGTGCTTGACCTTGCAAGGAGTGTACACATATTTAAACCTCAGCTGTTGACATGGAGAGATAGTTATCATTGCAACACTGTATTTTCGTATCTAAAAGTTATTTTAAGTACGAGTCGGCTCAACGGGTACACAATGCATTTGTTCAGCACAGATTTACATAACTGTAAATAAATTTGAAACAACTGGTTCAGTGCTCAATAAAGAAACATGAACACACATGAACAGTTTTAACAGAGGAAAAGCTAGATGACATTGGTGCGAATCTTGAATGGTCACCAAATAAATCACTCACAAAATTAGTACAACAAGTAGGGATTTTGGTTTCTTCTGAACACAGAGCTACAAATCTGTTACACATCAAACTGTACATGTTTCCGTGGGCTCATTGTTTAAAACCTGCTGATTCAGCCACAAGAGTGAGATATTGTGAGTGGTATCTTGCATCATTGAATGATCATTTATTTGACTCACAGCTTGTGTTTTTTTTGGATGAGGCCTGGTTTCATCTTCATGGTTGTGTGAACAGTCATAACTCTCGGTATTGGTGTGGAGAAAATCCTAATGGTGTTTATGAAGTCCGTCATTATAAAGGATGACACTTCCAGCATCTGTTATAAAGTAAGATTTCATATAAAATTGTATACATGCTTAAAGCAGGGCAGCCACACACGACTTAAGTAGGGCTGAGGCAGCTACTGTAATGCAGAATACAAACACCATGCACTCGGTCTAGGTTTATAAGAGAGACCCAGTATATGGTAACTCCAAAATTTTAACTGAGATGCTATGCCATTTATGTACAAAATAAAAAGGACTGGTCCAAGAACAGAGCCTTGTAATGCTCCTCTGTGTTTCATTGCCCATTGAGAAGTCTTATTCTTTATATCCACTCATTGTCTGTGGTTAATGAAGTAATAGCTAAAGAGTTGTAAAGCAGTCTGATTCAGATGAAGGGATATTAATTTGACTACCAATATGTCTTTATTTACTGTGTCAAATGCACTACTAAAATCAAGAAGAGTAAGTAATGTGACCTGTTGTTCACTCACTGCATACCTAATGTCATCTGTAACCTTCAAGAAGGCAGTGGTTGTGCTGTGCCCTTTTTGAAGCCTGACTGTAAAGGGTCATACACAGAATATTTGTTAAGATACTCAGTTAGTTGCCGATGGATTATCTGTTGAAAGGGTTTGAAAAGAGATGAAAGTATACAGACCAGTCGAAAGTAAACAACTGGGAACATTTTGGGTAGCGGATTTACGATGGCATCTTTCCACATCCTTGGGTAAGTTCCAGAACTGGGGTAGAAATTATATACATCAGCAATTACTGGGCAAATAATATCTAGAATAAATTTAATGATGATGATGGAGAGATCATCAACTTCAGTGGCATCTGATTTGACCAAAAGCAGTTCACATTTCACCTCAGTTTCATTAACAGTATGGAATTTGAACATTGGTCTATTTGGTGGCAGTTGGGTCAGTAATTTGTTAATTGTATGAGTTATAATCTGTGGTCATTTAAGATGTCATGTGGTATATCTGAGTCACAATAACTAGGTTAAGTTTCCCTATTCTAGAGTTGGGAAGTAATTGAGTAAAAGTAATCGAATGACTTGCAACAATTACTTTTCAGTAATTTGTACTTTTAATAGTTACTTTTCAAAAATGTTTTACTCGTAACTTACTCTTTGAAATGAAATTGTAATCATTACATTCTAGTAATTAATATACATTGCATCGAGAATTTGGCAATTTTGAAGCCCCAGCACTTTCAAGGCATCATGCCAAGGGTTTAGTTACTCACAGCTTGCTTTTAATTATGGATTGAATTTTATATAATTGTGTACTACATGGTCAAGAACAGACCCAGAATAAACATGTGATGGCAAAAGGGGTTGAGTAAATATTTTGAATGACTTGGCCCTGAAAATAATTATGATACGAATGTGACGTGAACTTTGCTTGGGAGCAATCATTTTGAAAGTTTGTTTAGTCTCACTTAGTGATGATAGCCACTTAATGTGTCTGTGCTAAAAATTAAATAAATAATTTGGAGTACTGTCTTTTTCCTTGTGAACTTTGGTATCTTCTAGCCCCATGTGAAAAAAAAGGTAAATGATTACCTAATGACCCGTGTTCTGCAAAATAATTGTAATTTTACTAATTATTTGTTGAAAAAGTAATTAGTAATTGTAATTGAGTAAAATACTTCTTAGGTAAGTGTAATTCAGTCCAATTACTTTTATTTTGTACTTTTCCCCTCACTGCCCTATTCCCATGGAACAAAGCTGTCACTATGTGCTTCCTGCATTCAAATTATTGGCTAGCTGTTGGTAGTAAGAGAATTTCTTATTTCAGATTACTACTTTAATTTTGTTGTGTAGAACACGATACTGTTCAAGCATGTTAGGAGAATTGGTTCATTTTATATTTTGGTACTTTAAGAGAACATGACAGGTATAGCAAGTCATATTTAGAAATGCATGGAACAGGAATCTGGCCATACGACAAAATTTTATGAGGATTATTCATAAACTGAGCAACTTGGCCATGTGGTTAGGGTCGCAAGGCTGTGAGCTTGCATTCCGGAGATAGTGGGATTGAACCCAACTTTCGGCAGCCCTGAAGATGGTTTTCCATGGTTTCCCATTTTCACACCAGGCAAATACTGGGGCTGTACCTCAATTAAGGCCACGGCATCTTCCTTCCCACTCCTAGCCCTTTCCTATCCCTTTGTCGCATAAAACCTATTTGTGATGGTGCGATGTAAAGCAACTCAGTTATTCATAACCATTAAAACAAGAAAGGTGTGAGATGACGAGGTGGTTCCGATAGTGTAGTTAGTCGGTTGTAGTGATAATACTGGGATATTACACTACTGGAATATATTTAGCGGTTGCTTCTTTTCACTTGTCTGCTGTAGTATATCAGTTCTTAAGATTCTGAATATTAATACATGATCTTAAATTGGTAATAGTCGGTGTAGATTGTCTTCAAAGTCTGTCATATGTCCTATTCATGGTGGCCTGTAGGTAGAGCCCTTGCGCTGATATACAAAATATTATCCACATCTGCACTTCCTTCATCCGCATCCGCGAGTGGTTATCCACATCCATGAATGGCTATCTGTGGATATTGTAAATATTTAACTACAGCATATTACACCCCAGGTATTGGGTGTATTGAAACGGATAAATCTGTTAGCGTAATACAATAGGTCTGGTACCTAGCACCAGAACCCCTAAAGTCACAGACTTATGAGGGATTTTCTCTTGCGACAACTACCGACATATTGACCTTTGTTCCTTCTTTCCATTAACTGCGGGCAGGAGCCAGTTAGCATTAGATCATATTTACGGCTTAATGGTGTCAAGGTTCTTTATATATCACCATTCTCCCATACCAATGTCAAGGGTTGCCTAACCAGAAGCAAAAAAGAGAGCATATCTGAGTGAAAACTGAAAAACTTCATTATTCAGAAATTATCTGCAAAATTATCTGCATTACCATACAGTTTGCATCTGCCAAGACACTTGCATCCGCCAAGACACTGACTTAGCTGATATCCGCATCCGGGCAAGGCTTTACCTGTAGGCAAGAACAATTAATACCTTTACTGGAGAAATAATTGCCTCCTAGAACATGATCTCAGGTCTCGGCTCAGTGGAGTGGCTAGAGTTGTAAACTAATTTACACATGATATCGTATCTCTAGTATAAAGTTCATCCTCCTCCTCCTCCTCCTCCCCTGTCAATTCTGTCATGCCTATAGATGATATCAATTTATCTCAACCATGCTACTAGGAATAAACATCCTCAACCAAGTTTTTCACTCACTCCAGCAATATGCACATTGCTGTCTTGAAACAGAACTCTAAGCTCGACAATGTGGGCTGAGACAGACTGTGAATTTGTATGAATGCAATCTATAGAATGGGACTTAGTCTCAAATACTTCCACTAGCAGGTTATAAAGCAATGGTAGTGAAGGGAACAAGTGCTGGGAGGGTGGGGAAGGGGAAGGAGCAGGTCCACTGTCTAGATCAGGCCCAGCTAAACTACAGCCCTCAGACCATATCCGGCCCACCGAGGACTTCCAAGTGGCCCTCGTAAATATTCAGAGTTTAAAACAGAACAAGAAAAAAAAAATCATTCATTTCCAGTTATTTTTTAGTTCAATATCTGTTAATATTGTTCACACAGGCAGCACATAATATCTGCAACTATTTTCTTGGTTTTAGGTAACTTTTCACAATTGCAATAATAATAATTTTTTATGTAACTCTGCTCTGAGGAGTCTGTGACAATGGAGGTAAGCAGTAAGGAAACTATTGTTAGAACACCCTCTCTTGGCCCAAGCACAGATTCTCAGAAACAGCACTCAGGTCATTCTCTTCTCAGTATCGTTAGTTACCCTCGCTTATATCCTTCGGTTTTCACCTTGCTTTCTCAGTTTTTTGACAATCAGTTATGTTTGAAACCTGTTCATGTACAGTGTGCATTTGTTTCTAAAAGTGTAAAATGCTTTTGAAATGATGCACAGTTGATAGCAAGTGTAGGAAATTTAATGAATAATGGCATGTGGCCTCCGGAGTGGCCTGGTGCAGGTCTTTTGAGTTGACCCCATATAGGAGACCTGCACATCTGTGACGATGGGGCCTTACCTAGGATAATTTCTAATGCTTAAGACAAATCAACCAATTAAGATTAAAATCCCTGACCCTATCAGTAAGCGAAACCGGAACCCCCTGGAGCTGCAACTATTTATGTAACTCTTCTCCGAGGAGTGTGTGACAATGGAGGAAAGCAGTAAGGAAACTATTGTTAGAACATCCTCTCTAGGCCCAAGCACAGATTCTCAGAAACAGCACTCCTCTCAGTACCGTTAGTTACCCTCGCCTATATCCTTCAGTTTTCACCTTGCCTTCTCATTTTTTGCCAATCACTTGTGCTTGAAATCTGTTAATGCACAGCATGCTAACCATTTAGCCATGGAGATGAACATTTGGGAAATTATTTCGGGAAAGAATAAAGAAATAAAGTGATTTGTGTTGTATGCAGTAAAGTTATAGCAGTTATAAAAGAGTGCAATATTAAACGACATTATCAGACAAAGCATTCTCATTATTTTGATAAACTAACTGACCATGAATGTATTACTAAAGCTAAAGGATTATCTGCTTAAATCACAAAACAACAGCAAACTTCAGTAGGAGGTGGATGTGTGAAAAAAAAAAAAGGTAAGTTATGAGATTTCAAAGCTGACTGCAGAGCACGGGGAAGCTTTTGGGGAGGGTGAATTTGTTTTTCTTTTGCTAGTTGCTTTACATCGCACCGACACAGATAGGTCTTATGGCGACGATGGGACAGGAAAGGGCTAGGAGTGGGAAGGAAGCGGCCGTGGCCTTAATTAAGGTACAGCCCCAGCATTTGCCTGGTGTGAAAATGGGAAACCACGGAAAACCATTAGGTGAATTTGTTCAGAAATGTCTCGTAGTAATTGCACAAACATTGTGTCCTAATAAAACTGACATTTTTAATTCAATCCCTCTCTCGAGACACACTGTTGGTAGACTTGTGGAAGAATTAGCAGCAAGTGATCGGCTGCAGCTTATTAAAAAAGGCGAAGAGTTTGAATATTTTCCACTGCATGTGATGATAGCACTGCTATAAGTGGTACTGCTCAGCTTTTGATATTTGTTAGAGGTGTGAATATTGATTTTGCTTATAGGAGTGAGAAGCATGCATGGCACCACAAAAGGGACTTTACGTATTTGAGGAGGTAGAAAAATGTGTTGATAATGTTGGACTTGAGTGGATTAGACTCTGCAGTGTAACTACAGATGGTGCACCATGTACAGTATGTCGGAAATTCATTCAGGAATGGCGAAACTAGTAAAGAAAAAAGTAGCATCTTGAGGGGCATGGTGCGCAAACTTCATTGAATTATACACCAAGAAGTCCTTTGCGCAAAGACATTAAATCTCACTGGAGTTATGGAGACTGTCACAAAATTAATCAGCGTTCTCTTCACCATTTACCTTTGAGGCTGACAAAGCACCAGATGAACTACAGTTAGAAATACTGGGCATACAATGTGATGACACAATGAAGGGGGTCTTCGGTCCTAATGACCATAAGTTTTATAAGTTGTTGCCAGAAGAAAAGTATTCAGCTCTGAAGAAAAAAGCGCGGTGTTTGATTGCCATGTTTTCTTCAACTTATATATGTGAACAAACATTCTCCAAGTTGAAGATCAAGAAATCAAGATTGAGATCGATGCTGAGTGATGGTCATCTACAAGACGTATTACTTCTCAGCACCACTGAACATAAAATGGACATCAGTACTTTGTTACCTTCAAGAACCCAGTTCCAAACTTCTCACTAGGTAATAATAATAATAATAATAATAATAATAATAATAATAATAATAATAATCACAGACAAATGAACTCGAAAGACATAGTTGTAACATTCATCGATTTAAAAAAAGCTTTTGACTCTGTTCATACAGAAATCTTGAATAAAACCATACGTGAGTTTGTTAAAACCAAATTGGCAAACCTGATCTGTGAAACCCTTACTAACACAGACTCAAAAGTGTTAGACTCCTTTTCAACTGCATCTTGGAAAAAGTTGTGAGAATTTGGAACAAAAACTGAAGCACCATAATATATTACCACTTATGCTGGGGAGAAATAACAAAGGTATTGCAATAAATCACCTAGCATTTGCAGATGATTTTGCCATATTCTCTGAAAGCCTGACTATTGCAGCAATATAAGTAAATCTTCTGGAAGAGACAGCCAACATGGCAGGCTTAAGAATTTCGGCAGAGAAAACAAAATTCATGATGAATATAAAAAATGTTCCAAAATTGCTAGGAACAGATGTTGGTTCAATCGAAAGGGTAAAGCTATTCAAATATTTGGGGGAAACAATCCAAGAAAATGGTTTGGAAAAATCTGCTATAGAGGCAAGGATACACAAAATGGAAAGAGCATATGGTATAACAAACAATATATATAACAAAAAATGTTTATTAAAAATCTTAAAATAAAGCACTACAACACAGTTGCGAAGCCAGAATGATTATATGCCAGTAAATGCTTAGTACTCAATTAAAAACTTGAAAGATTGGAAGTACTAGAAAGAAGAATTATAAGAAAAATATTAGGCCCTCTAAAAACTACAGAATTTTGGAAATTAAGAAGTAATAACAAAATTTATCAGAACATAGAAAACATATCTATAACAGTACGGAAGAGGAGACTGCTACTTTTTGGATTCAAGAGATCAAAAAAGACTTGGAAAGAAACAACATCAGAGAAGAAGAAGAAGAAGTAATGGAAAGAGAAATTTTCAGGAAGAAAGTTTTAAAGATGGAAGGATTCCAAGGGAGGGGAGGCAAAGAAAACTGATACAATGTGGTCTGAAGAAAGAAAAAGAAACATAGTGAAACAATGAAGGAATATTGGAAGAAAAAGAAGGAACAACAACAAAGGATGAAGAATTGAAATTGGAACATGGTCCCTAGTAGGCCCTAATACAAGAAGAAGAAGAATATATACTAGTCTGTGGCCCACCAACTATGCTTTTCATAACTATTAACCCTCCATACAAGAAAGTTTGAGTGGCCCTAGTCTAGATGAAGGCCTATGCCACACTTAGGTGGAGATAAAATGGTACTCCGTGATAAAAGCAATAGCCAGGAGAGAAAGCATGGTTCTTACCTTCCTACCTCTGTACATGCACTCGAAAACACACACACAACATAAAAATTAACTGAAATACAGCACACGCAATATAACATATAACTATATTAAGATTAATACAAAATAATAAAGCCATAGTGGTTTGATGAGCTCATCTCAGCATCTCAGCACCAAGCCTTGGCAGAAAAGAATGTAGTTCAGCAGGTGTATTTACAAAATGTTTTCTTCTTCTACTGTCCATTAAAATGATGCATCCATCTTGTGATCAAGCCTGCCTGCCCAAACATACCCTGGCTTTATGTAGCATCTCCTTCCTCATCTGAGTAAGAGAATCGGTTACGAAGAGCCGAGTATCTTTTAGAGCCTGTTTACAATGTCAAACCACCTGGATTCAAGAGATCAAAAAAGATTTGGAAAAAAACAACATCAGAGAAGAAACAGTAATGGAAAGAGAAATTTTCAGGAAGAAATTGGATATTGAAGTGTGTGAAATGAATTCATCCAAGAGAAAGTGCCGAACTACGGTAAGTCATTAGCAAACCGCTAGGAGAAATTACACCACTGACGCTTGTCATCTTATTTAAATGTGCACAAATGATTCTTACAATTCTTTGCAGCAGTGCAATAGCACCAATTTTTGGAGTCATGGACAACATTTTGGTTTATTAATTAAGCCACAGACATCAGAGATATCAATGTATATTAACTGTCTGCTACTGTCCTTTTATGACCACCAAGTCTGACACACTGATCAATGCTGGCCATTATCGGTTCTATGTTTAATTTCTCCTTTACAGTTTTTAAAACTTTTACACAGCTGTATCCTCATCAGGACACTCACAAACATCGTGAAGAAGATGACAGTTCCTCCTGGAGTACTGCTCTTGAGCATCCGGTATATCATATTGTTTCTTGGCTCTCAGCTGAAGTCCTGACACAAACTCAGCACTTATAGATGTCTGAAATTCACGGACATGGGTCCGGAAATGATTTATTTCCATGTTAGAACTCATTTTCTACAACTCTACATAGTACATTACCCATGGCAAACACACAGGAACAGAATATACCAGCATACCAGTGAAACTTTTTCTTACATGAAATGTTCAAAATGCACTCTGCTGATACATGAATACACAATACTCCAGGGATATATCAGCGTATTCGGGATTTAACACGAAAGCAGGCTGATGTACTGCACCCGTAAGGTGAATAGGATCATGGTAATTTAATAAATTTAATAAAGTTAGATATTGAAAATAACGTACGGTGAATACAGTACAGGCATTTCACTGGAAAGCAACAAAGAGACCTCCCAGAATCCAAGATTATCTTTAGTACTTGGTCATAGGCACGTTCGGTTCTTCACTTAAGTCATAAAGGCCTCCAATAAAAATTAACGAGCCGCCTGGTGACAACTCACTGAAGATTCCCACGGGAAGCTGGAAACATCGGAACAAAGGGGGCCACACGTAGAGTAAAGACGAGGATAAAAGACTGAAAACAAGGATAAAGAGATACGCTACACCCCTTGTCACAGTAGTTCGGTCCCACTTGCACTACATCAAAAGGGCCGTAGACAATATTCAACCAATCACAACGTTGAAACATTTGACTGCACAACTGGAGTAAATAAGTCAGTTAGTTTTCGTGACATGGGGGTGAATTAAAGTCGAAATACAGGCTATTGTCTTCATGAAATTAGGAATAATTCTTGTGATAATTTAAGTGCAAAATTATAACCTGGATAATTAATTATAAGCAACTACGTTGTTGAAGTGTGTGAAATGGATTCGTCCAAGAGAAAGTGCCAAACTACGGTAAGTCATTAGCAATCCGCTAGGAGAAATTGCACCACTGACGCTTATCATTTTATTTAAATGTGTACAAACGATTCTTATAATTCTTTGCAGCAGTGCAATAGCACCAGTTTTTGGAGTCATGGACAACATTTAGTTTATTAAGCCACAGACATCAGAGATATCAACGTATATTAGTTCTGGGGAATGGTCAGAAAAACTACAAAACAATCAGAGGACGTCAAGAAGCAGTCAGTCAGCCATCAGTTGTGGTCTTTCTACCAGCGGGATTCGTCCGTCACTTGGTATCAGTCGCACTGCAGTAATAAGTATCTTTGTGTATGAAGAGAAGTGGAAACATGTTGAAAGTAACACAAACCAGTGCTGTTCTATGTGTCCAACACAAAACATTTGTAAGTGGGAATTTATAAACTTTAATTAGACTTATAATTTAAGTTGGATAATACATGTAATTAATTTAATAACCTCACATGCTGAACATTAAAGGTAGCCTATTGTCAGGGAAGTGACTATAATACTCTAGCAATTGATGAAAATAAGTACACAAGGAAGCAGTTTTAAAGACCAGTGGTAAAGACAGTTCAGGTAAAAGAGAATCAGTTTCATACATGCAGAATGGAAGATGTTAGCCAGCATTTCACTTAGATGAAAGGAAGCTGGTCAAGGACACTTTCCGAAACTAGTACAGTTTGGGAGCAAGGGTAATGACCATGAAACTTTGTTTAAAAAACGTTGACGAGAACCGGAGTTTGTAGAATTAAATAAGGTCTAACCAGCTGACCAGGAAAGGATTGTTTTGGCGATAGGAATAGTTTATTCCAGAGACAAACGTGGTTTATAATCTAATTGTAAGAAAAATTTAGTGTAATTAGTGTGTAATATAGAATAAGCTTCAAGACTAGTGTGTGATAAATTGATCCGTGTGACCAGTGAAGTGAAAATGCATTCTATTGGAATATTCTATGGTACCTGTACAATGCTTCTGGCCTTTGTCATGGGCTAACTTCGTCACAGAAACAAGGGCTGACTGAATGCATTAACCAATCGATGACCTGCACAAGGTAAAGAAAATGTTGATTTTTCTTTTTAATTAATGTGACGGTGAGCAAAGTGTTATCCGCATTTAGGTTAGAATGAGGTCAAATCCCCAATGAGGAGGATTATATTTTTAGCTATGAGAAGCAGAAATTGAGTTCACGTTCCTAATATTAATAATAATTATGATAGTCCATATGGGAGACTGGAGTAGTCAGGTTTAATGATGGGGATTTGAATGTTTTAATTTAGCATGATGGGTGAGATAAGATTTGCATGCATCAGTGTCAATTAGATATTTGTTCTAGTAATGTGAGATATCCACCACTTATCAGAGTAAATATAACAGTCATTCTTTTTGAAGGAGCATTACCACTGCACAAATAAAAATAATAATAATAATAGTAGTAAGAAGAAGATATTGTCAAATAAAGGTCGTCAATATTACAAAACTAGTTAGTTTGCGTGTATTTGTTAATGATTGGTCAAAGTGATAATTTTGTCCAAACGAAAATAAATGACCGAATAGGTGGGCCAAATAATAATAATAATAATAATAATAATAATAATAATAATTATAATAATAATAATAAAAATAATAATAATAGCAATAATAATAAGAAGAAGAATACATTATCATTATAGACTGTTATGCCTTTCAGCGTTCAGTCTGCAAGCCTCTGTGAATTTACTAAATGTCGTCACAAACCTCTATTTGCAACTAGTGCTGTGGCCTCGTTTAGTTCTATACCTCTTATCTTTAAATCATTAGAAACTGAGTCTAACCATCATCGTCTTGGTCTCCCTCTACTTCTCTTACCCTCAATAATAGAGTCCATTATTCTCCTAGGTAACCTATCCTCCTCCATTCGCCTCACATGACCCACTACTGAAGCCGGTTTATGCGGACAGCTTCATCCATCGAGTTCATTCCTAAATTAGCCTTTATCTCCTCATTCCAAGTACCCTCCTGCAATTCTTCCACCTGTTTGTACCAGCAATCATTCTTGCTACTTTCATGTCTGTTACTTCTAACGTATGAATAAGATATCCTGAGTCCATCCAGCTTTCGCTCCCGTAAAGGAAAGTTGGTCTGAAAACAGACCGATGTAAAGATAGTTTCGTCTGAGAGCTGACTTCCTTCTTACAGAAAACTGTTGATCGCAACTGCGAGCTCACTGCATTAGCTTTACTACACCTTGACTCAATCTCACTTACTATATTACCATCCTGGAAGAACACAAAGCCTAAATACTTGAAATTATCAACCTGTTCTAGCTTTTTATCACCAATCTGACATTCAATTCTGTTGAATTTCTTACCTATTGACATCAATTTAATCTTCGAAAGGCTAATTTTCATACCGCACTCATTGCACTCTTTTTTCAAGGTCCATGATATTTTGACTGCAGGCTTCTGGCACAGTCTGCCATTAAGACCAAGTCGTCAGCATAGGCCAGACTGCTTATCAATTTTCCACCTAACTGAATCCCTCCCTGCCATTTTATACCTTTCAGCAGATGATCCATGTAAACTACGAACAGCAAAGGTGAAAGATTACAGCCTTGTCTAACCCCTGTAAGTACCCTGAACCAAGAACTCATTCTACCATCAATTCTCACTGAAGCCCAATTGTCAACATAAATGCTTTTGATTGATTTTAATAACCTACCTTTAATTCCATAGTCCTCCAGTATGGCGAACATCTTTTCCCTCGGTACCCTGTCATGTGCTTTCTCTAGATCTACGAAACATAAACACAACTGCCTATTCCTCTTGTAGCATTTTTCAATTACCTGGCGCATACTGAAAAGCTGATCCTGACAGCCTCTCTGCAGTCTGAAACCACACTGGTTTTCATCCAACTTCCTCTCAACTACTGATCGCACCTTCCCTTCCAAGATGCCAGTGAATACTTTGCCTGGTATACTAATCAATGAGATACCTCGATAGCTGTTGCAATCCTTCTTGTTCCCTTGCTTATAGATAGGTGCAATTACTGCTTTTGTCCAATCCAAAAGTACCCTATCAATACTCCATGCTAATCTTACTACTCTATGAAGCCATTTCATCCCTGCCTTCCCACTATACTGTACTTCACCATTTCAGGTCTAATTTCATCTATTCCTGCTGCCTTATGACAATGGAGTTTATTTAGCATCCTTTCCACTTCCTCAAGCATAATTTCACCAAAATCATTTTCCACCTCGCTATGAGCTTGGCTGTTACAAGTGATGAAAATCATTTTATTTTCCGTATTGAAAGAATCTCAATAATAATATAAGAGAATTTTGATGCCCCACATGGAGGGCGAAACATGTCTCCATTTTAACGATGTTTAACTAAAAATGTTAACATCCTGTAATGTATTGAATAGGTTGGAGTCCAATAAATTCTCTTATATTATTAATGAGCTTGGCTGTTCGCTACACCACCAAGAAGATTTTGTTTTACATTGAGAAGATGTTCAAAATATTCCCTCCACCTGTCCAGTGAATTCCTGGGATCTATTATGAGTTCACCTGAATTACTCAAAACACTGTTCATTTCCTTTTTTCCCCTCCCTTCCTAAGATTCTTTATTATTGTTCAGATAGGTTTCCCTGCTGCCTGACCTAGCCTTTGCAGGTTATTACCAAAATCTTTCCAAGACTTCTTTTTGGATTCAACAATATTTGTTTCGCTCTGTTTCTTTCATCTATGTACAAATCCCTGTCTGCTTCGGCCCTTGTTTGGAACCATTTCTGATAAGCCTTCTTTTTACGTTTGCATGCTGCTCTCACTTCATCATTCCACCAAGGCGTTCACCTTTTCCCATCTTTACAAACAGTTGTTCCTAGGCATTCCCTTGCTGTTTTTACTATAGCATCCCTGTATGCCACCCATTCACTTTCTATATCCTGAACCTGCTTACTGTCTACTGTTCAAAATTTCTCACTAATCATATCCATGTACTTCCGTCTAATTTCCTCGTCCTGGAGATTTTCTACCCTTATTCGTTTGCAGACAGATTTCACTTTCTCTACCCTAGGCCTAGAGATACTTAGTTCACTACAGATCAGATAGTGGTCTGTATCATAAAAAAATCCCCAGAAAACTCGTATATTCCTAACAGATTTTCTGAATTCAAAGTCGGTTAAGATATAGTCTATTATGGATCTGGTACCCCTAGCACCCCATGTGTGAATAGCTTTATGCTTGAAAAATGTATTCGTAACTGCTAGACCCATACTACCGAGCTCAATAGCTGCAGTTGCTTAAGTGCGGCCAGTATCCAGTATTCGGGAGATAGTAGGTTCGAATCCCACTGTCGGCAGCCATGAAAATGGTTTTCCGTGGTTTCCCATTTTCACACCAGGCTGCTTCCTTCCCACTCCTAGCCCTTTCCTGTCCCATCGTCGCCATCTAACTGTGTTGGTGCGACGTAAAGCAACTAGCCAAAAAAAAAAGACCCATACTAGCACTGAAGTCCAACAAATGCTTCCCATTTCCATTAGCTTCCATATCTTCCCCACCCTTTCTTATCCTTCAGTTCTATTTCCAACTCTCGCATTGAAATCGCCCATTAGCACTATTCTATCCTTGCTGTTGACCCTGACCACGATGTCACTCAATGCTTCATAAAACTTGTCAATTTCATCCTCATCTGCACCCTCACATGGTGAATACACTGAGACATTTCTCGTCCTAATTCCTCTAATTGCCAAATCTACCCACATAATTTGCTCATTTACATGCCTAACAGAAACTATGTTGCGTGCAATGGTATTCCTGATAAACAGCACTACCCCACACTCTGCTCTTCCCTTTCTAACACCTGTCAAGTACACTTTATAATCTCCTATCTCTTCCTCGTTATCTCCCCTTACCCGAATATCACTTACTCCTAGTACATCCAGATGCATCCTCTTTGCTGATTCAGCCAGTTCTACTTTCTTTCTTCCATAAGCCCCATTAATATTGATAGCTTCCCATCAAATTCCATTTTGTTCGTCAAGTTGTTTCCAAGGAGTCCCTTGCCTGTCAAATAGGAGTGGGACTCCGTTACTCCCATAGGTCCGAGGCTTGCTTAAAATGTTCTGAGCTCGGTAAATTCATGAAGCAGGATGCTACCCTACTTACACATAGTCCAAGTGAGGATCTCTCCTCTAACTGGTTATGGACCTCCGGTGGATTGTATAGTCCTAGCTGCCTGAGCACAAGGAGGGCCATGACTCAGAATATGTCCGAGATGCCCACTCCCATTCTATAGCAACTGGTATCCCGACTCTCAGGACCACTTACTAGGCCACTCAGCTGTTGCCCATGGTTCACGAACTAGGACGTGACTACAGTAACCCACACCATGAACCATACCTTGTGCTATTTTTCATTTACTGGAAGTGTAAAGATTTAATTATGCTATGGCATGTAATATACACATGATTTATGGTGAAGACATGAGGTACTGGTATATTTAGTGAGATATAGAACAGAGTCACTGAAGATGCCAGCTAACAAAACTATGGTATTTTATCTGATATGGTAATAGTAAATTTAGGTTGCTGATATTTATCATGAACGTATAATAAATTTAGCTGAGGTAGTGTATGAAGTAGTGAAAGTATTAATTTGTGGATAATGAACAAATGAAGTGAGAATAATAATAATAATCTAATGTCAAATTTATAAGAAAAGATTTGTAATTATCTGCAAGTTTGAAAGGTAGAAGCAAATACCATTGTGTAGGCAAGCAGATTTTGAGTATAGAAATAATAATGCTGTGTTGGTAAATATGGATTCTGTTGCTAACTTGCAAGAGATGATATAAAAGAGATGCAACTCAATAAAGAGGACCGAGTGGAAGACTGAAAGCATGATAACAATTGTGAAATTATATCCCAAGTGTAATAGGTAAAATGCACAAGAGGCCGGAAGGGCCATGTCGTGAAGAAAATAAGTGATAATCGTCTTTAAGGAATAAGAAGACCACATGTTAATTTAAGATTCGATGAATCACAGGTCAAACCTACACGGATAAAGATGAAAAAAAAAAAAAAAAAGATAGGATGTGTTGAATATGTAAATAATTATCAGGGATGACAGGACGTTAAAGAAATGACAGATGAAATCATTATTTCAGAGACGAAGGTGCTCATAGAAATTATCATGGAAATAAATGGACCAATGAAGATATGAAATCAATAAGCAAGGTAGCAATGAGATAGGAACAATGTGATGTTTATTAAATGATTAAATCCTGAGACGAATGTAGTATAAATATGGGAGGATAAAGATTTATGGAGCCTCTGTGGCTCAGACAGCAGTGCGTCAGCCTCTCACCGCTGGATACCGTGGTTCGAATCCCGGTCACTCCATGTGAGATTTGTGCTGGACAAAGATGAGGCAGAACAGGTTTTTCTTCGGGTACTCTGGTTTTCCCTGTCATCTTTCATTCCAACAACACTCTCCATTATGATTTCATAGCATTTATCAGTCATTACCTTGGGAGTGGTGACCCCATTGTAATAATAGCCTATATATGGTTTATTCATTACATCCCTGACCCGGTCAAGGACTGGAAAACAGGTTGTAGGTTTTCAATAATGTATGGATTGATTGCTGACCATAGAACCTCAGTGAGTAAAATACGTAAAATAAAGTAAATTGTAACCAGGTGAGTGACAATATTATAAACTGTGATTTAATTGGTGTTTTATTGACGTGGTAACTTGTGCTATTTATCATTTACCAGAAGTGTAAAGATTTAATTATGCTATGGCATGTAATATACTCATGATTTATGGTGGAGACATGAGGTACTGGTATATTTAGTGAGATATAAAACAGAGTCACTAAAGATACCAGCTAACAAAACCATGGTATTGTATCTGATACGGTAATAGTAAATTTAGGTCACTGATATTTGTGTTTGAATCAGAGTAGGAATGTGCGTGAACATCAAAAAAAAAGTTTTAAGTTCAGGGTATATATTGTATTACAGGATTGTGTGCTTTTGTTTATTCTATTTTAATGAACACAGTGTTGTGTATATTTGTATATAATTTCAAGGGTGATTTGATCCTTTAATTTAGTAATAGTAAGGAAGGACAACCCGGTGGTCATCGTTATTAAATTGCAACATTTCTCATTATCTTAGTAAAAGACAGCGCAAAATAAAACTCAACAACCATTAACCCATTGCCATGCAAATATATTCCTTGAAAAATGTACCTTGGAATGCAATTATTTTTTCTACATTTAATGTTATGGATGCTAAAATGGTTACAAAAGCATACTGCATCAAACTAAAAACATTTTGGGTTAGAGTTTAACTTACTACAATTAACTGAAGTCTTTTAAGGTATGGTACACCTTGAAACATCCATCCACGTGGAGGGCAACTTTGTATTTGTTGCAGTCGAAGCATGATTTCTTCCGATTCCACGCTCAAAACAGACTTTACATCTCCTTGATGGGGCTGATTTACTTGCTGTAGGAGCAATCTTTTCAGGAAAATGACCCCAGTGCCTTCCCTGTTGTCTCATCGGTGTGCTACCTTGAGATGGACGTCCTCTAGTGGCGTACTCAGGAAGGGTGACATCTATCAAAATTTTGTTTGCATAGGCATTGGTTTCCTTGCAAGTTCCCTCCCAAAAAGTGTCAGTAAGGAACTGACTCACAATGTAGCATTATCACCCAGACGCCTCCTGACTATAGTATTTACCTCCCCAACAACTGCACCCGCATTGCCTTTCAGAACATTACTGGCCAAACTCCAGCTCCAATTGCTCGATGTAGTGAGGTTATGTACAATCTTCATCCTCACTATCACTTTCACGAGCGGAGTCACAGTTCTCAGACGCACTATCACTGCTAAAACTACTATAAGATAACTCTGAGTTATCTTCGTCACCACTATCAAGAAGAAATCGCAGAATTCCTTCCTCTTCCTCCTCGCGATTTTTACATGACATTTTGCTCCATAGCATTCATTTCATGAACAAGATTCTTCTTTTTCTTTCTTCTTGGTGAAAGTTATGGACTCTTTACGTGTTGCCCAGTCACACAACACAATTTAGAAGATCACTCTCACTAAAGCCATTAAGCACTCACTCCACACACGTAGTAAACCATATATTCAAAGTCCACCCAACAAATACGCATAAACAAATCACTACTGGAAGCAGGAGCGTATGACCATCACTGAAACAAATGAAATACTAATGTTTACAAAACTAATTTAGAGTCATCAATAAACCGATTGATTATTTCAATTATAGCAGGAGTGAGCTCAAGTAATAAACAGGAAACACTGGTTGGGAAAGGGGTTTTCAAGCGTGTGAGATGGGCTAAAAATATTCACCGTTCTAAAAAACAAACAGGATATTGAAAAAGTAAATGGTTAATATCTCCATCTTGATCACCACATATGCAGTAAGACAGGTTGGTAATGTGGAAGCGATATTTATATTGTGGTGTAAGTGCATGATTAAAACGTAAACGAATGATGTTTGTGATGTGTCGCTGGGTATAGGTACCCTTTATATACCAAGGTTTGAGAGGTATGTGGGGTCGAATTTGATAATATAATTTTCCTTTACTCCAAGCAGATTTGCAGCAATCCTCTTGCCAGGTATGATATGCTATATCTTTGATGAAGGGATAATAATCAATGGAAGGTGTAGCTACTGTAATGGGAGCTGTCGGAAGCTGGGCTGCTTTTTTGGCAGCAAAATCTGTCTTTTCATTGCCTAATATACCAGTATGCCCAGGTATCCATACCAATGTTAAATAAACTCTGGATTGCTTGAGTTGAAAAATAAGATACTTAATATTATATAAATACCAATTAAGAGAGGAGGTGAATGAAGACAGCGACTATAGCACACTTAAAGCATCAGTGTAAATGGTTACTTTCGTAAAGGAGCGTTTTTTAAATATAAATTAGAACCTGTCGGATCGCAAATAATTCAGCAGAATAAATAGAGAAGTTATTGGGTAGGTGGTACTGTTCAAGAACACGAGTGTTGGAGACAAATAACCCTGCAGGGTTTTTGACCCACTGATATATAAATATCAATAAATGTCAATTCCACGGTCCAAAAGGGGGTAATCTCAACTTTTTGTTCACGGGCTCTAAAACAGTTGAACTATGATGAGTTCCTGGAAAATTCTCTGCTGGTGGGATAATGATGTGTGGAGTGAAATGAAGACTAGTGAAGGAAAAGGAATACGAAGGTAGAGTAGAGGTTCTCAATAAGGAAGCTTGATGGATGTGTAATACTGCATAGGCGTAATATATTGCCGGAGTGCAACCATTTCCAGGGGCTTTTGCTTGATAATATTCATGCAGTAGTTGTAATTTTAGAACTAGTGGGGAAATCGAGAGGGCAAGTTTTTTAACAAGATATTTCTTGGTTAACATTTGTCGGCAAATCCAGGGTGTATATTCACCTGATTCCACAAGTAGTGCATTTGTGGGTATAGTTTTCAGGGCTCCTAGACAAACAATCAATCAATCAATCAATACTGATCTGCATTTAGGGCAGTCGCCCAGGTGGCAGATTCCCTATCTGTTGTTTTCCTAGCCCTTTCTTAAATGATTTCATATATACGTAGGGCTTGATATTGTATTGTATTAAATTGTGTTAGAGTAGAGATTGGCGCAGTATCAATAATATGTACACTATAGTCCATATATGATTGTATTGACACTCGATATAAGGATATAGCTGTCGTGGTGTCTGCTCCCCAATGACGCTGCGTGACTCTTTTGAGTACTTTAATGTATCCATCAGCTTTGTGGTATAAGTTATTGATATGTTGTTTCTGATTGAGTTTGTGATCCAAGATGACCCCAAGGTATTTATGGTTTGTGGTAAAAGGGATGGCATACTCGTCAAAAGTAATAGGGGAATGGTCATAGTTGCATTTGTTAGACAAAATCATTGCTGCACATTTCGTAATTGAGAGTTGGAAACCATGTTTATTTAGCCAAGTTAATGCTGTGCTCATAACACTTGACAAATGTTTTCTGCACTCATCTATACTATCATGGGAGTGATATATAACAAAATCATCTGCATAAGCTAATAATCGGGCCGATTGCATGATAAGCTGTTCAAAGTCACACATATAGAGTATGAAAAGAATGCCACTGAAAATATCACCTTGAGGTAGCCCATGCAAAGATTGACGACTAGGAATGTGATGTTGAGCTGATTTAATTGTTAGCATACTGTATGTAAGCAATTGTTATAAAATATATAAGAACTCAAGGGGAATACCTCATAAAGCAAGATTTTACCAGAGGAGGTAGAGAGGAACTGAGTCAAATGCACCTTGAATAGCTAAATATATTGCTAAGGAGCTTTGCTTACGATGTTGTGCTAAAAGAATTGGAAGTTGTGGATAGGGCCGACTCTAATTCTCGTGAGTGGATAAGTTGAAGCAGGGTTGAGAATTGGAAGGGATGACAGAGGAAACAATAGGAGGCATCGTGTAGTCCAGGATTTATGGAAGTAAGAAAGGGAAATAAAATTGAGCTAGGTGTAGTCTTTTGTATTGTATGTTGTGATGCGTGCGTAAGGGTCTGTACAACATTCCACAGTTGGGTGGCTGGTATATGAGTAGTTAGAGACGAAATTAATGTTTTCCAGGCTGTTGTTCTTTTAGCATTGAAAATTTGTTTCAAGTGAGCAATATGTTGTTTTAATCACAGATAATTGGAAGGAGTTAATGATTTACAATAAGTTCGAAATAATTTACATGTCTGTATAAGCTGGTGACATTCTTTGTCCCACCAGTGTATTCAGTTAGAGGGTCGAGTAGAGTATGAGTAGCCAATTTATATTTATGTAATTATTCAGAATTTTAAGTAATGTAGGATATGTTAACTTTTGGCCGTGTAATTGGCTGAGTTGAGTACTAAGATATGTGCTATACACATTAGCGTCAAAATTTTGAAACGATCGGACATTGCTCACTCTTATGGGTTTGGTAAGGGGTGGAAGTGGTTTTCCAATGCCATATGTAATAACAATTAAGAAATGATCACTAGCATGCGTATCAGCTAAAGTATTCCACAGGGTAATTGGAACCATGAAGCAGCAACATAAAGTAAGATCGACAGTGCTGGGCAGGGGTTCCAGTGGAGATAATTGCATGGGGAACCATTGTTAACAATAGTGAGGTCATGATGGTGGAAAGCCGTAAGGAGGTGAGAGCCTTTAGTTACTGACACAGTAACGCTTCCCTTGTGTGGTGGCTGTTAAAGTCTTCAAGGAAGAGGATATTCAACAAATTGTCGAATTGTTGATAAAATTGAGACCATTGTGTTTCATGTATAAAAATGTTTGGGGGGCAATAAATATTAATAATATGTAGGTTATTATAGGTAATTCCTATTTGGGATCTGATTAGTGATATGTAATATTTGATAGGGTAGGGTATTGTGAATAAGTATCGCCACACCACCGTGACCCTGGCCATCACTACATTCAATATTATATCCTGTAATATGAAAGTTGATTTGGGGGGGAAAAACAATGTTTCCTGAATGGCAATGATTTGAGGGGTAGTTTCTTTAACGAGCAATTTTAATTCATACTGTTTATAAAGTATGCTCCTGGCATTCCACTGAGTGATGTTAATCATAGAAATCAAAAATAGTAGATATACTGTCTCAAAGTTGATAAATGACATTGGAGATTTGCAGTTTATTGCCCATCATTTGAATAAGTAGTAACAGGATTTGGTGTATTTGATACTGGAGATGGCCTTTCTGTCGCCTGACAGGATGATCCGTCAGTATTACTGGGTTATTGTTTGTCATGTCTCTTGTGGTTGACGTGGAAGGCTGTGGCTGGGTGAAGGGTGAGGAATTAGACTAAATAAACACTGGGTGTGCTGGAGGCATTGACTGTTCTCGGAGAAGGGACATGTATCCTGATCTATCATAACCTGGTGGTGTGGTGGGTCTGCGGTTTTGCTGAACAACTTGGGTGAATTTTCGTTTACGAGAATTGTCTATGGGGCGGGTAGGAGGTTCTTGAGACAGTGGTGGAAAAAGTTGAGGATGTTGATCTGGATAGAAACTTGGGGGTGCAATTTTGGAGTTAGCCTCCGGAAACATAATGTTTTCAGTGCTCATTATCTTTTTAACAAGTTGTTGGTGAATCAGGATAACCAGTCGAATGTACCCCTTGACAGTGAATCCATTTACAGAAGCTTTCGGTGCACTGAGATGTAGCGTGTTGTAAGGAACAGCGTCTGCATCTATGTGCTTGTGCTTCACAGTTGCGTTCCGTATGACCATACCTTTGACATTTTTGACAGATTATTGGTGTAAAAATAAAAGGCTGAACTTCCAAATATCTATATATATATATAAAATAACATGTCCTGACTGACTGACTGACTGACTGACTGACTGACTGACTGACTGACTGACTGACTGACTGACTGACTGATTGACTGATGTATTCATCATCGCCGAGCCAAAACTACTGGACATAAAGAAATGAAATTTTGGGGATACATTTATATTAGGGTGTAGGTGCTCGCTAAGGGAGGATCTTTGGATATTCCATCGCTAAAGGAGTGAAAAGGGGGGTGTAAAAAAAAAAAAAAGAGGATATCTCAAAAACTTAAAAGTTTACAGACATAAAAATTGGTATTTGGAATCTCCTTTAAAAATAAAGAAATACATATTTTTTTTTTGTTTTCAGAAAATTCCATTGGGGGGATGAAAAAGGGGGAAATGGGTTGAACAGCTATTATGAGCAGACTTATATCTCAAAAACTGAAGATGTTACAGACATGAAAATTGGTATTTGAAATCCCCTTTGAAAATAAAAAAAACACATATTTCTGTGTTTTTGGATAATCCGATGAGTAGGGGGTGAACAGGAGTGACAAACGGGGTGAATTTAAAAAAAGACTATATCTGCAAATTATCTCAGATACGTAACATATTGACTTCAGACTTCAAACATAAGACAAATGAAATGCAGAAACTTATTACGAAAAAACCAAGGGTTAAAACTTGGAAGTTGCAAGAAGTCCAAATAAAGGAAGAATACAAACTAAGGATTCAACAGAGTTTGCCAAAGTGTGAAGTAACCAGTGTTAATGAAGAATGGAAGGCCTTCAAAGACACCTTTGTGGGAGAAGCCAAAAACTTATGTGGAGTTACAAGTTCTATCAAAAGAAGAAAGGAGACACCATGGTGGAATGATAGAATGAAAATAGCGGTGAAAGAAAGAAACCAAATAAAGAAGGCACTGGACAAGGAAAAACAAAAACAGGGACAAGAACGAAATGAACAAGAAATACAAAGACTTCAAGGAGTATACAGGAACAAGAAACTTGCTGTAAAGAACATTGTAAGGGAAGAAAAAGAGAAGAAATGGAATGAGTTTGCAGACAAACTGGAAGAGGACAGTAGAAGAAATATGAAATTGCTATACAGAGTAGTGAAAAACAAGTGAAGAGATCAAGAGACCATAAAAGCAATAGAACGTGATGATGGAACTCTGGCACAAGAAGAGGGAGAAATTAAACAAGAACTCAAGATCTATTTCGAAAAGCTGCTGAATGGAGATACAGAAAACATAACAACGGATAGAGGAGAGCCAAGTCGAGGAACCACAACTGAACCACCAATTACATGGCTTGAGGTTGAAAATGCGCAAGAGCATGAAGAAAGGAAAGGCAGTGGGCATAGATGAACTAAGTGCAGATATGCTGAAAGCAGCAGGAATTCCAGGAATCCAATGACTCTACAGACTGCTCAACATGATGTGGGAAGAAAATACTATTCCTGAGGACTGGAAGATGGGCATCATTGTACCTCTGTTCAAGAAAGGAAGCCGACGAAAATGTACTAATTACCGTGGTATCACACTACTGTCTCATGTCCTGAAAATATTGGAAAAAATAATAGAGACCAGAATCAGAGATATTGTTGAACCAATTTTGGAAGAAGAGCAGAATGGCTTCAGACCAGGAAGGTCAACTACAGACCTTATATTTGCAATTAGGATGCTAATGGAAAAATACTGGGAGAAGAACAAGCCTTTATTTCTAATATTTTTGGACATTGAGAAAGCATATGATAGTGTACAAAGGGAAAGAATTTGGCAATGCATGAAAGAACTTCAACTGCGAGGCAGCCTCATAGACAAAGTGAAAATGTTGTGTAGTGGGAACAGAAGCTGTATTCAAGTAGGATGTGGTTTGTCGGACTGGTTTGAAACAAAGAGAGGAGTGCAGCAGGGCAGCTCATTGTCACCACTTCTATTTATTATTGTAATGGATGTAGTAATGAAATCTATTAAAAGGAAAGAACATGGAGATATCAAAGCCTTCACATTTCCAGATGATATTGCGATCTGGAGTGACTCAGAAGAGGAATTGGGAGAGAGAATACAAAGTTGGAATGAGGAGTTTAAGAAATATGGTTTAAACATCAGCAAGACCAAGACAGTGGTGATGAAAGTGTATGGGGAAGGAGCAGAACCAGTAGTCATGTTAAATGAAGCTCAACTGGACAGCGTTCCAGTTTTCAAATACTTGGGTAGCGTCATATCAAATGAAAACCTAGCAAAACATGAGGTGAACAATCGAATCAATAAGGCAACACAATTTTACCACCAGCTAAGACACCTGCTGTGGGATGAGCAAATACCCATGAAAACAAAAATGACATTGTACAAGTCCTATTATATGCCAATTCTTACATACAGTCTCGAAACCACAACACTGACCAACAGAGATAATTCCAAACTTCAGGCAGCTGAAACGAAATTCCTACGCACTCTGATCCAGAAAACCAGGAAAGACAAAATTAGGAATGAGAAAATTAGAGAAGAAGTAGGAATAGATGATTCTCTCCTCAATAAGATTCAGATATCAAGACTGAAGTGGTTTGGTCACATGAAGAGGATGCCAGTAAACAGAACTGCAAGGAAGGAATTTGACAGAAAGGTAGAAGGAAGACGACCCGTGGGAAGGCCATGAAGGAAATGGCTAGATTTAGTTAAAAGCGATGTACTGCTGAGAGGTCATGATTGGGACAAGTTGGTGGAGGAAGAATGGTACAAGGACAGGATGAGTTGGAGGAGGCTCATATACCACACCCGGGAAACTGGAGATGGTTTAAGATCATGATGATGATGATGATGACGTAACATATTACAGATTTGAAAACTGGTATTTGGAATTTCCTGTAAAAGTAAAGAAACATTTTTTTTTTTTTTTTTTGGAAAATCCACTTACGGGGAACTGAAAAAGGGGGTGATTTTTTAAAATTGACATATCTACAGAATAACTAAAAAACTTAACATGTTGGAGATGTGAACATTGGTATTTGGAATCTCCATTAAAAATAAGGAAACACATATTCTTTGGTTTTGGGAAGGAACACTTAAGAGGGGTGAAAAAATTGAAAAAGTTGAATTTTTGTATGATAATATATGTATATATCCCAAAAAGTCTAAAGATGTTACAAAAGTGAAAACTGGAATTTGGATTATCCTTTAAAAATAAAGAAAGAAATCAACTTTGGGGCGGGTGCGGTGTAGGAGTTAAATTCCTTTTTATGAGGATACATATATCTCAAAACCGAAGATATTACAGTTGTGATAATTGGCAGTTGGAAGCTCCTTTATAAATAAAGAAACAAGTATTTTTGGTTTCCGGAAAATTCACTTAAGGGGGGATGGTGAAAGGAAGTGAAAAAATGTGTGTCCTTTTATGGAGAAACTTAGATCTCAAAAACTTAAGGTTACACACATGAAAATTTGTATTTGGAATCTCCTTTAAAGAAACACACATTTTTTGGAGGGGGGTGGGAAATCAATTTAACAGGCTGGGGCGAAAAAGGAGTTGAATTATTTTTATGAGGATACTTATATATCAAAAACTGAAGATGTTACAGGCATGAACATTTGTATTTGGAATCTTCTTTCAAAGTAAAGAAACACGTGTTCTTTTGTCTTCAGAAAATCCACTTAATGGGGTTGAATGAATTGAAAAATTAGTTGAATTCCTTGTGTGAGGATACTTATATCTCAAAAGCTAAACATATTAAAGCCGTGAAAATTGGTATTTGGAATCTCCTTTAAAAATAAACAAAAAAACCACACTTTTGGGGAGGGAGGAATCAACTTAAGGGGTTAGAATGGTGGGGAGGTGGAAAAGGAGTTGAATTACTTTTATGAGGATACTTACATCTCCAAAACTGAAGATGTTACAGACCTGAAAATTAGTATTTGGAATCTCTTTAAAAATAAAGAAACACTCATTTGTTTTTTTTTTTTCTTTTGGAAAATCGACGTAAGTGGTGTGGGGTTGAAAATAAGTAAATAAGGAGTTGAAATATGTTTATGAGGATAATTTGTCTTATAAACTGAAGCTGTTACAGATGTGGAAGTTGGTAGTTTGAATTTCCATTCAAAATAAAGAAACACATATTTTTGTTCTGTGAAAATCCACTTAAAGGGCAGAGGGGTAAGTTGAAAAGAAGCGGAGGAGTTGAATTCTTTTTATGAGGACACTTATATCTCTAAAACTGAAAACGTTACAGATGTGAAATTTGGTACACATCTATATAATAGGCAATTGACACCCACTAAGGAAGGGTTTCAAAAAATGCCACCCCTAAGAGGATAAAACGGTGGTAAAACCTTAAGACCGAAATATTCATTCCTCCAAAACTATTGACCACACAAACTTGAAATGGCACTCAATGATTGCTTCTTTATGTACTCGATATTAAATAAGACAAGTTTAGAAATAAATTCAGCCTTTAAGGGTAAATATAACAAATATATTCTTTTTTCTGAAACCGTTTGACATATGAGTTTGAAATTTAACTTGATGGCTCCTGCTGCATGTCTTAGATTTTCGATAAAATGTAGTCTTAAAATAACACACTCCTAAGGGTTTTTGATTAGGGGTGGTGGCCTACAACATAAATATTCTTTTCTTTCCAACCGCTTGCCATAAGGGCTTGAAATTTCACATGATGGTTGTCCTATATGTAATAGATTTTTAAATAAAAAGTGGTCTTGAGACAATGCACCCATAAGGGGTTTTAACTGGGGGATGTGGGTGAAGCCAGATTACAAAAATATCAATATCTCCCAAATTGCTTGAAATGCGAGGTTGGAATTCACATCATGGTTACCCCTGAATATCTTACATTGTAACCGTACAACAGGGTTACAGATTCCATTCAGTATTTATTATTATTATTATTATTATTATTATTATTATTATTATTATTATTATTATTATTATTATTATTATTAACCCAATTCATGAGATTTTCTATTCTGTTTCTCATCATTTAGACTGTAATAATTAGGTATCACGCATATTATTGTATTTAATCATAGGTTAAGGGAATTTGTTTGTAATTATTCTGTACATTAGTAAGTGAGATTTGTTGGTTTCAAATAGTCATGCTGTGGCTTGTAACTCTGGCCAGATGAGCTGGCATAGTATTTTGCAATCGAGGCTATGTTTAACCAAGAATGTATTGAGCAAGTAGGTTTCCCGCTGACACATACAGCGTAGTCATCTGTAGTCCGCGTGAGCACGCTTATACGACACATGACTGATGACATCAGTGTGTGGGCATGTGATTTCGACCAAGTGTCTGTATTCGCCAGCTACTGTATGTTGAGGTGGAAAGGATGACCAGAGAGTAGGGAGGGCGAGGTGGTCACCACGAGGTTATAAAAGTCGATGCAACGGTGGTAAGAGCTATTAGATGAATCAAATCAAATGGAAGGAAATGAGGGAAGAGTGATGGTCAGTGGTCTTAGAGTGGTGGTCAGAGCTAAGAGGTGTGTTTTGAAGAGGTCTTGTAATCATCGAGGAGGTCTACAAGTGGTGGTTGGATCCGAGTAGAGACTGGTACTATGCTGATAGTGAAACATCATTTACTTGTGAGGATGGACTTCACAAGGTTTTTCAATAATATTTTCCAATTTCTTACAATCTATTGAGTGGACGTAACTACATTGCAGCTTACTACACGTGTACATGGAATGTAGGTCAACTCCAGGTTACATAAGAAGATAACAGCAGACGGCTTCCGACTTCAGCTCATAGGTTTTTCCAGGAATTTCAAGTTCAACAGCAGTGTATGTAGACATCAGGTAATTAAAGCATCAGACATGTTATGCATTAATAACATGAAGAAAATTGTAATCAGTGGCGATATCATATTTCACTTCAAGTTCATGCCAATAGCTTTCTTTGTTTAGATTAAATTTTCTTTTTTGAATGTAACAGCAAATCTCGCTATATATATTTTTTTTGTTAAATTAAAATACGTCAATGCTTGTTCATTGTGACGTAAATTATAGTCATAAACTCAGTTTTATTTTAATTATAATGAGTGATTCTATTTCCAAGTACAATCCTCAATTGTGGAAATGCAACCGTAATCTAATATTGTCCTGATCCATATCCCTGTATATTGCCAGATGTGTGAGTTTATCACCTCATGCCTTGAGATAATTGAGATAAGAGGTATGCTGTACCGAATTTTGTTGTTTTTTCTTAAAAAGCAACTGGCGCTCAAACAAATGTTATGTATATTGTGTGAAAGAGATGAAGGTATAAGAATAGTGGTTGGAGTAGCCACAACGTGTCGCCTGCAACGTGGGACTCGTAAGGTTCAGAAAAAGCGATTCTGAATGGCAATATACATGGTTCAGTTCTTTTAATCAGTACGCACATGTTAAATTCACCAAGTAATGTTAGGAAGGTCATTTTGTTGAATTTTGTATTTAAAGGGTAATGTCAGAGGAACTGCAAGGGGAAATAGCTTTGAGATTGCGAAAAATTAGTAGGAAACTGAAGATGGACAAGGATAGCAATATGCAGTCAGGTGATGAGGCTGATGTTATTATGTCCAAGGAAATCCAAGGTGGTAACATGAATAGGAAGTTGGTGACTAAGGTGGGACCTGCTGAAAGCCAGAAAATAGTAGAAACTGAGGAAAACGCTGTCACGCAAGATCAAAGTAAAGGGGAGATTGACCTTTATTTATTCAATTTTCTGATGTCCAAAATGACTGAGCAGAATAATATCATTAGTGAGAAAATTGAATTTCAGAGTAATATTATGAGTGAGAAAATTGAATCTCAGAATAATAATATTATGAGTGAGAAAATTGAATCTCAGAATAATATTATGAGTGAGAAAATTGAAACGGTCATTAGTGAGAAAATTGAAGCGGTCATTAGTGAAAAAATTGAATCTCAGTATAATATTATGAGTGGGAAAATTGAAGCTCAGAGTAATGCCATAAATAGTATTAATAAGAAGATTGATGATGTTAGTAATAAGATGGATCATAAGGTGTTAGAAATAAGTAAGCAAATTAATAATTTAGAAAGTAAGGTAAACAGGGAGTGTAGTGACATCAGAGCTGAGATGGAATTGGGTCGGAGCAATCTCCATACGGAAATTGAGCAAGTTAGTGAGACGTGCATCAAACAAGGGCATAAGACTGATGAATTAGGTGCCAAGATCGAGTCGAATAAGGGGGAAATCAATGAGTTAGTGGAAGAAAGGTTTGAAAAGATAACCAATACAGTGGGGCAAGAAACTAGGAAATGTATTAGTAGGGTAGAACATGTGGAAAGGAAACATGGAGAAGTAGGGGATCTAGGGAGTGAGGAGAAATCATTATCACAGAAGGTGAGAGAATTGGAAGAAAAGTTACAGGAGAAATTAAGAAAAATTGAAGAAAAGGCTGAGGAAACATTGGAAGAAAAATTTCTGAGTTGCCAGGGAGTACTCCAGCAAGAAATGCGCGATAGTAGAAATGTACATGAAATAATTGTAAATAATGGTTTAATCACTAGAGATCATGATATACCTAAGTTTTCTGGGAAATAATTCAACCCGATGGAATTTATGAAAGTAGTAGAGAAGAAATTTGCTGTTCAATTAAGGGATAACATTATCAGCTGGGAAACTGTATTGGAGATCTTATCTAATGCTTTCGTAGGAGAGACTAAGTCT